>NC_080747.1:60810957-61116999 GCF_020826845.1 Diceros bicornis minor | reverse complement strand
GGTACCGGTCACTTTAATTGATCAGAAGGGAGTAGAAGGCTATATTAGACATTCCCCAGGGACTGTACTTAGTATTGACTGGCCTGGTTTTGTAGAGGTTAGAAGAAGACTGGATGAATCAGTCTTAAATTTGGAGATGGGATTCATTTGGCAAATACAAGTCAGAAATAGAAAATATCATTGTCGTTCTAAAATTATGCAGCTAACTTTCCTTTGAAAAGACTGATAAAGATGCAGAAGGGTAACAAAACAAGCAGACAGGCTAGTTGTTGGCATCTTAGGTGAACAACCTGTATGAGTGAATGTACCTTAGTTGTTACTGGGTGTAGCAGCTTGCCCCTTTTATTTTGAAATGGATCAAGGAGATTAAGGTTATTCACCCTGAAAATTAAAGCCACAAAGTAGTCTGTTAAAATATTTAACCTTGGTGTAATGTATATTTTTGCAGGTTTTGGAAACGTTGTGGAACTTCGCATCAATACCAAGGGTGTTGGGGGAAAGCTTCCAAATTTTGGTTTTGTGGTTTTTGATGACTCTGAACCAGTTCAGAGAATCTTAATTGCAAAAGTAAGTGACTCAAAGGACATAATTCAAGGCTTTATTATTCTTATTGTATATAATATTAATTTGGTGCATTTTAAAACCATAAAAAATCTTTTTTTAATGGTAAAGCTAAAAATAGTTCACTATGAAATGGTATTTATGCAAAGAATATAGATTTGTTAGTAGTATTGAAGTCTGAGGTGCAGATCATTTTAAATTTCATTATTTGTTCTAGTGAAGAAGGTTGGAATAGATTGCATATTAAGAATTTTGTGAAATTTTTTTTGTTTCTTAGGATTTTCTTCTCATGTATGCAAGGTAATACATTCCTATTGCTGTCTAACCTGCCCATGTAAATCTTTTGTCCACTTTTAAAGCCAATTATGTTTCGAGGAGAAGTACGTTTAAATGTGGAAGAGAAAAAAACAAGAGCTGCAAGAGAGCGAGAAACCAGAGGTGGTGGTGATGATCGCAGAGATATTAGGCGCAATGATCGAGGTCCTGGTGGTCCACGTGGAATAGTGGGTGGTGGAATGATGCGTGACCGGGATGGAAGAGGACCTCCTCCAAGAGGTGGCATGGCACAGAAACTTGGCTCTGGAAGAGGAACCGGGCAAATGGAAGGCCGCTTCACAGGACAGCGTCGCTGAAGCTCCACTGTTGGCAAAGTTTTGGCAGTGGTACATTATTCATCGTGTTTGCATTCTTGTTAATTTTTTTTTGGCTTTGGAATGTGACACAGCCTTTTTGATCATTTCTTTGATGTGAAAAGCATCTTTTGGTTATCAGTTAAATTGAGGTGGACGTTATTTCCCCAATTTCACAACAGGATTCACATTGTTAATTTATAAATCTAGACTTGGAGAATTAAGGACTGAGAAATGACCATATCTTAAACTATCTACAACAAAATGAACTTAAAAGGACATGCCCAACTGAATTCAGGTCCTTTGAGTCAAAAAAATCCTCTGCTGCACATTTTGTTTAAGTGTTACTGTTTCTGCCTGTTAATGTTGGAAACACAAATAGTGCAATTTGTGCAATTGGAGAATCTTGCCTTTTTTCTTGGCTCCCCCCAAAAATACAAACCAACAGAAACTTGTTATGCACTCATCAAAATGCACTAATGGGTACTCTGAACTCATTAACATTGACATCTGCAACAGGAAGCAAAAGGGGAAAAAATCTTTCATCTTTTTTCCAGTAGAGAATAGTTTGTGAAATGATGAGGGCATTTTATCTGCTTGCTGTGACCAGCGTGTGTATACATAAACCTTAACAAGACTACAGTATATTCCAGAAGGAAATCATTTAGTTATGAACTAAATAACAAAAATCAGAACTTCAAATGCTATGGTCTTGAATATTAGACCAGATTTAGTAGCTCCATATCTAAGATTTTTCTACCTGCCCCTCTACAGTACAGGGATGGCTGGCTGCTCAACACACTCCTCCTCCCCTTTTTCCTTTCTTTAAGCTGTGTACAGTGAAAATTGTCTTTACTGTATTTTTGTTCTCTGGTAATGTAATAAGCATGATGGTGCCTTCTATTAATACATCATTCCAGTCTTGCTGGTAATTTTGTACAGTATAGTGTATGAATTGCTGTGCTGCAAAGCCAAACAGCTGCAAAATGTTGAAGAATCATTGAAGTGCATAAAAATTGCAGTATCTTTAAAATCAGTAAAATTGACTAGCATATTATTTATCTTGTTCTTCAGTTAACAACCTTATGTTCTCTGTGGGAGGGAGTCTTGTGTGTTTGGGAGGGAGAGAAGGAGGAAGTCAGTTTTTTCAGTAAGTCTCTTGTTGACTTTTCTCTTAGCATGAATGTGAACGTTGAAGTGTTACCACTTGAGAGGTGCTTGGAAAAGTCAATCAACTTGATGTACCTTTTTAGTAACATTTTTAAAGCAGTCAGATTCCATAAATGGCAAGTAAACCTGAAGTGAGGATACTGCAATTTTCAGAGAAAAGAACAGCAGCTCTTAAGTGTTTGCATTTTCTATTTGGGGGGCAGGGAACTGTCATTCATTTTGCACAATTCTTGAACTGATGTCAGCACCCGAGTGGCTCTGAATTTAAGTCTGGGACGACATCTTTTATTTTTACATGAATCTCTTAAACAATTCTGTGAGCAAAGTTTGTAGCTGCTGGATTGTCTTGTCTTCATAGCAAGTTCCAGTAAACCGCAAGTATGGCAAAGGATATCCAATTTTATGCTTGGAGCATTTGGTACATACCCGTTTCTGATGTTTCAGGCTAGGAGTGGGGTAAATAAGTGTGACCACTTTAAAGCTGCTTGTTAGCATGGAAGACTTCTCCATTCTACCTTAGTAAAAACAAACAAAAAATGCACTTGACATAGTAGCAAACTGATTCTGAATTGTGAAACTGTTTGCTATTTAGTAAACTAGCAAATGATGCACATATTTTGTTTTTCACGTACTGGGCAATATAAGGAAAATTAAATCTGTCCTTTCTTCTTAAGTGAGGTCTTCCATGTTTGAGGAAAAGTCTTGCACTATTGCATATATTTTGGGGACACAGATTTCTCATAGTTTCCATTTTTGAGGGCTTAAAGATTTTTTTTTTTTTTTTTTTTTTCTGTTTGAAACACACTTTCTGATGTATAGTACTTGAAGTTCTTACCAGAAAATTACTTTTGAGTTTTGAAGCCTTTATTCAAACTACTTTCAAATAAGTAGTTTATCGTCAGTGTTTTGTTTTTTATAGCATATTTTTCCTCTACTTTATTTCTTTCTCCTTCCCATTTTATATATATATATATATATATATATGTAAAGTTTCCAATCCAGGATATTGCCCTGCACCTATGAAAACTGTTCTGGCACCAAAAGTAGTGACAAATGTTAAGTGTAATAGAAAATAAGAGCAAAAGAGCCATTCAGCTTCAGTCTTTACATACCATGAATAAGACATTAAAACATCATATGGAGAAGTTTACATGGTGATTGTTCACCTGCAGTACTGTGGACTTTTAACATTTTGTCCCCTTTTCAGTGAACCAGAGTAAGAATATTCATCTACCGTTACTGTTATTTGCTGATTTTTTTTTTTTTTTTTTTTTTTTTTTGATGGTAATATTCTATCCTAATGACACTATTGCAACCAAATTGGCTTTACCATCTTGGCTTTAGTAGGTATAGAAGACAATGGATTACCATCTTTATTGCTGTAATGTGTTAAGCATTATATGCTAGTAGAATCTAGTTTCATTGTTTCAGGTGGAAAGTATTCTTTGAGTTTCCATTTTGAATGTGTTTGGACTAAACAAACAATAAACTACTGATGTCTGCAGCATTTATATCTATGTCCCTAATTTAATCTATAGGTTTGTGTTCCAAAATATTTTCTCCCAATTGCATTTCACACAACCTAAGGAAAAATAAGGAATTATTCTATAACCATCTGCTTATTATTTGTGAAATTTGATGTATGAAAAAGTAAAACATTTAAGTAAAACTTGAACATTGTTAGAAATCCATTCCAGTTCAATTAGGTAGCTGGTATACAAGTTAAAGAATGTTAGAGTAATAAGCAGTAAGGAAGGTGAGAATTATCTAAAGAAGTCTACTAAACGTTTATTTAAAAAAAAAAAATGTTGGGGCCGGCCCGGTGGCGCAAGCGGTTAAGTGGGCGCGCTCCGCTGCGGCGGCCCGGGGTTCGCCGGTTCGGATCCCGGGCGCGCACCGACGCACTGCTTGGCAAGCCATGCTGTGGCTGCGTCCCATATAAAGTGGAGGAAGATGGGCACAGATGTTAGCCCAGGGCCGTCTTCCTCAGCAAAAAAAGAGGAGGATTGGCGGATGTTAGCACAGGGCTGATCTCCTCACACACAGACAAAAAAAATGTTGGGGCCGGCCCGGTGGCGCAAGCGGTTAAGTGCGCGCGCTCCGCTGCGGCGGCCCAGGGTTCGCTGGTTCGGATCCTGGGCGCGCACCGACGCACTGCTTGGCAAGCCATGCTGTGGCGGCGTCCCATATAAAGTGGAGGAAGATGGGCACAGATGTTAGCCCAGGGCCGTCTTCCTCAGCAAAAAAAAAGAGGAGGATTGGCGGATGTTAGCACAGGGCTGATCTCCTCACAAAAAAAAAAAAAAAAGTTCAATTTTCCAAAGGATTGCTACCTCATATCTCAGAAGGAAAAGAGAAAAGGGATGGGAAGATTGAGGTTAGCTGAAGTTATGGACATGACCCATTTCAGAAATTGGAACAAATTTTTCAAGCTCTAAAAGAATATTAAAGGAGAAATAATCATGTAGTCATATTTATGAATATATACTTCAAGGGAAAAATGAGGTCCTGAGGCATATGTAATTTCAGAACTTGAGACTTTTCCTTCATTAAAATGGGTGGTATAAATGAATTTTTTATGATATATTCATAATACTGTTTAGGAAGATTCCTTAAATCGGTCTTTACAAATTTGTACCTAACTCCATGGCTGTGGAAAAATATTTTTTAGAGGGGATAAAATGTATATGCCACACTGTATTGAAAACAGAACCAAATTTGAAGGAGCAAATTATCATTTGGTCTGGGAAATTTATATGGAGCAAAATATTTGAAAATTTTAGCCACACAAGATGCTTCCTTTCTATTATAGTCTTTGTAGCAAGTGAATGAAAATTTAGTGGATAGATATCCATATTTTTCCTTTAAATTAGGACACCTTGCTCATCATAGTTTATATTTTAATTACAGATGAATAAAGACCCTTAATTTCTCTTTTTTGTGTATTCTGTGTTCATAAGACTTTTTTTTTTAAACTAGGGTTTTTTAAATTATTATTTAAGTTTATTTTTTATTTTTATTGTGAGGAAGATCAGCCCTAAGCTAACATCTGCCAATCCTCCTCTTTTTGCTGAGGAAGACTGGCCCTGGGCTAACATCCATGCCCATCTTCCTCCACTTTATATGGGACGCTGCCACAGCATGGTTTTGACAAGCAGTGCGTCAGTGCCCGCCCGGGATCTGAACCGGCAAACCCCGGGCTGCAGCAGTGGAGCGTGCACTCTTAACCGCTTGCGCCACCGGGCCGGTGCCCATAAGACTTTTCTAATTATTTAGTAGTAGACTGTTTTGATCAATTTGATGCTAGAGTTAGAAATTATTTAAAGTTACTGAATAAATGAATAATCTATTACACCATGAAAGAAGTTTTCCTTTGTGATAGATTTCAGTAGGTTCATGTAAAGGATAACTATTTAAAATCATTTGTATCATTAAGTCAAATAATTCCTAAGTAATGAAGTTTCTGGATATTTTTGACAGACTGAAATCTTCAAATCTGTTTATGTAGTATATATACATTATGTTTAACGTGCTTCAGAATTAATAGGAAACAGTCTTTTTAGCATTACCAAATAAATGCTGGGCAAAATACTATAAATGCAGGTTTAGAATTAAACATTCACAGAAAGATTACTACTCTGCTATTAACTGCCAAATTAACTGATCATTTTCTCTTTGATTTCTAAGAGTTTTGATAAAGCTGGCTGCCTACTTGGAATGCTTTCACTTAATGTGACAATAATATTCTTTTAACTGCTTCTGTTTTCTGTGCTTGCTCTGATCACCTCATAACCTCTCTAATTCCCTTCTTTTTTTTTTTTAAAGATTTTATTTATTTATTTTTTCCCCCCAAAGCCCCAGTAGATAGTTGTATGTCATAGCTGCACATCCTTCTAGTTGCTGTATGTGGGACGCGGCCTCAGCATGGCCAGAGAAGTGGTGCCCGCCCGGGATCCGAACCAGGGCCGCCAGCAGCAGAGCGCTCGCACTTAACCGCTAAGCCACGGGGCCGGCCCTCTAATTCCCTTCTGTCCTCAGTCTCTTCTTTCCCCACAAACTGTCTCTGGGTGGTTGCATTTAGGCCAGGCACTACCTTAGCTTCAATATATTGTCCATTCAGTAGGTTTCATATAGTATGGTCCAGAGGAGGGCTTTGGAAACAGCCTGGGCTTGAATGGCAACTCCACCTGTCAATGGTTAGTCTTTTTCTGTGCTTCTGTTTCCTCATTTGCAAAAGAAGGTGGGTGATTGTGACAATCAGTGAGTTTAATATATGAGACACCTAGAACAATGTAGTGGGTCCTCAGCAAGTATTAGCTTTTACTGTTTTTGACTCAACTGCATTTCTACTGTCTACCCATCCTGTGTTCCTAACACATCTTTTTTTTTTTTTTTTGGTGAGGAAGATTGGCCCTGAGCTAACATCTACCAATCCTCCTCTTTTTGCTGAGGAAGACTGGCCCTGGGCTAACATCCATGCCCATCTTCCTCAACTTTATATGGGACGCCGCCACAGCATGGCTTGCCAAGCAGTGTGTCGGTGCGCGCCTGGGATCCGAACTGTCGAACCCCGGGCCGTGACAGGGGAGCGCAAGCACTTAACTGCTTGCGCCACCAGGCAGGCACCCTAACGCGTCTTCTTTAAAAATCCTTTTTGCCACATCCCCTTTTGAAGTCCTAGATAATTCAAAATTCAGAAGTTCAAAACAATGTGTGTCCTCTTTCTAAGTGATTTACATACACCTGGCTCTCTAATAATGAACATCTCTATTTTTCTGACCTATTTAACCTAGAAATGTTTGAAATCTTGTCTGTTCTCAATATTTTCTCTGTTTCCCTCCTCCTATCCACTTTTCAGACTGTGAGAAGACTTGTTCATGCTATTGTGATTCATTTCCACGGGCTCATTCAATTCATTAACTGTTGTTTAAGTGCCAGGCAATGTTCTATGTACTATTGATAAATGGTGAATTAAACAAGGTTCCCTGCTCTTGGGTTAAAAAAGACTGAAACTATGGAGAGAGTGAGTAGGTACATATTTTTTTTTTGTAACAAGATCAGCCCTGAGCTAACATTCATGTTAATCCTCCTTTTTCTGCTGAGGAGGACCGACTCTGAGCTAACATCTATTGCCAATCCTCCTTTTTTTCCCCAAAGCCCCAGTAGATAGTTGTATGTCATAGTTGCACATCCTTCTAGTTGTATGTGGGACGTGGCCTCAGCATGGCCGGAGAAGGGGTGCGTAGGCGAGCACCTGGGATCGGAACCCGGGCTGCCAGCAGCGGAGCGCGCACTTAACCGCTAAGCCACAGGGCTGGCCCGTAGGTACATATTTAAGAAGGTAGGTAGGGGGCAGACCATGAAGGGCCTTGTTGGCCTTAAGGAGGTTGGTCTTTATCCCAAGAGCAATGGGAAGTGGGAGGTTTTGGTGGGGGGGGGCGTGTAATTCCATTTTAAAATGTCTCTGACTACAGAGTAAGCAAATTGAAGGAGTTCAGTAATGGAATGAATAAATCAAGTAGAAGGATGCTGCAGTATTTTTGTGAAAAGTTGTGATATAGAGTGGTAGTACTAGATTGTACTAGAGTGGCGGTGGTAGAAATCTAAAGAATTTGAGGACCGGCCCCGTGGCGTAGTAGTTAGGTGCATGCGCTCCACTGCTGGCGGCCCAGTTCCGGAAGCGGCGCACTGCAGCACCGCCTGTCAGGCCATGCTGTGGCAGCATCCCACATAAAGTGGAGGAAGATCGGCACGGATGTTGGCTCAGGGCCAGTCTTCCTCAGCAAAACGGAGGATCAGCATGTATGTTAGCTCAGGGCTGATCTTCCTCACAAAAACATTAAAAAAAGAAAGAAAGAATTTGAAAGACGTGGAGACGGCATACATTGGCCAGATCTGGGTGAGGGAAAGGACTGGTATCAAAGAAGAGTTAGAAGTTTCTCTCTTCCATGATTGGAGAAGTAAAATGGTATGTAGAACATAAGGAGAAAAACAAGGTTTCATGGTAGGGGGCAGGAGTGCTAGTGAAACCCTCTGGGGTTTGGTTGTGAAGTAGACCTGAAAAAATCAGGCATCTAGAAGAGTGCAGTTTTGGCTTGTGCTTTTTTATTTCAAAAACAGCATATGAAATGGTAAATTATGTATATCTTACCACGATAAAAAATATATGCTGTGTACCTTTTAGAAAATGCAGATAATCCAAAAGAATGAACTCCCACAATCCACAATCTAACCCATAGATGGCCCATATAAATAAACCTTGGCGTGTGTGTATTTTTTCCATTATACTATTAAACACTTAATGAAGACAAACCATTTAACAGTGTTTATTGAGCACCCTTGTGTGCCAGACACCGTTCTTGATGTTGAGGATATATGAGTAAGACAAGTTCATTGGTCTCCTTGTGCTTATTTACTTGACAATAGAGAAGAGTAGTTGTAAGCGCTATGCAAAACATTAAAATAAGATGATAAAAGCAACTGAGTGTCACCTTTAGAGAGGTGTTCTCCAATCACCCATTCTGGAGTTGACATGGGACATAGGAGCACTCTAGCAAGAAGGACCAGCTAACGTAAAGCCTGTGAAAGTGGAAAAACTTGGAGGGTAATGATAAGAGGCTGGCATAGATGGAGTTGGGTCGATGGGTGGCAAAATGGTAAGAGGTGGGGTAGGAGAGGTACAGGGACTACATGTGTCATCTAAGCTAGGGTAAGGAGTTTGTTTTCCTTCCTAATTGCAATAGGAAGCCATTTAAGAGAATTAAGCGTGGAAGTAGGGTATAATAATGCCATGTAGAGGATAGATGGTAGGAAGACAAGAATGGAAGGAGGAAAGGTGGCAGGAGGCCGTTGTAGTTCAAGACTGTTAATCTGAGGGAGGGAAATAGATTGAGCTTATTTTTTGGCAGCTTAATCGAGGTGTCTTGAAAGGAATTGAGAATGACTCAAGTTCTGGATAGTTAGCATAAAGATACAAATCAATGAAAAGCAGAGACTTTCACTTGAAAATAGTGTAACCAGTAAAATAATTATCTTCATACTCATTTTTATCTCTGAAATGAGTTTTATACTATATTTGATGATATACTATGAATCACACTGCTGGTAGCTTTACATCTGATTTAATATTTAGGCAAGCTAAGTGTAGTTATTTTTCAGCCAAGGAGACAGGCTCAGAAAGGATATTATAGTCACACTAGTATGAAATTATTTGAAATACTGGATTAGCCAAAAGTGTCAATCTGCTTTAAAGGATGAAGTATTTAATTTTAGAAAATGGATTTTAAACATCAGAAATTTAAACTTTGTGCAATGCATTTTTATCCTGGCTTGATGTTAGAAAATTGTAAAATCAGCCTCCAGCATGAGCGGGCAGAAACTTAAGGATCCCTTAATCAGGAGCTGCTTTCGGGAAGCACAGCATTAAGTAATGAGACAGAGTAGCGACTTGGAACAGAAATCAAATAGCTGTCAAATACGGTATGTCTCTGAGCTAAGAAAAAGGAATAATTTTTGAGGGCTTGTCATGATTCTTATATTTTTAAATCTGATAACTCTATTAAGTTTTTTTACTTTTTTGTTTGTTTTTAAAGAGGTGAACGAAAGCTGGGAGAGGTAAAAACAAAACTGCCTGGCATATGATGATGAGACTGACTTTTGGAAAAGAAAACAGATCTGAGAGACATTTTAATGGATGGTGACTTATCGGGAATGACTTAGAGTGATGTGTCAAAGCAGGCACTTAAGTAACAAATAAGTGTGAAAGCAGTGGTAAAGACTTGTATAGCAGTCAATGAATATTTATTAGCATCAAACATATGCCAGAAATCTTCCTAGGTGCTGGCTGGCAATACAGCAGGTACGGCATATCCACAGGAAACTTGTATTTTTTGAGAGAGGGAGGCAGCAAACATGTAAGTAAGTGATTTCAGTCCTGGTTAGTCCTGGGCACAATACAGCTCATTTGTCCTAATAGTAATCCTATGAGGAGGACTACTGTTTATTTTATAGAAGGGTTAACTCAGCCAGTGGGGTTAGCTCCGTTTTCCAAGATCACATGACTAATAGAGGGTAAAAATAGTAGAGAATGTAATAGTGACTGGAGATGGGACTGTTCCTTAATCATTACCGAGGATGGTAATGACAGGCCTCTCTGGAGAGGTACATATGCGATCTGAAATGAAGAGGAGGCAGCCTTGAGAAGATCTCTTCCTTTTCAAAATACAAGAACCAATGCAGAGGCCCTGTGTTTGGGAGGAGCTTGGTCTGTTCAAGGGCGATAAGGCCCGTGTGGCCATAACAGTGAGCAGATGATGTCAAGAGGTAGAGAAGAGCTAAATCTAAGGTGGCCTTGTAGTTGGATTTTACTCTTATACCGGGATTGTTGGACTCTGGACAGGAAGCGATTGATCTGCATTAGTGAGGAGCCTGTCAGGAAGAGATGTGAGGTGATGGCAGCTTAGATTAGGGTTGTGGCAGTGAAGGTGGTGATAAACAGTCAGCTAAGAAGATATCTTTTGGAGATAGAACCTACAAGACTTGATTATGGATTGAATTTTAAATCTCAGGGAAAAATAATATTCAAGGATGACTCCTAGGATTTTAATGCAAATTGGGTGGAAGGCAGTACTCTGTTGATATAGAGAAGGAGCAGGAGTGGATTGTGGAGAGAAAACCACCAGTTCTCTTCTAGGCGTGTTAAGTTTCATATGCCAATTGGATATCCAAGAAATGTTAGGCGGTATGATTTTGGAATTCTGAGGAGAGCTCAGTGCTATGAGTCGTCAGTATAGGTCTTTGCAGCTATTGGATTAGATGAGATCGCCTCACAAGAGTGTACAGAAGAGGCTGAGACTGAGTCCTCAGATACTTCCAAAATTTAGGGTTCTAGTACATGAGAAGCATGCAAAGAAAACAGGGAGACAAAATATGGCAAGTATTGGTGTCATGGAAAGCTAAATTTCAAGAATGTATTTCAAAAGGAAAGAATAGGCAGTTGTGTCAGATGCTGCTGAGAAGTCAAATAAGGTAGTGACTTAATTAAGGCGGGCTAACTGCTATAATAAATAGACCCAAAAATGTCTAATGGCTCAAACACAGTAGTTTTTTTCCCTGTCATTTAAAAAATAGGAGGGTGGTGGTGAAGAGGCCAGTGGTCTGGCCCCCCCTCACTTAGTCATTTAGGGACACAGATGAATGAAGGCTCTACCACCTTCAGTGTGTGGCTTCAAGATCACACTGTAATCATCTTCATTATAGCCAGCTGAAAGGGAAAAGGAACACAGAGGTTCTTGAACGGAGATGTTTATGGGCCAGAACTGGGAATGGTACACATCTCATATATCATTTGCTTGAATTCAGTCACACGACCACCCCTAACTACAATGGAGTTTGCAGAAAATAAATATGCCATGCATACAGGGAAAAGGAACCAGCTTATTGTGAGTAACTAGCAATCTCTGCCACAGATGGCTTTGGCAGTGTGTATGTCATAGTGACTTTTGGGAAGAACTATTTCAGTGAAGTGATAAGGATGAAAGCCTAAGAGAACTGGAGGTAAGAAATGAACACAGAGTTTTTTCTGTAGTTTTGCTATGAAGATGAACAGAGGAATGGGGTAGAGGCTAGAAAGAAATGGAACGTCAAGAAAGAGTTTTTATAAGAGGCATGTTACCAGTGCAGACACAATGTATACTATTTTTAACATTTGAGAAATGGATTTCCAGGTTCACACTGTTATGATGTAGGATAGATGTGTTGATGACTGACAGATCAAAATACAGTGTCTGTTGAACTTGGCAAAGTAAGTGGTATATTGTACTTTAGGTTTCCAAATCTAATTGTCTTAGTCACTTTTATATGTAGTAATGAGGTCATTGAATCAACTACTTGGTTGAGAACAGAATTCTCTCTTCTATGGCAAGTGTCCTTCCATCAAAGAACCAGAACTTCAAAATGAGTCAGTCCATTTTCTTAATAGAACGGTGGAATGTATTCATAGCTGCATGCTCTATAATAAACTGAAAATAAAGAAGTCTGAAGATTTTATGGCCCTTCCATTCGCTTGGTGACTCAATTGAAGTTATGCCAAAAACCCATGATCAATCAATATCTCATGGGACCTAAGTGAGAGCTGTTTTTTTGGCAAGAAACTGACCAAAGCACATTGTGTTGGGATGTCAAGATATGTGGAGAATGATTATTGCCCAGAGTCATTTAACAGAGGTGATTGCTAATGTGAGGAAGAGAATTGGGCTACTCTAAGCTACAATATATAAATTTATTGAAAAAGATTTCTGGGGAGGCTATATATTATCCTCCTGCCGTCTACTTTTTATATTGAGATATAATTCATATACATAAAATTCACCCTTTTAAAGTGTACAATTCAGTGGTTTTTAGTATATTTTAAAAGTTGTGTAACCATCACCACTCTAATTCCAGAACATTTTCATCACCCTAAAAAGAAACCCCATACTCATTAGTAGTCACTCCTCATTCCCATTTCCCCTTCAGTCCCTGGTAACCACTAATTTACTTTCTGTTTCTATGGATTTGCCTGTGCTGGACACTTCATATAAATGGAATCATATATGTGACTTTTTGTGTCTAGATTCTTTCACTTAACATGTTTTCAAGATTCATCCATGTTGTAGTATGTATCAGTACTTCATTCCTTTTTATGGCTGAATATTCCATTGTATGGATATACCACAGTTTATCCATTCATCAGTTGATAGACATTTGAGTTTCCCTTTTTGGCTATTAAGAATATCAATGTTGCTATGAACATTTGTGTACAAGTTTTTGTGTGAACATATGTTTTCATTTTTCTTGGATATATACCTAGGAGTGGAATTGCTGGGACATATGGTCCTTAGTCTCTTTCGACCTTTGCTTCTTTGCCATCTCTCAAGTTCTCCTCTCTCATTGCCAATCTCTTGCACTCCCACACTGTTTTCTTTAAACTTTTAGAACATTTTCACTTTCTTTAGTGATTAAAATGTCCCTCTCAACCTCTTCCTCTATTGTCACACTTGGGCAGTTCATGTTATGATTTTTCACGAAAAACTCATGACTTTTCATACTGTGACCTCAAGTTTCTTTGAACTCAACTCCAATGGCATTTTTTGCTAAACTTCAGCTACCCAAAGGAACAGCCAAACATTCCACCCTTTGATCATCAGCATCTTGTGCCATTTCCAAGACCTTAAATTCACAAATTGTTTTCTCTGACAGTGACTTTTTTCTCCTATTTCACTCTCATTCAACTTAGTCTTCATGCCTATGATGACTTCCACTTCCTCAGTGCCTCTGTATTTTCTGTTTGTCTTCCTATCTACCTGGAACCCATGGCAAGCCATTTCAATGGTGCTTTCTCCATCATCCTTGATTTCTTAACTCCTTTAATCTAGCATTACCAATTCTCTAAGAGGTAGCTTACGTACCATCTATTTTCTCCATTCTTGCCCCTGGGGATGCCAAGTCCCATGAAACAAGTCAGTTGGTTTCACTGTAAATTCATGGTGTCCAGGCTCGAGTAGGCACTTTTATTATTTTGTATTCATTTCATATCAAAATGACTTGATTCATACTACCTATTTCAAAGAATTTCTGCTTTCAAATCCTTGTGCCTCAATCTCACCATTATCTTTTTCTGAAAAAATGAAGTTCCTTTACTAAGATCTAGGCCAGCTAATGTGTCTGTCCTACACTTTTCTCAGTTTTTCCTCTTTTCTCTAAACCTCTTGAAGGTTAAACCCTTCTCAGCCTTTATTATCTTCTCTACCTGTCCTTGGTTTTTCATTACCTATTCCTTTTCTTGCCACTTTAAAGCCTCTCTCTCTATTGTTTTTTCCCTACGAAGACTTCCTTGTTTAAAAAGAAAAATTAACAATAACTCAATCCTGCTTCTACATAATGCTACCTCCTCTTCAGCAAACATGTAATGGCTTTACCCAGGATGTGTAATTCTTGAATACCTTATGTCTCCTCTACAGTTGGCTTTAAAACTCAATTCTTTTTGAAATTGCTTTCTCAAGCATTATCTAGTCACCAAATCTAGTATTTTTCGTCTTTATCCTTTTGGTTCCCTGTGGGATATAAACAGGTTATTTAGGCTTCAGGGCCTCTTGCTTAAAGGGGCCCTTAAAATGTTTATGTTGAATATTCTTGTAAAGTTGCAAAAGTAAAATATTTTTGCATTTTTCTTCTCAAGCTTCAGGTCCAACAAACCTGGATTTGTCACTTTATACAATAGTCCTCCATTATCTGGTTTCACTTTCCGCAGTTTCAGTTACCTGAGGTCGACCTCGGTCTGAAAATACTAATTGGAAAATTCCAGAAATAAACAATTCATAAATTTTAAATTGTGCAGCTGATGAAATCTCGGGCCGCCCTCCTCAGTCCTGCCTGGGATGTGAATCATCCCTTTGTCTACCGTGTCTACGCTGTATATGCTAACTGCCAGTTAGTCACTTAGTAGCCATCTCAGTTATCAGATCAACTGTCTGGGTATCACAGTGTTTGTGTTCAAGTAACCCTTATTTTACTTAATAATGGTCCCAAAGTGCAAGAGTAGTGATACTGGCAATTTGGAGATGCCAAAGAGAAGCTGTAAAGTGTTTCTTTAAGTGAAAAGGTGAAAGTTCTCGACTTGAAAGAAAAAAAAATCGTATGCTGAGGTTGCTAAGAACAAATCTATCCGTGAAATTGTGAAGAAGGAAAAAAAAAATCTTGCTAGTTTTGCTATTGCACCTCAAATATGTATGTATAGGAAAAAACAGAGTATATATAGGGTTCACTACTATCCATTGTTTCAGGCATCCATTGGGGGTCTTGGAACATATCCCCTGTGGATAAGGGGGGACTACTATAAAAGGGGATCTGCCCCTCATATAAAGGAGTTCATCAGATTCTGTTATAGCCTATAGAGGTGACAAAGTGGGGCATGGCTTCCTCCAACTTGGTCACAGCTAAGGATAGAGCTAGTTGCTACATTAAGAGTTACATCTTGGATTGACCAAAGAGTTGTATTCTTTCCATACCCAGGTCCCAGGTCTGGTCCTCATCATGACAGGTTCAGGAACTAGATTTTAAGCAGTTTGACCAAGGTGGTCAAGCACTGGAAGATTAATTCATGCTAACAAAACTCACAAAAGATTATTTATAAGCCAGAATATTCATTTCTTAGTATACAAGAAGGAAATAATACCTTAATATTGGCTATGGGTATAAATATCTGCTATCCAGGACACTCTCCTAACTGGATCAAGGTATTATAGAGACCAAATATGATTATAAAACTTTTAGTTTTCATATTTAACGTGAAAATAACTGAGTGCTTAAGGCCTCCTCACTGCATAGGTATTGCCTAAACCCCAAATTCCTTGAAAATGAGGAAAGCCCTGTTTCTTGTGTGACTTCAGCAATGTGCATGATTCTGACCTACCAGTCTCGCCTGGCCATGGATGGAGTTGTCTGTGCCTTAAACATCGCACCCCTCTGCACCCTATTTGGCTGCCATAAGCCAATATTGCGCATCTCTTCCAGTTCCCCTTCCTAGCCCTTTTCCTCTTACTTCATCCGTGTCCTCTCTTCCCTTTCCGTTACCTCCACTCGAAAAGTTTCCCTCACTTTCAGTGCCTAGGCTGTCCTCCCCCTTCCTAATGTCAGTTCTGTCGTCATTTACCTACTTTCACCTGGCCTCGCCTACTAATCATCACCTCCTAGACTGTCATCTCCTACCTGGCCCAGACTGGCCCCACCTCCCAGACCGGAAAGGAAGCGTGGAATCGCGGTCCGGCCGGACCTTCCCGGGTAAGGGCGCCCGGGGCCCGCCCCCTGCCCCAGCAGGGGAAGTCGTGAGGAACGCTTCATCCCGTTCTTTGCATGGTCTCCCCCTTTCATTTTCTTCCAATCCTACAAAACCACCAGCGCTTTTACCCTCTCCGTGAGCACCACAAGCGCCTCTTGCCCTCAGTTGCGAGGAGAGGTCTCCCAACAGAGGCAGCAACGTGCCTCCTCACTTGAGAAGGTAGGTGAGTGCGGATGCTGGCGTCTGCGCACCGGTGAACACAACCTGTGCCGAGCCCCAGACGAAAGGGCAGGGTGGTTGGCGCTAAGCCAATCATAGCTCTTGACAACAAGGCTTAGCCAATCAGAACACGGGAGGCTTGGCGCACTTGGGGCTGCCCGGGCGGGGGAGGACCCGCCCGCTTGCAGCTTGGAGGCCAACGCCTTCGCCCAGGGCTAGCTGGAGCTGAGCAGGTTCACTGATTCCAGGGACTGAGCATCTTCCGAGGTGGGAGGCGGTGCCCTCCCACCCCAGCTAATTTCTCTAAAGGCCTTGGCCTTAACAGGTGTTGGTGCCTGCCGTGGACGCAATCTGAACTGGGCCGTTTCTCTCTCTGGAGACTTTGTGCCTATGGTTGGGGACAGAGTGAGGTCGTTGCCTTGACGACGGCAGCATGCGGCCCGTGGTCCTCCTGAGTGTGAGCTTGCGGCGGGCCGAGGTCGATCTGCCTCCCTGCCTGTCACACCTGGGACCCGCGACTGTGTCTGCAGAAGAAATCGTAACAGCACTGGAACTACTAGTTTGCTAGTAAGCGTCTTTTAGACCTGAGCGAGATGCATTTCACCTCAAATTTGTTTCCAAGTTGAAAATCGTTGGGTCTTTCCACGCGAAAGGATTTTAACGAAACAGTAAGTGTAATACTTTTAAAAGCTTCTATTATCTCGTTCTTTTATCTATACTAGATTTCCATCTGTCTTTATCAAAATAAAAAATTAGGATTATTTTTATTATCTAAATTGTTGGTGTTAGAACCATATGCTTACATGGCACACGTCCAGAAATACCGCATTGCCAATTGGCCAGGCTTCTTTTTAGTTTGTATTATCCTTACATGCAGGAGTAGAAGGCATGAAAAGTTATAGTTTATGAGTAACTGTTTCAGGAAACAAGAGGCATTTTAAGCCATGATGCTTACAGGTATTTGTGGGCAGGGCCACTTGAAAAAGCAGGTGTGTTCAGTGTGCTGTGACCAAATGTGAAGGTGGTTTCGAGAATGAACTTGGATTAGTCAGCTTGCATAAATGTTAGCTTGTGATATGCTTCAGAGTATCTTAAACATGCTTAAAGTAATTTTAATTTTTTTCACGTTGCATTTTCAAATATTGAGGACACCAACTGCAAAATGTTTTAAAATGATCCAGGTTATAGATTCCAACTGTTTTTGTCCAAGGCATAATAAACCTACAGTCTAGTCCTTAATAAAATATACCGTCTTAGTGGAACAAAAAAAAATTAAGGAAAGGAGAGAGAGAATTACATTGAAAATTTTTTTCAAACACAGACATTTTATTTAAAAATAGTTAATAGATGTTAAACATAAGTTAAAATGTCAAATGTATGGAAAATTAGTGTTGGGGACACTGGTCTGTAAACAGTTTATAGTAGAACCTACTAGCAAAGCTGGTAATAAAATAATGAAATAATTGGAGTTGGTGTTGACTGGGATTTATTTTCATTTTTTCCCCTCCAAAGGTCAATCTTCTGGCTTTCTATGAATATCTTTGTTTAAAGAAAAATATATCTATATAATAAAACCTTAAATTGTTATTGTTATTATTGTTATTTTTAGTGAGGAAGATTGGCCCTAAACTAACATCCATGCCAATCTGCCTGTACTTTGTATGTGAGATGCCACCACAGCATGGATTGATGAGCGGTGTGTATGTCCACACCTGGGATCTGAACCCTCAACCCCGGGCTGCTGAAGCCAGAGCACAGGAACTCAACCACTACACCACTGGGCCAGCCCAAAACCTTAAATTATTAAACGTGAACTGCTGAAAATGTATACACTGGAAGATCACCATTTGCTAGAACAAAGAGGATTTTTTTTTGTCTTTGTCATCAGTGTCCAAATAGGGAAGCAAGTAAAAATGTCCCAGTTGACAATCTAGGTAAATTAGTTTTAGATTGCCATAAGTACACAATAATAGGCAAGAATTTTTTTTTTCCTTCCAAGTTTTGTGAATGAGTGTGTTTATGTTGTCAGGTTAAAAAAATTCAGCTATGAATTATCATTTGACAAAAAAAGACTATTTTTGTCTCCCAAAACTTTTTTTTTTTTTCAGGAGAAAATAATACCAAGTTTAATAACATGTATACATGGGAGAAAGCAGGGACACTGCGTTTCTCAACACAATAGCAGAAATTCTCGTCTTAAATACCATGTTCAGCCAATGACAAAGGAGGATGTTGGGGGTGGGGAGTCAGTTACAGGAGATTACCACTAAAGCACAGTAAACAAGAGTAAGGTTATTATGCAGATTTAAGACCTCACTTTCCACATTGATAAGTCTCTAGAAATGAGGCCATCCCCCCTTTTCCCAATACAGAGAGGGAGATACCTTTACAAATGGAGATTTCCCTTATAAATGTAAATGTTTGTCTGGCAACTCCTTGCAGGGCCATCCAGAGAATGTGGCCAGAGAGACATAAGATGGGCTTGTTGGTGCCTTTTCTATTGTAACATCTATTTTACATTATATTACAGCCATCAGATAGAAGATCTGTTCCAGGAAGGAGTTACTATGTCAAATTCTTTAGGCAGTTAGTGGGGGAGGTCAAATGTCCCTCAGAGAAAACAATCAAGGTAAAGAGATATATTTCAGGGTGGCCAAATCTTGATCTCCCACAGTCCCGCCTTTGAAACTAAAAGTTTCACAGTCCTTTTGAAACTTAAAGAAGTTTCATAGTCCAGAAGCTGAGTTGGTAGATTGTTTCATCTCACTGAACACATTTCTTAGTCCTGATAATAGATCAGTTCAATTAAGTTCATTCTAGAAGGTGGTGATGCAGGTGGGCTCTCAAGGTTACGCCTATATTGTGGAAGCAAGCAATCAAGTATTTAATAGAAGCATTTCTATATAAACAAAAGAAAAACAAGGTTAATGGTTGGAGCAAGTTGTAAACCAGTTTCTGAGTTCAGAGGACAGCCAGTTAAGATTTTTAGATGTCAGCGTCAAAGTATCTTTTGCAGTTTAAAATGTCTCTGATGATGTCCTCAGGTCATCTCTTAAGTTTATACCAAGTCCATCAGCTTCAGTTTGTAAAGGCTTCAGGAAAAAGGGCAGGTTCAGTTTTCAGTGATTCCAAATGAAAAGGATGGAAAAAATCAAAAACGTTAGTTTGGATATCTTTAACCGGATATTTCAGGAGACTAGAAGAAATCAGGATCCAGTCCAGTCAACAGATATAAAACAAAAACCTCAAAAGACAACAAAACTAGGATCTAATATCTGCAAATGTATACTATAGTTTTTACTGAAATATAATTTTTCTCTCTAAAATCACCCTTGTTTTTATCAAAGATAACCAAATTTAGACTAACTAGTTTGTAAAATAAGTCTAGTTCCAATAAAGTCGGCCCAATTATTTACATAAGTACAGCAAAAATAGCAATTAATCATATAAGCTCTTTTAAATCTGCTTTGCTGGAACTTTTTAAGGAATCTCAGATTGAACTTTAAAGGCCGCGAGGCCAGGAAAGCCAAGCCAAGGATTTTGTCATCAGACTTCGCCTGCAATACCTACAGATTTGGGTGAATTCCTCTCTTCCGAGGTTCCCCCAAAATGTTTCGAGGTTCCTTGTACCTGCCAGATAAGTGACATTCTTTACTTATCCTGGTAAGTGCTGCTTGCAACATAAGGTACCAGGCCAATATTTCCACGTGGCTTTATTCCATCAAGTCCAATCTTCATTCCTCAAAAGCTGTATGGTTATATCGCAAATATGATGTTCCAGTCATCACCCTTGGTTATATAACCAGTGTTTCCAATTGTGTCCTTTTGCCGGCTTTCGTCAGGCGTTCCCGTATCTCATCATCTGCAGTAGTCCAGGGAGAAGGAAGTTCTTCCAGTCCCAAAACTTTTATAACCATATTGGAATTATGAGCAATATTTTTTTTTTATTCCTTGCTTCTGGAATTTTATTTCAAAATCAGATTTTAAAGATAAATTTAACTTCGAATTTGTAGCTTATTAGCTTTTATATTTCATGACACTCAAACTTTATGAATTAAAATCTATCTGTATTTGGACTGAAAAGTTTTTTCTGTACCAAAATATGTAGTGAAATGATTGCTGGACCTTCATCAATTACTAGTAACGTAAAAAAGATTTTATTAAGATTACCTTTATCCAGAAAATGTCATATAATGGGATGTAAAATCATTCTAAACACAAAATTCAAGTGGTCATACAGTGAGTAATCATTAAAAGGATTTTTGCAATACTGTATTTGGTACTACTAATATTTAATTTTAAGAAGTCTGCTTATATACTGTGATGTCATTGCTATTACTTTGTAAGTTCAACATAGGAATTTAATTACTATAGTAAGAAAAGTAAAGAAATTTCTTAGTGTTAACTTGGTAAGTGATCATTTTGTGAAC
The DNA here is from genome assembly GCF_020826845.1 of Diceros bicornis minor. Lineage (NCBI taxonomy): Eukaryota > Metazoa > Chordata > Mammalia > Perissodactyla > Rhinocerotidae > Diceros > Diceros bicornis. Next base: position 61,096,174 of record NC_080747.1, on the reverse strand, counting down.
AAATATTTTTCCCAATTGAGTAAAGTGCATAAAGATTTTCAACTTTGGTGTTTTAAACCTGATGTAAAAAATAAAATTTGCTTTTCGCTAAAACCAAATTCACTTGCGCCTTTTTCACCTTTGAGTGAAAAGGAATTGTGTTTTTCTAAAGTGAGCTGTAATTGTTTTTTTTTTTTTTTTTAAAGATTTATTTATTAATTTTTTCTTCCCCCCAAAGCCCCAGTAGATAGTTGTATGTCATAGCTGCACATCCTTCTAGTTGCTGCATGTGGGACACGGCCTCAGCATGGCCGGAGAAGTGGTGCGTCGGTGCACGCCCGGGATCCGAACCTGGGCCGCCAGCAGCGGAGCGCGCGCACTTAACCGCTAAGCCACGGGGCCGGCCCGCTGTAATTGTTTTGTATGATTTTTCAAGCATTGCTTTATCTGAATTAAAAATATATTAAATATCATTAACATGATAAGGTTAAAGTTAATAGCTTCTATCCCATTTGCCTTGCCTGTTATGAAATGTATGTGAATATTTTGAAAACACAGTGTAGATGTGGAAACAATAAGGAATTGTGAGTCAGCACAGGACAGCCATCGACACAATGACTGCTCTAATATGGAAAACAAGTGGGGAAGAATTAATTTGCTGGGAGGGTGGAGAAAATTAATAACTTTATTAACTCATGTTTTGGTTTCCACAGCAAGAAAAATTCCTACTGGTTTTGAATTAAAATGGAAAAATATGAGAACCTGGGATTGGTTGGAGAAGGGAGCTATGGAATGGTGATGAAGTGCAGGAATAAAGATAGTGGAAGAATTGTGGCCATCAAGAAGTTCTTAGAAAGTGATGATGACAAAATGGTTAAAAAAATTGCTATGCGAGAAATCAAGTTACTAAAAGTGAGTAAACACATATATTGAGTTGAAAGAAAATGAGTTGTCTCTTGATCAAGATTACATTTTTAGGAAAAAAATTACTGTTTTTATATTTGTTTTATTTCCATAATAAGGTTTAAAATATAAATTTCTTCTTTTCTGGCAATAAACAAATAAAATTATTACATATGCATATTCATTTATCTCATGTATTTAAGCATAATTTTTAAAATATTTGTTGCTTCTCTCTGTATCTATCTGCCTACCTATCTATCTGCCTATCTACCCACCTGTGTATCTATCTTCTGTGTTGTGGGTCCCAAGACCACCCACAGGTTTGATGATTCACCAGGAGGACTCACAGCACTCAGCGTGTAGTTGTACTCATGACTATGATTTAGTACAGTGAGAAGATATAAAGCAAAATTAGCAGAGGGAAAAGGCACTTGGGGCAAATTGCAGAGGAAGCCTGTCACAAGCTTCCAAGAATTCTCTTCCAGTGGAGTCATGCAAGATGCACTTCTTTCCTCCAGCAATGAGTTTGTGACAAAACATGTGAAATATTGTCTACCAAGGAAATTCACTAGAGACTCAGTGCTCAGGGTTATTATTGGGGCCTGGTCATGTAGGCGCCCTCTGCCTGGCTCATACCAAAATTCCAGACTCCCAGGAGGAATGCAGGTATTCAGCATAAATAATATTATTTGCACAGTCAGCCACATTATCAGTTCTGGAAATGAAAGGAGCCCTCCTGAAATCCAAGTTCCCAGGTGACAGCCAAGGGCTTATTTTGTAAGCAGACCTTTCTAAGGATAGCAGTCTCAGGCCTGCTATGTTAACTCTCTCTCTTTAATCAATCTCACTAGAGATTTATTAATTTTATTTATTTTTAGAAAGAACCAACTTTTGGATTTGTTGATCTTCTCTATTGTGTATTTCTTTTCTATTTCATTAATTTTCTTTAGTATTTCATTATTTTTATTTTTTTTTTTTGAGGAAGGCTGGCCCTGCGCTAACATCTGTTGCCAATCTTCCTCTTTTTTCTTTTTCCTCCCCAAAGCCCCAGTACCTAGTTGTAGAGTTGTAGCTCTTTTATATGGGAAGTAGGTCTGCACCCAGGATCCAAACTGCTAAACCCTCGGCCACCAAAGTGAAATGTGTGAACTCAACCGCTATGCCACCGGGCCGGCCCCAAGTATTTCATTCTTTCTACTTATTTTGGGTGGGTTTATTTTGCAGTTCTTTTTCCTAATCTGTTTAGATAGATGCTTACTTCTTTAATTTCCAGGCTTTTATTTTTTCGTATATGCATTTAAGGCTATAAATTTCCTTTTAAGAAAAGCTTAGTATGTATCCCAGAAATTTTGATTAGCAATTCAAAATATTTTCTCATTTTCCTTAATTTCCAAACATATGGAAATTTTCTAGGTTTCCCTTCCCTGGTTATGTACTTTTGACACAATTTCCCTGTGATCTGAGTTTATACTATGTAAGATTTTATTCCTTTGAAATTTCTTGATACTTGCTTTTTGGTTCAGAATATAGTGAACAACAACAACAAAATTCCTGTGTGCTTGAAAGGTATTCCATTAATTCAGGTTTGTTAACTGTGTTGTTTAAATCTTTAAATTCTTACTTATTTTTTTTGTATGCTTGTTCTATCCAGTACTGAGAAGAAATATGTTAAAATCTTTCTCTGTGATTAGTGATTTGTCTGTTTTTCATTGTAGTTCAGTTGATGTTTAACTTTATAAACAGAAAGGCCGTATTATTAGTGTATCAAATTTAGAATTATTATATCTTTTTTTTTTATAATTTTATTTATTTATATTTTTTTATCCCCAAAGCCCCAGTAGATAGTTGTATGTCATAGCTGCACATCCTTCTAGTTGCTGTATGTGGGATGCAGCCTCAGCATAGCCGGAGAAATGGTGTGTCGGTGCATGCCTGGGATCCGAACCCGGGCCGCCAGCAGCGGAGCGTGTGCACTTAACCGCTAAGCCACGGTGCCGGCCCCTAAAATTATTATATCTTAATGTTGAATCAGATCTTTTATCATCATGAAATAACTTTTTATTATAGTGATGTTTTGTCTTAAAGTCTGTGTTGTCTGAAACTAATAAGGCTACACTAGTTTAATTTTGGTTAGTGTTTGCATTGTATATCTTTTTCTATCTTTTTACTTTCAATTTTTCTCAATCCTTGTTTAGATATGTCTCTTTTGAGCATCATATAGTTACATTTTGTTTTTTATGCTTCTTGATGATCTTTGCCTTTTAATTGGAACATTTAGTCCATTTACATGTAATGTAATTTCTGATACATTTAGGTATAAATCTACCATCTTAATATGTGTTATTTGTCTTACTGGTTCTGTATTTCTCTTTCTTTTCTTTCTTTAGATTGATTACACTTATCATTCCTTTATTTCTCTCTAATAATTTGAGAATTATACATTGTGTTTCTATCTTTTTAGTGGGTACCCTAGATATTTGTTAAAATCTGACATTATCCAATACTTTTATCCTTCTTCCAGACAATACAAAAAAACCTCACCATACTTTTCTCTAGTTATTCTCTTCCATTTTATATGCTAACATTGTCATATATTAACCTTTACATATATTTTTAAACACCACAAGGCATAATTATTGTTCAGTGTTCACTTAGATTTATATTTACCACTTTGTTCTTCTGACTTTTCTGCATCTCAGATCATTTATTGAGATCTCTTCTCTTCTTGAAATACATTATTTAGGATTTCCTTTTGTGAGGATCTATGTAGACAAAACATTTCAATTTTAGTTTGTGTGAAAATGTCTTTATTTGCTGTCATTCCTGAAAGATATTTTGCTGTAAATGGAATTTCAGATTGGCAGTTATTTTCTTTCAACAAAATGAAGATAACATTGTTTTGTCCTCTGGCTTCCATTGTGGCTCTTGAGAAGTTAGCTGTTCGTCCAGTTGCTGCTCTTTTCTAAGTTTAGTTTTTAAGTCTAGATCTTTTTTTTTCTTTCAACTTTTTATTGACATATAATGTACATAGAGAAAAGTGTATGTATCATAAGAATACATTTCTATGGATTTTAAAAAACTGAACAACCCCATGTAACCATCATCTAAGTCAAGAAAGAGAACATTAAAATCACCTCAGAAGCCCCCCTTATGCCTTCTCCAGTCACTACTGCCTTCCTCCTCCACCCAGGTCACAACTCTCCTGATTCCAATCAGCAGAAGTTAGTTTTGTTTTCTGGCCACTTAAATTTTTCTCTTTGAGTTTGTTTTTTATGCAGTTTCACTATGATGTGTCTAGTGTGGATATCTTTTGATATATCTTGCTTCGTTGGATCTTCATGAATCTATGATTTCTTTTATTAATTCTGGAAAATTCTCACGTATTATTTCTTCAAATATTATGTCAACTCATTCCCTTTCTCCTCTATTTTTGGCCAGTTAACATATGTTAAATCTTCTAACCGAATCCTCTGTCTCTTACCTATTTTTCTTTCCATCTATTTGTCTCTCTGTGCACTCTTCTGCACTTTATTCTGACCCATCATTTAGTTCACTGATTTTCTCCTCAGTATGTTATTAATCTCCATCACTCAGTTGTTAATTTTGGGTATTGTATTTTTAAATGATTTCTTATTATGAAATATAGCCCACATATAGACAGTGCAAAAAACTATAATTATAGCCCAATGAGTTATTGGAAAGCAAACGTTCATGGAACCACCACCCAGGTCAAGAAATAAAATATTGCCAACATTGCCCTTTCTTGCACCATCCCAGTCACTAACTCTTCCCTCTTCTTTAAGGTAAACACTATCCTTACTTGCATGTTGATCACTGCCTTGATTTTTTTTTCACATTTACCAAATAAACATGCATTCCTAATCACTATAGTTTAGTTTTACCTATTATTTTCTTAAAAAGCTTTCTTTTCACTCTCTTCATGTTATCTTTTACTAAACAGAAGTTGCTAATTTCAGTGTACTCAAATTTTTAATCTTTTCTTTTACGGTTGGTGCCATTTATATCTGGCTTAAAAAGTTTTTCCCTACCTAGAGATTAGGATATTCTTCTATATTATCGTCTTTTTAATTGCTGTGTTTTATTTCATTGTATAATTATATCTTAATTCTTTTAACCAGTAATATATTTGGAAAGTGCTTTGTGATCCAATCTGGAATCTTTTATTTTAATAGGTGAGTTTGGCACATTTATAGTTATAACAGATAAGTTTGGTCCTAGTTTTCATTTTTTGCCCCTCTCAAGTCAATATAGCTTAGTGGTTAAGAATAAGAAATCTAAATATTTTGTATACAAATCAGCTGCAGGTCTGGGTGTTTTTACAGGGCAGATGTTATGGACATGAAGGAGGAACTGAATAAAAATGAAATGTTTTTGAGAAAAGACAGAGTCCACAATTCCTGTATTCTAATGTTGCCTCTACCATTTATTTCTGTGTGACCTTGGACAAGTTACTTAACCTCTATGTGCTTTACTTTCCTCATCTGTAAAACAGGATAATAATTGTACCTATTTCGTAGAGTTTTTGTGCTTAGAATAATGCCTGGAACATAGTAAGCATTATGTAAGTATTAGTTATTATTATTTATAATATTATTTTATTTTAATACTGCTTTAAAAATATCTTTCTGTATGGTCTCTGAATTCCTTTTTAAATATTGGGTATGTTTCCTTTGGTAATTTGAAAAGGTTTTATTTTATATTATTTGTTACCTTTATAACTTTGGCATTATATAAGATACTTAATCCTTTATAAAGTGATTATTATTTTTCTATTTCCTCTTTCTCCCACTCACCCACATTTGATTTTAGAAGATATCTTATTTATCTTAGTGTTTACCATTAAACCTGTAAATATAATTAAGCCTTGTAATTTAAAATTTCAGGTCAAAAATATAATTTTGACCCATTGACAGGGAAATCAGCCTACATATACTCTTATCTTGTTTGCAACTTCTCTTCTTTCTCCTAAATTTGTTAGTAATATCATTTGTGCATTGTTAGCTTTTTAATATCCTATTTTTGTGTTGTAACCATGATGCCCACTTATAGTCTTATATGTACTATAAGACTTAGTTCTGCACTAATAGATCCACTGCTCATGTTCAAAAATTTTTCTCTGTTGTCTTTTACTTGAATAACAATTTCATTGGGTGTAAAGTTCCTGGATCCTTGAGGATTTTGAGGGCTATAGTCTAGTGATTTCTTTCCCTTTAAAGGTAGCAATATTTTCTGGTGAATCTGTCATTTGTGTTTCCTTATCCTTACTTCCTCTTTTCTTATAGTATCTTTAAATAGATCCTGGATTGGTTCCTTTTTGATTGTTTCTTATCTTGTAACAAAGTGAGCCCTCCCTGGACCAGCTATTTGTAGGAGGTTCATTTGAGGGAGAAAGCCTGATCTTGTTCCAGGCTACGAGGAATCCACCATGTTCAAATGATATTCCTTACAACACGAGCCTGAGTGTGGGATTGACTTCTGTTATACTAATTTCTCCGAAGCTTGTAGTTGCAAGTTTGTTCATAATGAATTGTTTTGCCTTCCATTGAGCCTCATTGACAGATTGCTTCCAGCAAATGAGTTTCTGTGTGATTATTCAGGCTCCCCTCCCCTACTGTTCCTTGGTGCCATTCAGTTCTACAGATGCTTTCACTGACAGCGCATGAACCCTGTTCTCATTATATCAAAGAAGGTTTGTTTATTTTTCCTTTTCAGGGTATGTCACCAACTTTGGAGAACTCAGCTCTGCCAGCTTTGTAGCCATAGATGATCTCTTGGTATCCCTTCTACATTCCTGTTTGACCTTGACATTTGGCAGTCCCACCTCATTTGTGATGGGTAGAGTCATAGATCCTACTTAGTCTCATCAAAGATGGAGCTACAGTTTTTTTTCCTCATTGGCTTTGTTGTGTTCTCTGAGAGGAGGATGGAGCAGTGTGGTCTTTTGACTATAATTTAAAAACCAGAACGTACTTTTACAATTTACACTTCATGCATTTTATTTAGATGTTTTTCTTATGCTAAGATCTATTTTAGATTGTGACTAATTGCTAATAATTTGGTCTTATAAAAACTATTTTGCATTGTTTTATAACAGCAACTGAGGCATGAAAATCTGGTGAATCTGTTGGAAGTGTGTAAGAAAAAAAAGCGTTGGTACCTGGTCTTCGAATTTGTTGACCATACAATTCTTGATGACTTGGAACTCTTTCCAAATGGACTAGACTACCAACTAGTTCAAAAGTATTTGTTTCAGATTATTAATGGAATTGGATTTTGTCACAGTCACAATGTAAGTATTTAATTTAAATATTTTGCCAATGATTGACTCTCCAGATACAGTCACTTAATGAGACACTTGTTTAAACTAAAGTTTGGACCAGTAAAGTAATTGAAATGAATTATGTTACTTTGATATTGCCACTTTTCACATATTGTAATACAAGTATTCTTTCCCCCAACATTTTATTATGAGAATTTTAGGCCATATTGAAAAGTTGAAAGGGTGTACAATGAACAACCATATACCTACCAACTGGATTCTATACTTGTTAATATTTTGCTCTATTTACTTTATGACATTTATTCATCTATTCATCCGTTTACCAATCTGTCTTATTCATTTATGCATTTGAAAGTAAGTTGCAGACATCAGAGCTACACTTCAACTCTAAATACTTCAGCTATGTGTATCATTAACTAGAGTTTAATATTTGTTTGCTGATTTTTTTTTTGAGGTAACATTTGCTGAGTGAAATGCACAAATTTTAAGTAATGAGTTTTGACAAATGCTTATGGCCAAGGATCCATGTATTTGTTAGTTCAGATTCTTTGCCTAGTTGTGAAGTATGAAAATTCCTGCTTTTACTCTATTGTGTACCACAATAATTTTATATCCTTCGAGTATCATCTAAAAGCACCTCTACGTAAAATGACACTTATAAAGTATAAAATGAATAACTCAACACATTGATTCTGCCAATTTTACAAAATATTTTAAATGACACTTTTTGTGTGATTGTAAAAGTATTAAATGCTAATGGTAGTTGTGGGGCTGGCCCTGTGACCTCACCATGGATGTGTAGGATGTAATAGAAGTTGGTAGCCTATGCAAAATGCTCAGCAATGCAGATTGCCATTTAGAATGCTAGTCCTCTGAAAGAGTTTAAAATAAATATATTTTTAAATTTTTCAAAATACAATCTACTTGTATTAGAGATCTAGGCCTAATAATTTGTTTTGTCTAGCTGTAGAGTTTTTAGTATTGTCTCCCAGGGTCCTCTTTTCTCCTTCCATAGTATCTCCTTTAGAAATCTTAACCAGTGACCTTGTTTTACCCTACTTACATTTCTAATTGCCTGATGAATGCTTCCACTTGGGTGCTCAGCAATCCACCTAAAAACCAGTGTGGCTAAAACTAAACTACTAATTATCCCATCAAAACTAATTTTTTCTAGACTTTTCTATTTTTGGTAATGGAGCCACCATTCTTTTAGATTCCCAGGTTTAAATGAAATATCTGAGATTACTTCCTAAATTCTATTGATTCTTGATTTAAAATATTTCTAAGCTGTATCTCTTCCTTTCCATTCCTCTGAGCACCAGCCTAGTTTAGGTCCTTATCACCTCCTCATTGTCCCACTGCTCTTCTCCCTGCCCCTAGTCCCTCTCTCTGATTTAGCTTGTTTATGGCCAACATCTTCTTCAAACACCGTATTGGTTATGTCACTTCCATGGGTTCCCATGGCCTTGACACCAGCTCAGACTTTCCAGACTAGCAGTTGAGGCATCCTTCCTCCCTAGTACTAACCTCTGCTCTAGAGAAAACATTTCCCCAGAGTCTCTTGATCTATTCTCATCTTCGCTCTTTTGCTCTCCTTGTTACCTTCACTTGGATTGCCCTTCCATTTCTACATTTATCCAAGTCATGCTTGGTATTAACGATCTATCTTAGAACACAACCCTTTCATAAAAATCTTTCTTGACCACCCCAGTCTTCAATGATAGCTTTACTCTCTTAGTCTTGAGAGCAGTCATTAACAGAGCAATTGATTTAGTAAGTAATAATATATATTTCATCCAATATCTTTGATTGTTTAAATAAAATTTCAGACATAAATGTTTTTTCTTGCCCAACTAGATACCAGGTTCTTTAAAGCCAGGAACAATTTTATATACTTTTATTTGTATTCATTGTAGGGACAAAAACAATGTGCTGCACATGGCAGGTGCTCAAAAAATAATTTGCTTAACTTGATGTGCCAATATATGTCATACTCGGCCTTTTGTCTTAGATCATACACAGAGATATAAAGCCTGAGAATATATTAGTCTCCCAGTCTGGTGTTGTCAAGTTATGTGATTTTGGATTTGCACGGACATTGGCAGCTCCTGGGGAGGCCTATACTGATTATGTGGCAACGCGATGGTACAGAGCTCCAGAACTCTTGGTTGGTGATGTCAAGTATGGCAAGTAAGACATCAACAAGGGCAGGGGGGAAGGGCGGACTTAACTCTCTTTTCTTGATAAAATGGAATATGTTTATAATATAATAAATGATCCCTCTAACACTGAAAGGAAGATTTGAGTTTAGGAAACTTTAAACATTCTTGTGAAACCAATTGAGGTGAGTATACTTATTTTAAAAGTAGGGAAATCAAGTTGAGTAAGTGGTCTATTTCTTACAGTGGGTTGGAAAAAGATGTATTTATCACATGTAAAGAGAGGTACCATTGATTGGATAAGTCTGACACTGTTGGAATGAGGTGAGGTGGAGTGGGCAAGAGTAGGGGGAGAACATAACTGAGTGTGACTTTTTAAAACATAAAGTGTCTTCATGAATGAATTCTTCAAAGAAGGGACTGTAACTTTTAGTGCTTTTGATAGAAATCTTTCTAATATATTTTCTACAGTTTCTCTGTTTTCAGAATACATATCATTTAATGTTTTCTTGCCTAAGTTCTCATTTCACTGCTGTACTGAACTTTTGTACCATTTTATAATTCAGCTATGATAAGCAATTTCAAGCTAGTTGTCCCTGTGCTAATAACGCTAGCCTATTTTTCTTTAAGTTCTTGTGACTGCTTTTTGAGATAATTTTTCTATTGTCTCCCTGTTAGCTTTCAGTTCTCCTTGTTGTTAGTGTATGTGTCCCCAACCACCTCCTTCTGGTGTGCTGTTTTCAGTGTATGGTGGGATAGACTGATCAACTTTGTTAGAATTATATGTAAACAAAGAATGAATAGGTTCTGAATGGAAACCCAAAAGGGTTATTCCAAAGTAAAGTACACATAATAACTGTTTTTATTTTTCAGAAGCCTTTTCCTTCTTGTGTCATGTAATTGAAGTTTCTGGAAATCTGACATGTAAAATTGGGGGTTGGTACTTTAAGTTTATAGGGAAATGTCTTTTTATGGGTAATTTAAGACTTACTACTACTGTTCTCAAAATACCAAATAGTAATATGCAGAACAGATTTGGTGACAGTAAACACATTAGGATGCCACATTTTACACAACGTTGATGTTCTTTCAGGGCTGTTGATGTGTGGGCCATTGGCTGTCTGGTCACGGAAATGCTCATGGGGGAGCCCCTCTTCCCTGGAGATTCTGATATTGATCAGCTATATCATATTATGGTGTGTTTAGGTAAGATTATACATCTGCATTTTAAATTTTAGAAGTTTTTTCCTATGTTTTTGTTTGTATCTATTTTACAAACTGTTGGTATATTAAAGATGATATGTGTTTTAAGTGGAGGTAGGGAGCAAATAGGAAAACCTCATGTATCTCTCACTCGCTCTCTCTCTTTCTCTCTCTCTCCATTCATTCATTCTCAGTCTGGCTTTGGTCTATCTGACATAAGGTCTTAATCATGCTCCCCCCCCAACCACTCCCCTCTAAATTTCTCTGCACTTTTGCATTCAATAAATCACCTGTAGAGAGGATGCAAATGATCACTTATTATCTTTGGGTCAGCAAGCATTTGGTGTATTATGACTATTACCCTCATCCTCACCTTCAGATTGAGAGACACAGAGAGTTACTTCCAAGGTAGTTTAATCTTGCTGCCTGTCTGATTTTTGTTGTTAGTGCTTTGGATAAAATTTCAAAACTAGACTATCAAAGTCTTTTTATATTTGTTGAAAGATCACCTTTATGTTGGGAGATGGAGCTTGGAAAATGGAAATAATGGGAAATACTTAGGGGTTATTTAACTATTGGATTTAAATTTCCAGGTTAGAAATTCAATAAACAGTACAATGGTTTCTTACAGCAGAATTTTTGTATATATTTTATACTAAATTAGGTTTTAAAGTTGAGAAAAAAGGTGAAAGTGTTCATATCAGACCTTAGATACAAGTATAAAATCAATTGACTAAAAATTAAATTCTTAAAGGGTGGAACTGATTTATACAGATTAGATTCTGACCGTATGACTGTTAATATTTTCGTTGTTTTGGTCAGCACTTTATGCTTTGTTGTTAGAAATGAAGTGCTGGTACTTATATCTGAAAAATTATAAAATGTTCTTCGGCTCTCCTTTTCTTATGCTTCCTCATGTCTTCAGTTCTATGTATGTGAACTTTTCTAAATGAGTATGTTGAGATAAGAATGTTAATTTCCTTGAGGTAACTTGTGTCAAAACCCCTATGAAAGACTGCCAGGTGGCACCACAATAAGCGTACCGTCTGGCTGATTGTGCCTGCCAAGAGAGCCCAACTCCATAAGCTGTGTTCTGTTCTTTTCTCTACTCCACATCACCTGTTTCTTTGCCCTTTCTATTATGGTGTACAATGACAGAGATGTGTGGCGTTCTCACTTCCAGGTAATCTAATTCCAAGACATCAGGAGCTCTTTTATAAAAATCCTGCGTTTGCTGGAGTAAGGTTGCCTGAAATCAAGGAAACAGAACCTCTTGAAAGGCGCTATCCCAAGCTCCCTGAAGTTGTGATAGATTTAGCAAAGGTAATCATACTTTTTCTTTTCACCTTCAGATAGGAAATTATTATGGACACTGGGTTTTCTCTTCTTTTTTTCTTGTCTAGTTGATCTTTTAGGTCAGCAAGTTATCCCAATTATTTTAATCTTTGTACATTAAGAAAGAATTTAAATAATTTGCAGAGGGTGGGGGAATTCAGAGATAAAGGCCTAAAAATTTTACTTGTTTTAGGAAACTATTTAGTGTTATCTAGCGTGTTTTAAGTGTGAAAACATCCTCATAACGATATGTTTTTAATGTTTAACATTTAAAATGCAAGCCTTGTGTAAATGCAAAAGAGAAGAAAAGTAGGATAAGGAAATAAAAAGAAAGGTAGAGAAAATGCAAAAGAGAAGAAAAGTAGGATAAGGAAATAAAAAGAAAGGTAGAGAAGTTGGAAAATATTGAAGTATAGGGCATAGGATTGACTTATAGTGTATTGTTAAAGGGGCTTTTGCTTCATCACTGGATTTACTGAAGCTAATTCACAAATGATCATCACCTTTGCCTTGTATTTGAGGAAGATATTAGGGAGATTCTCACTGGATCAAATTGTCTCTAAAAGTGGACCTTTTGGAATTATTAGCTCAAAAATTCTTATTAGTTAGGATTGTCCTAAAGTATTGATAAAATAAGTATCTGTAAAACACTGGAATCATGTAACATTTCCCCAAGGCATTTTTTGCCCTTTTTTTTTTTTTTTTTTTTGGTGAGGAAGATTAGCCCTGAGCTAACATTCGATGCCAATCCTCCTCTTTTTGCTGAGGAAGATTGGCCCTGGGCTAACATACATGCCCATCTTCCTCTACTTTGTATGGGACGCCGCCACAGCATGGCTTGACAAGCGGTGCATTGTGCGTGCCCGGGATCTGAACCTGCAAACCCTGGGCTGCCGAAGCAGAGTGTGCGCACTTAACCGCTATGCCACCAGGCCGGCCCCTATTTTTTGCTTTTTAATTCTTTAAATAACTAATTGAAAAAAAAGTTTAATAAGCTTATAATTAATTATAAGTTCTTAGAATAATGCATTTCCACTTTTCTACATAACCTTCTGACAGATGCAAATATTTTTCATTGAGGTTAGCTTTATGATCTGTCTGTAAAAGGATTTAAAGGGAATAAGTGCAAAACTGTTATCCACCTTGTGTCCCTTATAGTAGAGTCAAATAACTTCTTAAACATTTTATTATAGAAATTTTCAAACATAGAAAAGAAAGTAGAAAGAATAATAGTATAATGAACCCTCATGTACTTGTCATCTGGCTTCAACAAATGACAACCTTTTGACAATCTTTCATCCATCCACACCCTCCTCAGCTTTTCTTTTTTGGGCAGGGGGATATTTTATGTTATATTATTTCACTTATAAATAATTTAGTTATTTGTAGAACTTTTCTTGTTCATTTAAAGCTACTTATTGAGTCCCTTTTATTTTAACTGGCATTGAGTGGTTCCAATGAATCAGAACAAGACCTGCACTAAAATAAAATCATCTATGTAAAGTATCTAGCACAGTAATAAGCACAGAGTAGATCCTTTCCATTCCAATCTGCAAGGGCTTTAAATTTTAAAAATTCACAATAATTCCTTAATATCATAAAACATCTAATCAATGCTCAAAGTTTCATTGATTTTTTTTTCTCTTACTTTCTTTTTATAGTTTGAATTAGGATCCACATGAAGTCTTTGGATTGCAATTGGTTGATATATCTTTTAAGATTCTTAATTTACAAGCTCCTCTTCGTCTCTTTCTTTTTTGTTTAAACCTTGCCATTTATTTGTTGAAGAAACTGGGTTGTTTGTCCCTTAGGATTTTCTACATAGTGTAGTTCAATATGTTCCTCTGTGTCCTGTATTTCTTATACACTCATAGTAGAACTAAAGCTTGTCAAGACTACTTCATAAGAGGTTTGTATATTCCCATCTAGAGACACTGAATGTCTGGTGGTCTTTCTTTTCATGATATTAGCAACCATTGGTGGTCATTGTCTAGATTTGTTTTTTATTCTTCATCATTTATTACAGATGTTTAAAATTAATTAACATAAAGAGGAATTCTCTTTTTTTCTATGTTTGGAAATTTAGATGTAGGCAGTTTTTCTTTGATATGCACTGTATGTATTCCTTGGTTTTCCAGAAATGCTTACATGTTGACCCAGACAAAAGGCCCTTCTGTGCTGAGCTCCTGCACCATGATTTCTTTCATATGGATGGATTTGCTGAGAGGTATAGTTACTGACTCGTGTTTTCCAGGTTGCACCACAACCTAGGGTTAAAGTAAGGCCTCCTTAACAGTAACAAACAGTATTTCTCTTATTTCTGTACACACTTACTTTTACAGGACCTCAAATATTTACCACCCTACCTCCATTCACCCGTAGCAATAACACAATTCCTAGGAATGGTCCCCTGCGTACAGTAAATTAGGACTCTTGGTTTTCATGAAGGAGTCACTTCATGCTTTTCTTTCTGTCTTCCTGTGGTGACACCTGCCACTCAGGTCACTGATTTCTGTGTTGATACCAGCTGTGTGATGCATCATCTTGGGTGCTGATGCATTTGCAAGGGTGCCATCTCCTGTTGCTGCTGAACTCGAACCACACCCAGTCCTGTGACACTGCTGACACTGCTGATATGCTGAGACCTTGATGTGCCAAACCTGTGGGTGCCAGCGCTGCTGGCACGGTCTCTTGTGCTATTCCAGCTGCTGGCATCCGTGCAGCTGACAAAACAAAAAATAGTGAGATGAGTGGCAATGAAATTGCTTTATATTTTTGCAAATCTATTTAATATCTAGCTTAATAAAAGATAGCTGGGTTCTCATTTTTGCTTCTGCATTCAGTTAGTTGTGATATGTTGTTTTGGTTGTAGTATATGAAGAAACTCTGGCCTCCCACAAATATGTATTTGGAAAATGGAAGAGTATTTTAATAGCCCTTTTAGATAATTGTGGTTTTTCTTCTTTGACTTTATACCAAAAATTGAAACTATACCAAAACTTGACAGTGTAGTTTCTTAAAGATTGGTTGCATTGTAGAATCTTAAACCATATCAGTGAACTTTTCTTACCCTGTTATAGTAAAATCCATTGGTCTATCTTGCACTTTGAATAGATCTTTTACCTGCGTGCTTTTGTAACATCTTGACATTCATCATTTGGAAAATATTGTTATACTGTTATGCAGATCTTTAAAATGTTGATACATTTCATTATACAATCAAAAAGTCATAGTCTCTCTCATCAGAAAAGTCTTTACGTACTGGGAATCTGCTAAGCTCACAGTTGTGGATACAAGTTTAACAGAATTCTAATTTTGCATAAAAATTTGAATTTTATCTACACAATATTATCAATTGTTTTCCTGGAAGTGATAAGTTCTTTTGTTCATTTTTTTAAAGAAAGTGTCTGCCAAACACACCAAGTCTGAATAACCATAGTTTTTCTGTCAGTCTTTCTTTCAAGTAAAAAAGTTGTTCCATGAAAAGTGACTGGTTTAGTGTGTATCTCAAACAATCACACAAGTGCTTTTTTTAGGACAACCATTACACTTTGGTCTGTAGCAGAGTTGCTGTATGCATATTTCCTTTTTTTTTTCTTTTTTTGCTGAAGAAGATTTGCCCTGAGCCAACATCTGTTGCAAATCTTCCTCTATTTTGTATGTGGGCTGCCACCACAGCATGGCCACCAACCTGTGGTGAAGGTCCATGCCCGGGAACCGAACCCTGGTTGCTGACGTGGAGCGTGCTGAACTTAACCATTAGGCCACTGGGGCTGGCCCTGCATATTTCCGTTTTGTCACAGAATATGAAAAAAGACGTGTGCTCAAGGGTTGAGGTTTAATATAATTAATACTTGTTTACTGCTTCATCAGAGACAATCTTAAATGAAACTGCTTTTTTTGTTAACTGAGAATGTGTGGCTATGAGGAATACAATGACCGCTGGTACAGTCTGGTGCCACTGCTTGTTCTTGGTGAGGCGCCAGCAGTTTTACCCGCCTTTGCTTTTATACCATCAGTGCAAATGTTGACCCGGTGAAAAAGAAGTCGTCTTCATATTAAGATAAAATAGCTTTGACCTTTTGAACCTCCTGAAATGTTCTCAAGGATTCCCATGGTCTACAGGCTACCTTTTGAGAACTGCTAATCTAGGCCATAATTTTTCTCATTTTAAATAACACAGTCTAGTTTAATACTCAATTTTTTAAAATAAATATCTTAAAAACCAATTTTTTTCTAGATTTATCTGTCTCACACAATTTTAATTTATTGGCAAATGTATTTTTATGTAGGTTTTCTCAGGAACTACAGTTAAAAGTACAGAAAGATGCCAGAAATATTTCTTTATCTAAAAAATCCCAAAACAGAAAGAAGGAAAAGGAAAAAGATGATTCTTTAGGTGAAGAGAGAAAAACACTTGTGGTACAGGTAAATGTCCATGTTTTAATGTGTATTAAAATTTAAATTTAATATCTCCTTAAATTTTTGGAGGAAAAAATGAAGATTTAAAAAAACTTTTCTGAGTGGTGAACGAGTTGTTAACTTTTAGCTGAGTTGTTAAAATGTATCTTCTCTGTAGATGTTACCTGTTTAAAAAAAACTTTATGTATCATGTATTGAGTGCCTACTGTGTACCAGACTGTGCAATAGGGCTTGTCAGGAAATCACACTCATCCAAGAACATTTAGACATGTGTATGCACATCCACATACAAACACACGGACACGAACACACACCATTTTTTTTCTTAAGTAATAGGAGAGAAAATTATCATTTTTAGAATTTTACATAAAGTAGAACATTTTAAAATTGAGATTTGGGTATTTAATTTATTTGAAGTTTACTTTTCCTGGTAAGTTATCTGGAATCTGTTCTTACCAGGAACAGATTGGTAAGGACAGATTCCACTACCAACAACTCCCATTTTCTCAAGTGACCCAAAAGAAGAAGGAGTTCTCCATTTTGTGTTTCCTGACTCTAAATATATAAGAACAAAGTGGGCCTGTTTGATTCCTGAAATATATATAAATTCAATATATGTATATGTCATATAAATCTGATTTATATATCAGAGCTAGTGTGAATTGCATTTCCATTTGAAATAAATTTCTGAACAAGAATCCTGGGTTTAATTGTAATTCCATAGGTAGAATAAAGCAAAGAGCACAAAAAGTGTTATCTGTGGAATTCTGCTTTAGTTGACAAGTACTTTATAGGAAGAGGTGATTTTTCATTCTCCTCACGTCATTAATGTTATTAACATTTTTATTAATGGTCAGGATACCAATGCTGATCCCAAAATTAAGGATTCTAAAGTATTTAAAATAAAAGGGTCAAAAATTGATGGAGAAAAAGTTGAAAAAGTCAGTCGAGCTTCAAATGCCAGCTGTCTCCATGACAATGGACAGAGCCACATCAGAACAATGCCTTCAACAAGCCTCAGAGATTGCAGCAATGGCGGTGTGGATCACACAAGGACTCCAGGCCTGGCAATTCCCCCACTTATGCACAATCTTTCTGCAGCGGCTCCCCGTGTTAATTCTGGAATGGGGACTATCCCAGGAGTTCAGAATTACAGGTATGAATTAGGAAAATAAGAACAAAATGTGTGTGGATATATTTGCACAATGCGAGTGTTTGTCAATTCAGCCCCTCTCGGGCTTCTGGATGCTCTTCATTCTTGTCAGTTGCTGTTTGAAAAGACTTTTTGGCCTATGTGATGAAAATTATTAGCATTTGATCAAAAAATTCACCAGAGTCCCAAGAAAGTAGGGTTGTATTGTTTAAGGTGAAGGGAATCTACAGCTATTTAGTCTAATAACGTGAAAGGAGATTGTCATAATAAAAGAGATAATTGGTTTTGAGGGTCTGCTGCTGCATGGTATGGCTGTGGGCATTTAGTGGTACAAAGAAGCTCCTTTTGGGAATTTTGCTGAAAGGAAGGTAATTTATTTGGTTGAAGTTGGGGCTGGGTGAGAGGAATGAGGGTAGTGGTGAAGGGCTGGATATGTCACCAGATCCATGTGCATTGTATGTTTAAGAATAGGCATTAAATTTGACTAAACTGCAATGTCATTGGTACTGTGTTGTTTGGTTTTATGCTTGAAAAAATATTTACTGCTGGTTCTAACTTAAATTTTTTGTTATTGTTGTTACAGAGTGGATGAGAAAACCAAGAAGTATTGTATTCCATTTGTTAAACCAAATAAACATTCTCCATCAGGCATTTATAATATTAATGTGACCACATCAGTAAGTGAACTGTTCTCAGTGGTACAAGAGCAAGCATTAGTCATTTCTAGACCTTTATTAAGATTAAATATGATAGTGAAGAACTGAGAATTTTATTTGGAGACATATCATAAAGTGGAACCTTAATTGTGCATATATCATCCCAGCCTGTCATAATCATAAATGTGAAAATCTTAAAGTTTAAGTAAGTTTTATAAGTCTGGAAGTTTAAATATAAGATGTTATTATTAAAATAACATCTGTTTTAATTTTTTTGATAACAGTAAATTTTCTTAACCTAATGTTTGGTGTGATCAGTTCTTTTTTAGAGTAGATGAGAAGATAAATTGTCTTCTCTCACCCATACCAGATTTTTGGTGAAAGTATTCTATTTATTCATTTAACAGATATTTATTGATTATGTATTATGTGTAAGACACTGGAATGAATAAGTCAGTCTTTCTCTTCAAGGAGCTCATGGTCTAGCAGAGGATCAACAAATTAAAACATAGTGTCAGATTGTAATAGACACATGAACAAGGTTCAGAGGTCTCCTGAAGGTTCAGAGGAGCATTACTATGCTCATCGTAGCTACCAGAATGCTTCTTTTTAAAGTTAAGTTAAATCATCATCACTCTTCCACTCAAAACTCCCTCCATTGGCTTCTCATCTCTGAGTAAAGACCAGAGTCCTCAGAGGGCCTGTAAGTCCCTGAAAGACTCACTTCCCCACCCTCTATCCCACCCGGGCAGCTCTCCTTCCTAAATCAATCTATTCCAACCACACCGATTTCCTCCTTATTCCTGGAACGTGGCCAGACGTGCTCCCACGTTTGGGCTTTTGTGCTTGCTGTTTCCTCTGCTTTAGAACATTCTTTCTCTAGATAACTCAAGGAATTTGCTTTTTCTTCTTGGCTTATGTGAAGCCTTATTGTGAGGTCTTCTCTAATATTATAACTCATTTTATCACCCATTACTCTCTATCCCCGCTCCTTGCTTAATTTTTTTCCATTGCATACACCTGACATTCTCTATTTTCTTTTATTTATATATTGTTTGTCTTCCCCACTTCAATATAAGCCTCCAGCGCAGGGATTTGTATTTAGTTTTCCTCCCTGCTCTTCCCCACCTAGAACAGTGTCTAGCACATTGAAGTTGCTTAAGAAATGCGGTGAATGAAGTCTGCCAGGGAAAGGGAGGTATGGACATATTCCCAAAAGAGTTCTTTTCTCACACATTTCCCTTCTCTACCTTTATCTTTATCCTTAGAGCTGAAAAATATAGTCTTCTTTCATATCTCTCATGATTTGGACATTGCATTTGTTTTTCTTTTAATTATTCTTATCCTACAATTCTGTACCCACAGTACTTTCCTTTTCGATATCCCTTACTGATTTCTTTGTGGATATTTGCATTTTACATTCCTGGTCTGCTTTGGAAGATTATTTTGATCAGGAAGGCTTTTCAGAGTAGCTGGCTGGATACCATTTCGCTGGAATTGATATCAGCCTTCCTTCAGGCATTGCGTAATCAACGCTGGCTGATAATTTAAGATCTTATTTCTGTTTATCTTTCTTTGCAAGAGGCCTTCAAGAAAGAAGGAAAAGATTAGTGGGGACAAGACCCACTAGAGTCTTTTCCTCATGAAAATTAATGCAGGCAGAGCTCAGCCTAAGCTTTTATCAACTTCTAGGTTGAAGACCAGTACCCACCCCCGTGCTTCATGCCCTAATTCTGAGGTGTGAATAAATATATTATTACAAATATCTCTTTGTATTTTATTTTTCACTCTCTAAGTATGTAAATCTAGTAGTTTGAACACATTATTTATTATTTTTTTGTATTTGCAGATAGTTTTTGTGAGCTGATTATTTTATTTATAGTTGATTTTAACTAAGAAGCTTAGCACTTCTTCTATTAAAAGAGCAAGCAGAAACATCTATAAAAAAGAAACTCAAAAATTCACCCCAGGACTCATGAAGACTTTCTGGGAGGCAGAGTGGCACAATGCACTCTGTTAACTTGAGGCATCAAGAAACCTAAGTGGTTTAACTGCGTCATTATATGTGTGTGTATTTCATTATACACACATATATATGTATATACACATATGTATATATGATTTCATTACACATATGTGGTTTATTTATTTTAGCAAATCACATAATCTCTACGTATTATCTGTTTTGAAAATATGGAAAAGAATATAGAGTTTCTGTGATTCTTAAGTGAAACAGATTGGGAAAATGTCAAATTCATAAAAGTGCAGCCGCTGGCCCCGTGGCGTAGTGGTTAAGTGTGTGCGCTCCGCTGTTGGCAGCCCGGTTCCGATCCTGGGCACACATCGACGCACCACTTGTCAGGCCAGGCTGTGGCGGCATCCCATATAAAGTGGAGGAAGATGGGCACGGATGTTAGCCCGGGGCCAGTCTTCCTCAGCAAAAAAAGAGGAGGATTGGCATGGATGTTAGCTCAGGGCTGATCTTCCTCACACACACACACACACAAAAGTGAAGAATTGAAGTGCTACTACTATCCTGTACTTTATTATGTTTTCAGACTTTGTCAACTATCAAGTAATAGTACTAAGAAAGATTAGGAAAATAATTGAAGTTGTAATTGTTTACTTAATAAAGTGTATTTCTAGGAAAATAGTGTCATGTGCTAACTCTGAGGAGCAAGACAAGGACAAATAAAGAAAAATGAGTAACAACATTATACTGGGAAAGCAAAAAACAAGCTAGGAGATGTGATATACACAACAAGATGACCTGTTCAGGATTAAGGTGGCCAACAGCAACTCTGTGCTGAAAAGCCCAGTAAGTGTCATAAGGCCTGACTTTGCTGGCCTGAAGGACCAGGACATTGATGCCCATCTTCTAACCTTTTCCTGCTTGCCAAGACTTACACTGAAGGTTGGCAGAGGCAGAAGGAGAAACTCATAGCAACCAAGTAATCCTCTTGTTAGCAATTTTAATAAATTTAATCAGGAAAAGCTATGAAATAATTGGATGAAACTATTGTGTGCGTGTGTGTGTTTCTGTTTTAGGAATGTTTTATTTTCTGGCCTTCAAGGAATACATTTCTTTTCTCTTAGAGGAAGAGATGCTGATAGTCCTCTTTTCTTTTTTTTTAATTAAGGTATAATTGACATGTAACATTATATCAGTTTCAGGGTTTTGTGTGTTATTAATATTCTTCAGATTTTGTGTTATTCTAGCCCTTCAATTCCATAAATTTTAGGATCTGAACATAGTTACAGAAGGGGGCAAGCCTAGCTTACCTGGAAGCTAATTCATTTGTGTTAACCATTCTTATGATATTAGGTCACTAGTGAAAAGAGCCTACTTCAGGCAAATAAGAAAAGAAGGGAATACTCAAAGACAGATGTCCGTTTGCCTGAACTGAACTATAATCATCTCCCTGAACTCAGAGCCTTGGAGGGCATTGGTATGTTTATAATGCTTTTGCTTTTTCAGCCCTTTTGTTTACATTATTTAAAATGTATGTTAAATAAACTAACAGAATATTAAAAATAAAAATTCATAGTAACTTTACATATTTAAGTGTGTAAATATGTACAGACTTATGTAGAATAAGTACATACAGAGGGACAGATATAGAATGTGAAAAACTAACAAAAATGCCTAATTGTTTTCACTGTACTTATGGTTATTTTTATCTAGCTCGAAATTCCAGGCTAATAAGGAAAGAGAACAAAAATCTTTCAGAATCTCGAATGCCTTCTCTGGCCACTGTTGACCTGCACGCCCCGTGTATTGCATTACATCAGGTACAGAAATACTCTTTGTAGGTTGGATGGAACTCAGGTCTCTCTCATACTTCCTATTAAAATATTTTAGAGAGAGTTTGCTGTTAAGGATTAAGCGTGTTTATTGGTGGACTCTGTGAAAGTTTGCTTGTTACATTTTGTTTTATGGCTCATTGCACTTAGTACCTTTATTACATATATATTTATATAAACATTTCCCAGCTTACAGTAATCAGTTTTTTTATAGATTAAAAATATATGTGTGTGAGTGTATGTGTGTGTAGCCTAGCTATGGCTTTTATATAACTATAGGTTTTGTGGTAGTTTATAGTATTTCACTGCATTAACCCCAAAGTTATAACCTGTCTTTCAAAGAGTGATACTCTGAAATTGTTTTTATTCTTTTAAAATGTATTGTCTGTTTGGTACTTTTCCCCAAGACAATCCACTCCATCTGTGCTAAAGATTTGCTATTCCTTATAGTCATCTTTTTCTATAATTTCTCTTATCTCTTCAGAATATTTGTTTCTGCTACTTTTATATCAACACTAGTCATATCAATCATTCTCACATTAAGAAAACTGGCAAACTTTTTAATCTGCTGAGCCAACCCTAACTAGCTACAAACTTTGGATATGTGTCATTGTACTTTCCCTTTACTTCTTCAAGTAAATTTCTCACCTTTGCTTGATGCTAGGCAACTTTTGTTTTGGAATTTAATTCTCCATCCTCTTTATTAAAGCATTTACATTTCATGGAGAGCACCTGTATGTTGCCTCCTTATCTATGTGGATGCTTTTTCCTACTGTTACTCCTTAAATAATTTTGTAGAGCTCTACACACAAGGGGAATAATATTGCTGAGGATAACAAATTACAGAGGCACTTACTCAGTGATACTGAGAAAAAGGTTTATTGACTGCTGTTGCTTTGCCTTATCTCTTGCCAACAATTTCCATAGTAATGTAATCAAAATTAAACAAATTCCTGTTGTGTGAAGATTAATCACTGTCACAAATTTTACATTTAGGAGCTACAGAGTCTCAATAAATTCCTCATATACTTCTAAATTAAATTTGTGGATTTTAAAGGTGCAGAATTTGTCACTTGCTCTTTGTGAGTGCACTATTGTTCAAAACCACTTTTCAGGGCTGACATAACCAAATCTCGTTTCATGCAATGGAAGAAAGCCTTTGGCTACCTTCACACTTCTTCAATATTTTTATTTATTGTTCTGAACTAATCCTTTTATATTTATAAACTGGTTCTGCATTTTTACTCTCAATTTACTTGTTCAATTTCCAGTTGTATTTAAAATACAATAAAAGAGAAAGTAGGTGTAGCAAAAAACACAAATTAACACCCAAATAACAAGAGTTTATGTGTAGAAAATCTAAATGGGAAAAGAAACGACAGGAGACTGAAAGCAGAAGGCCTTCTGGCAGAAGCTGTGACCTTCCTTGCACTCTTACTTTATGGTATTCATCACCACATTAACTACATTTTGTTTCTGTACATAACACAAAAAATGTTCACATTTATAAAGTCTGTTATGTACCTGATGGAACAATCTGTAAGACAGATTTTTGTAAGTAGAGTATTGCATAAGCTATGGACTCTGTCTCCACTCCCCCACCCCCTACACGCTTGCACACATTATGTACTTAGACACGTAGCTACACATTTTTCCTCTAAGCACTGTTTTTTTTGGTGAGGAAGATTGTTCCTGAGCTAACATCTGTACCAATATTCCTCTGTTTTGTATGTGGGACACCGCAACAGCAAGCATGGCTTGATAAGCAGTGTGTACGTCTGAGCCCGGGATCCAAACCCACGAACCCTGGGCTGCTGAAGCGGAACGTGCAAACTTAACCACTACACCACCGGGCCAGCTCCTGCACTGTTTTAGCTTTATCCCATAAATTTTGATATGTTTTATTTTATTATCATTCAATCAAAACATTTTATTTCCCTTGTAATTTCTTCTTTAACCCATGAATTATTTAGAAATGTGTTGTTTCATGGTTAGGTATTTAGAGTTTCCCTAGATACTGATTTGTAATTTGATTCCATGTGGTCAGAGAATATACTTTGTATGATTTTGATTCTTTTAGATTCATTGAGATGTGTTTTATGGCCCAGTATATGGTTTACCTTGGTGAATGAACCTTGTTCCCTTGAAAATAGTATATATTCTTTAGTTGTTGGATGTAGTGTTGTATAGATGTGAAATTAGATTAAGGTGGTTGATAGTATTGTTCAGATCTATGTTTCTAATGATTTTTTTGTTTTGTTCTATCAGTTCCTGAAAGAATACTGTCAAAATCTTTTACTATGATTGTAGAATTGTTGATTTTTCTCTTATATCTGTTTACTTTTGCTTCATGTATTTAAAATCTCTATTGTTAAGTACAAGGACACTTAAAATAGTTTTGTCTGATACACAATCTCTTTTATCATTATGAAATGTCTCTCTTTATCTCTCTTTGTGCTCTGTGCCTTGAAGTCTATCTTATCTGAGATTAAAATAGCCACTCCAGCCTACTTACACTTATTTGTTTCCATGGTATGTCTTTTTACGTTCAACCTATCTGGTTTTTATATTTGAAGTGTTTCTTTTGCCAATAGCATGTAAGTAGGGTCTTTCCTTTGCATCCATTCTGTCAACTCCAATTCTTTGGATTGGAATGCGTATTAGTTTTCTATTGCTGCTAACAAATTACTACCAACTTAAAACAACATCCGTTTATTATCTCACAGTTTCCATGGGTCAGAAGCTGGGACACAGCTGCTTCTCTCCTTAAGGGTCTCACAGGCCAAAAGCAAGATGTCAGCAGGCCTGCCTTTCTTCGGGAGGCCCTAGGGAAGAATCTATTTCCAGGATCATTCATGGTGTTGGTAGAATTTAGTTCCATGTGGCTGTGGGACTGAGGTCCCTGTGTCCTTACTGGCTGACACCTGGGGGTTGTTCTCAGCTTCTAGAGGCCACCCACATTCGTTGGCTCATGGCCTCATTCCACCATCTCCAAAGCCAGGGACAGTGGTCAAATCCTTCTTACTTTTTGACTCTCTCTTATCTCCCCTTCTGCCTCATCTCTCTGACTCACTCTTCTGCTATTAAGAGCACATGTGATTACATTGGGCCCACCAGGATAATCTCTCTATCTTAGGGTTAGGTGATTAGGTAACATTAATTCCAGGTGCAAAGTCCCTTCATGGCAGTAGCTGAATTTGTTTGATTGACTAACCAGGGACAGGAATCTTAGAGATATCTTTAGAATTCTGTGTACTACTGAATATTTAGGCCATTAACATTTAATGTGGTTATTTATATGTTTGAATCTAGCTGTTCTATTTTCCCTTTCTAGTCTTCTTTTGAATGTTTTTATTATTGGCTTTTTGGGGATATCTCTTTTTATTATTTTTTTAGTGATTGCTCTAGGGATTACAATATACATAACTAATCTTTCACAGTCTACTTAGAGTAAATACTGTACCACTTATAAAACATAGAAACCTTGCAAACATATTTTCCCCCAAACCTAAACTTTATGTCAGAGTTATATGTATTTTATTTATATACATTGAAAACCCCACTACACAATACTGAACTTTTGCTTTAAACAGTAAAAAATGTTTTAAACAATTTATGAGAAAAAACTAGTCTTCTATATTTATCTAGCTACTTACTATTTCTGTTGTTCTTCCTTTTTCTTAAAGATTACAGTTTTATTTTCTGCTATTATTTTCCTTCAGCCTGAAAAACTTACTGTAGCATTTCTTGCAGAGCAGGTCTTATGGTAACAAACTTTTAGTTTTATTCATTTGAGAATGACTTTATTTTGCCTTCATTCCTGAAATATATTTTCATCGGATATAGAATTTGAGTTGGTAGGGTTTTTTTTTTTAATTTTTCTCCCAGGACTATAAAGATATTATTCCTTTGTCTTCTGATCTCTGTGATTTCTGGACAAATCTCAGGCATTTGAGTTGTTGTTCCCTTGTATATAATGTTTTATTTTTCTCTAGCTGCTTTCAAGATTTAATCTTTATCTTTCGTATTCAGTAGTTTGAATATGATATGTCTAGGCACAGTTTTCTTTGAGTGTATCCTGTTTGGGGTTTGCTGAGCTTCTTGAATCTGTAAACTTGTCTCTTTTACCGAATTTGGGAAATTTTTGTTAATTATTTCCTCAAATTTTTTTTTTCTGCCACAATCTCTTTCTCTTCTCCTTCTGAGATTCCGATGACATATATATTAGACCTTTTGGTATTTTCTCACAGATTCCTGAGACTCTGTTCACTTTCTTTAATCTTTTTTCTCTCTGTTCTTCAGATTGGATAATGTCTATTGATCTATCTTCAAGTTCTTTGACTCTACTTTGTCATTTCCATTCTGCTATTTATCTCATCCAGTGAAGTTTTTAAATTTCAGATACTGTATTTTTTGTCCTAAAAATCCACTTGGTTCTTTTTTAGAGCTTTTATTTCTCTACTAAGAATTCCTATTCCTTCATTCATTTCAAGTATGTTTTCCTTTACTTCATGTAACATAGGTATAATGGTTGCTTTAAAGTCTATATATGTATATGTACACACACACACACATATATATAAATATATATTTTATATATATACACATACATACATGTACAGAAATATACGTAAATAACTACATATATAAAGTTCTAACATCTGGACCATCTCAGGATTGATATCTCTTGATTGCCCTTTCTCTTGAGAATTGATCACCCTTTTGTAGACCTTCTTATGTCCAGTAATTTTGGATTGTATCTTGGATATTGTGAATGTTATATTGTGTAGTCTCTGGGTCCTGCTATAATCCTCTGGAGAATATTGAAATTTTTATTTTAGCAGGCAGTCACTCAAGTTTCGTTCACCCTGTAAATCCTGCCTTACCTTCTGTGACAGGTGGTTCAAATCTCAGTTCTCTAAGTCTTTGTTATCCTCGTTTGCATCTGTCCTGCAAGACTTGTGCAGGTGATTCAAACCTCAGTTCTCTAAGTCTTTGCTATGCTGGTTTGGAGCTATCCCGTGTTTGGAGCATGAATCCTCAGGAATTGGACTGAGACTTCTGTGGGTTTATACACAGAATTAGAGGATGCCCTTCTCTAGTTCTTCTTCCTCCAGAATTCCTCCCATACTTTTTGCCCTGCAGGGACCCTTTTTCCTGGTTTCTCTGGTTATAAAGATGGAGTTTCTTTCAGACTTTTAGCCTCTTGTACTTCCTCACTACTCTGAGACTAGGGCCTGCCCTTTGGGCAAAGGCACAGGAGTGAAAAACAACGTTGGAAACCAACCCCCACGTGAAGAGTCACATCTTCAAGTTTTGACTCCTTTCTCTTAATCCTCAGTTGTTTTTTGTATTTTTCCCAAAGGGTTTGTTTGTTTGTTTTGTTTGTTTGTTCTTTTGGTATTAAGTAGGAGAGATGGGTTGTAGTTGGTTTACACTGCCCTGGCGCATCAGAAGTATCTTTTAACATATGTATCAATAAAGAGGTCAAAGAATAATGTCCCCTTACTTCATCTTCTTCTGTGCAAGCATCTTGAGCTATGAATAGTTCATTCTAAACATCTGCTATTTGAACAACAAGAATTGGGATTTTTGGGGAATGAGACTTTTACAATTACTGAGAATCTCTAATGCTTGATTATTAACTTATAGGTATCAGGATCTCCCCTGTCAGATGATTTGGAGGCTGATTTGCCTCGAATGGAACACCAGCACTGAGTGTCATTTTGGTTCTGAACTGGGTATGTCTGATTTCTCATACTTAAAGCTGTGTAACCTTTCATGAGAAATATTTTGTAGCTTGCCAAAGATCAAATTCTGCAGCCGAAACATTCTGCAATGGTTGATTCCGTGAGAACTCCTGATAGTTGTACCACTTGAAAAAACAGAAAGAGCATTTGTCTCTGTGATGAAATCCCTTTTCATAGATTCACTAATCTCCTGTATTTTATTGGATACAGTAATGTGAATTTAGGGTGACAAGTGCTCCAGAAGGATATATACTCATCTCCATTATCAATGATTTGCCCTTCGGGCTTGTGAAGCAGGAAAGATGAAATGATTGCTTGGTAGTCTTTTTCCCAATAAAGAGAGATCAGCACTATACCAAATACATGATTGCCTTCCTTTCAAATATAACTTTTTAATGCTTAAAAAAAACAAAAGTCCGACCTTTTTGAGTGATAATTTGCTAGGTGACCTCAGACAAGTCATTCAATGTTTAATATCTCATTAACTCTGTAAAATGTGATGATAATAAAATCCCACGTTCTCATACTGTGTTATTGAAGTTAATCTGATAACCTCCACAAAGCATTTTGAACATCTGTGACATCAAATGTGAATTTACTGTGAAGTGAACATAAGTTTCAATCCCTCATTTGCACATGTCTCTTCCAACGCCCCAGGAAAAGTCTTTGCTGTGCATTCTTTATATATACTGTATAAACTTGTATAAAACTTGGATCTATCTTGTCAAAATTAGTCATTATTTGCATAAAAGGAGATAGTGTGCTATACATGATAATTTTTTTTGGTAATTATCCTAAAGATAGTCTTTAAAATCTTGTTTTTGATACATGTGATCTAAGGTTTTCTTAGACTATGTAATACCTACCAATATTATCGATATGTACAATATGAGAAAGCAGGTGAGATAGAAATCGATTTCTAGGAAGACTTCATGTAAAATATTTGGTGGCATATATCCCCTTATGCTTTAGATGCTGCTCTAGCACTTGAGATGACATCCTCTTGCAACAGAAGTGCTGATATCCTAGAAGGAGAGATTCGTGGCTCTGATCATTTACTTCTGAACTGCCTGCATTTTCTGAGAAAGGCCTTGCAGAAGAAGGCAAGACCAAGACTTGCAAGTGTTTCAAAGGAATATTGAACAAGTGCCCCTCCCCAGCTTTATCCCATCACCTTTCAGGTCCACTGATGCTATTTCAAGATAGTGATATGGTTCTTGTTACACGAATGTGTATTTACTATTAGTAGATTGTGGTTTAAAAGTTACCCAAGATTAAAAGTGAGTAAAAAAAGGGAGAGAGAGAGAGAAACATTATAAAAGGTTATTTATGCATTGAACTTTGTGTGTTATCTGTATAAATGTGTACATTTATGTAGGAGTGGGTTTGGTGGAAGTAGGTGATAAAAACTAGGATCAGTTGAAGAAAATGAAAAAACAAGAATCAGTAAGAGAAATTGTTTCCTTTACCCTGTCTTAACTATAAAAACACACTTAAAAATCCTTCTTGTTTCTGGGCTTTAAGGAGATGTGTCACTGCTCTCTGTGCATAGACGTATGTCTTTGGTTTCTGTGATTATTGTTGATGTTTGATCAGTATATTATGGGAATCTGGCCTCTTTGCTGATCTTCTAAGAACCACACTAAAGCAAATTTCACAAAGAAACCTTTTATTTCTAATGACTTAGCACGACTCTGGCATTGGATAGTCCTCTGTTTTGTAAGATTCTGGTGCTAATGTTCCTGTGTGCAGAAACATGATTGGAACAAGAGCGGTGAAGGAGAATTTTGTAGGTATACCTTGGACTTGAGGACTGTGCTTCTCATTGAAAGAAGAGGTATATGTACAAAATTAGATGGGAAGCAGGATTACCAATTGACTAGGACTGATTACTCTTCTCTGGGCCAACTGCTATTGACCTCCCCCGCTGAAGAGGCTTGGGGGAGGGGATGTGCACGGTTAAGGACTTCGCTGCTCTCCACCGATGGTTTCAAGGTGATATTAGAACCCAGAGATGTTCCTGTCTCCTTGTTTTGTCAACCAGTTAGGCCTTCCCACAAGCTTTTCACCAAGGTGCAAAATCATTTACCTACCGCCCACACAACTTTTCTAAAGCACTGGGCCACAACTTTTAGGTGGGAGACTTAAACCAATTTGGCTCCAGGTTTTTGGTTTCTGAGTTTCCAGTCATGCTCTGCATTTGTCATTTTAGAGAATGGTTATTAAGGGGACCAGAATTTGTGTGGGTTTTTTTGCCTTAACCAGTTAACAGTGTGTTGTTTTTTCCAAAAAGCATTGATTAGAACTTAGCCCAAGAATTTAACTAGCACTTTTCTCTATTACTCTGGGGAGCTTAATATTGAAATTCCGACCTTAGATACTTGGGCCTCAAAAGAGTAGGACATTCAGGAGGAGGCAGAATAAGAGGCTCCAATGAGGAGGTCTATAGGTAGCTCAACTAAAGTTTGGCCTTGATTTTGAGGCTCTATCTTTAACCCCTGACCCGGTATTTGACTAGATTGGTATGGCTAGCACACTGAACAAAATTAGTGTATAGGCATTAATAGGCTTCACATTAAAATATTATTATTTTATTTTTACTTTGAAAAATATTGCCAACAGACTCTACAGCATGGAAAGCAGACAATACTTAAAAGCCAAGTGGTTCTCCAGCTTATTTCAAGGTTGTTTTTATTTAAAGATCGGTGTGAAAATATCACCTCAATGTCTGAGAGTTTAGGATCAGTTACATTCTCATTTCTATATTTGCTTTTAGTATCTTTTGTCTACTAAAACATTTTGTGAACTTTAGAATTAAAGAAATAAAAATTACTATAAGTCAAAGTTGAACCTTGAGGATCATATCTGGTTAGAATCTTGGCAGAACTACTTGAAAAAGAAGATTTTGCAAATTGGGGCTATGGATACTGACCAAAATAATCCTTTTTTTCAGTTTAAGGTTACTTTGTCTCTCCTTACAAGGATACTATTAAGCCACATACTAACAGGAAATATGTGTATGTACTGGTGGGGAGAAATGGGCTTGCTGTGTGTATGTATGTTTTAAAATTAATAAATATTATATCTTACTGATCTCCATAGATGGTTTTTATTTGCACTTATTTAATTGAGAGACTATAAATAAGGTATACAATACTGTATGGTAATTAACAAATAAGTTTGAAATAATCTGTTAATTCTTTTTTGGAAACGTTGGATATAGGAGGGGTAAGTTAATTTTCTTGTACAGCCAGTGATATAAGCAGCCTGGTCATAAAGGAACATGTCTTGTAAAGACTACCTGGTAAAAGTTGTGACAGACTCAGGCTTAGAACGTGGTTCTCCTGATGGAGAATCCCATACTTGGTTAGAATAGCTGACTTCCTATTGAAATGGGAACGTAGAAGATGTGTTTTCTTATGTGACTATCTCATTATTGGTTCCTTTATTTTAGTTGTGCTGCAAGATAAGACTAGATCTGTACTAAACGGTGAGTCAGACTAGACCGAAAAATGTGGTTGATTTGTTTTCTAAGCCATCCCCTATACAACTGAACCAGGGAATCAGAAACACCGGGGTCACTGTTCCTACTGCTTTAAGGCTAGTCCTAGTAAATTGGACTAAACAGGATTTTCTCTGTTGTTTTGTGTAAAGTGTTTTTACATTAGAAATGAGCCCTTAACACCCCTCTATGTGAATGAAAAGTTATGTTCTCACATTACTTTTTAAAGGGTCTTATTTTTTCTGTTGGTAGCTTCAGACTTGAAATAACTTGAAAATGTAATTAACATACACCTTATCTGTTTCTTAACATGTCCTTCTGAGAAGTACCTCACTGTAAATCTTGACATCGCTTGTAAGTAACCTGTGATTTAGAGCTTTGTGTTTCTAGATGTTTGTGGATATCTGATGTTGAATGTCTTATACACTGAGAAATTTTCTTAAAAAAAAACAAAAAAACAAAAAGCCCATTTACAAAATGTCATTTTCCTTTGTGAAATTTTATTTCCCCCCATTGCATAGCCTTGTTAAATCCCTTCTTGTTCTACTTTGGCATGCAGGGCCATCTCCTGTAGAAGTAAGGAAGGTTCTAGCAAAATTTTGGAAAATGTATTGTTGGTTAACATGAATTAAGAAAGAATCGGGGAAATGAAACCAAAATATCTCAATTAAGCACTGAGACTAGGGTAGGAGCTCCTATGAAGAGAGAGAACAGATTTTTATGTCAGTTTATCTGCAGTCAGCTGTCTCCATGCTTCTAGATCTGGAAAGTCATCTCCGTTAACAATGCTGTTAGAAATTAAAACTATCCCTCACCTGATGACGACAGTGTGTCAGTTGGTTATTCCCTCCTTAATCTGTTTTCAGCCCTCTTCCTTGGATCATCACTCCTTTTGCTTACATGTACACCTACCTGTCTGTCTCTCCCACTGTATTTTTTTAAGTAGAAAAGCTGTTTATTAAGTTGCTCCTAGACCCTCCAGAAGAGTCGAGGCCAGATTCTGAAGGCACACAGGCAAGAACAACACCCAGTGTCACTGCCCCCACTAAACTTCCTGTGTCTCTAAAGATTGGGAACCACACCTTATTTATCTATTTCTGCTCCACACCATCTAGCACAGTGATTTCTATGTGACAATAGTAATAATAATCCTATGAATGTAGGAACGTTAGTCATATTTTACAGGCAAGGTAATAGGCTTAAAAAGTTTATGGAATTTACTCAGTGTCACTTAATAAATGATAGAGCCATGCATGTTTGTTGAAATCAATATATGGCCATGATTACTTAGATCTGGAATCAATTTTAAAAATTTTTCTTTAGATAACATAAACTTTTGCATCCTCATTCACTTACAGAGGAGCAAGTGTGTTTCCCCAGCCATCAAACAAAACTTCATTCTAATTAAGCCGAATTTGGATACTGCTCACCTTGAATTAAGCACTGTAGCCAGGGGAATGGTATGCACTGATTGGCTGGGGCGTCTGTTAAATTCCTTTGTCTGAATTAACAATGAGAATGAAAGGAAACAGGATTATGCTGATTGGTTTTGGCCAATGACAGCCTATCCATGGAACCACCTGGCTTCTACAAAGCCCAGGAGGTATACACAGAATGGATGCTGGAGAAACAATCACAGTGCTCACCAGAGATGGACATTTTGAAGGTGCAAAAGATGTGCTTCATTTTAGATTTTGACTGATTATGCCAAATTGTCCTCCAAAAATGCTGTACCAATTTATATTGCCACCATCAGTTTATGAGAAAATCTATTTCCCCACACCCAGACCATATTAGATACTACTAATAATTTCCATTCTGACCAATCTGATGGGTGAAAATTATCTTGCTTTAGTTTATATTTTCTTGATTACCACTGATGTTACACATATTTTCATGTATTTTTTTCTTTTTACATATTTATTGGTCATTTGAGTTTCTTCTTCTGTAAATAAAGGATATTAAAGGTATTAAAAAAAGATAAAGCAGATTTTTGTTTGAGTATTGGAGATTTTCCTTTGTAGATGTGTTTCCTGTCTCCTGAAAACGAAGGCAAACACCAGATTCAGATAATATATTTTGGCCCAAACTATATTATAGATCAAAACTTATTTTGTACTGGGAAATGCAACCCAGCCAGAAGGATGTATTTTTCATTACACTTGTCTTCTTAAGTAAGGTGGTCAGGTCCCTTTTCTTCTGTTGGGTCTGGGGAGGAAATAAGTTAATGAGTGATAAGCACTTCTCCCTTCTAGGGTAGAGGGAAAAGTCGGTTCTGTTTGGATGGACAGGAATTATTTAAGGAGAGTTATGAAAGTCTGAGCTCGGGGGTTGCTGCAGCTGACCTTACAGCCATATGTCACTAGGATGACACCTTACCCCTTTGGCTCTGCCTGGGACTGCCCACTGCTGCCAAGCTGGGATCCAGGGGGGGAGCAGTAAAGTCCCACTCACTGTAAGACATATCCTTCCCAAGGGGAAAAATGCTAAAACCTGTGAGGAATTTTATCTGAGGGGTATTATCTGTTCCTTTTGTCCATGCAATAAACGGTCTTCTTTTTCCGTTTTTAAGGGCCCAGTGTTAAGGAGTGCCTAATCTATTTGAACCATAGGAGTGGCAAGGAAGAGCTGTAACAGCTGGTCCGTCAGATGGTACCGCCAGTGGAGTGGCGCACCCTAGTGGACATTGATAGTTAAACACTTCAATAGTCCAGTTCTAGGGATTTATGAAGCACAGGGGGAGCAGGAGAGACCCAATGCCTCTGGTCTCTGTCTCTGCGATTGTGTCAGGGCTCCCCTAATGTCAGCAGGTGGCTGGTGACTCAGAGATCAGCAAGGCAGAACGAGTGGCTGGAGGAGGGTTCGGCTGATGGGAGCATGGGAGTAGTGGGGAAGAGCTGTGGACTTCACAGAGAATCCTGAGTCAAAGAAAAAGAAGTTGGAGAATTATCAAGGTAAATTTGCCTCACAATGATGAAATGTGAACAGATGGGCAAAGGCAGAGCAGCAGGAAGGCCAATCAGTGCTAATCCAAAAAGGACCCTGAACATCTTTGGAATTAATTAGAAATATGGTTTTCAAGTGTGATTTCTATATAAGCAGCAAAATGTAAGTTGATGCTCACAATGAATGGAAATTTGAAAATTAGTCCACACTGGCACTGGCTATTTTTCTTGATTATATTGGAATGCAGTCTAGGGAGTTTGTATGGTACAGCCCCAGACACATTTCCAGACTTGATGTCAGTTAGCTAATATGTATGTTAAGTCAGAAGTCAGTGCAATGGAATTCTGAATCTGAAAAAGTGCAGAGCATGCTGTTGAGGGGAAATAAACTATCTATTTTGTGTCTAAAATTGAAGTCCTTAATATACCTCTCAACATGTTGATTTGAAAAAAAATTACCAAAGAAAACTGAAAAGGGACTATAGAAAAGGAGAAATACTTTGCTAATATGGAAACAGAACTTTGAAATGCATTTTGAACACAATTTTATTACTATGACTGTATGAAATCCACCTCTATTCTGAATGAGGGTGAGTATCTAGTTCTCCAAGTGAAGGAAAACTGAAAGATATTTCCAAAGAACTTAAAATGTATTATGTGCAGAGCATGTAATAAACCTCCTATTTAGAACATTAGCCAAGGCATATATAAATTTTGTTGTCAGAAAATCTGTTTCTCAAACCAGCCCTGATTGCCTAGTGGTTAAAGTTCCATGCTCGCCACCTCAGCAGCCCAAGTTCATTTCCTGATCATGAAATGACACCACTTATCTGTCAGCAGCCCAGGTTCATTTCCTGGTCATGAAACCACACCACTCATCTGTCAGTTGCCATGCTGTGGCAGTGGCTCACGTAGAAGAACTAGAACAACTTACAACTAGGATATACAACCATGTACTGGGGCTTTGGAGGAAGAAGAAGAAAAAAAGAGGAAGATGGCAACAGATGTTAGCTCAGGGCAAATCCTTCCCTGCAAAAACAAAACAAAACAAAACAAAAAACCCCCAGAAAATCAGTTTCTCCTTGCCCATTGAACAGATATTTAAGGAATAACAGTTTGAGGAGGCATCTCAAATAATTAGCCTTCCCAGGAAACCTATATGTCTTGATCTGGCTTTGGGGGAGAGATTTTACAAAGAGGATTAGACTCAGATTTTAAAAAAGTGATAGATGCTGCAATAAAAGCCTGAAAAAATTACAAAATTAAGTGAGCATTAAATTGGAGGATTCTCTATCTCTTGTTGCCATTCTGATCTATTCTCTAAGAAAGTACTGGAAGAGAGATATTATCTGCAATGAAACAGAGAAAGATTCATGTTAAAATTCCTGAAAGAAGGCTGAAAGCATGCGCTGGTGGCCAGTAACTGTTTTATTTGAGAGGGATATTTGTACCTTATCTTTCTCTCCTCAATAGTTCTTTTTTTCTGGAGAAGATTTTAAAATCCTGAGATTTCCCCTGATATGTGGGAATTGATTTGCAAGCAAACAGGGTTAAATATCAGGAGGTTTAAAAGTTCGTTTATTTAACAAATATTTATCAAGTCCCCACCATATGCAGGTATTGTTTTAAGTCTTGGGATAAAGGAGTAAACACAGACACAAACCACTGCCTTTACGGAGCTCCCTTTCTGATGTGAAAGATGAATAATAAAAAAGATAACTGAGAATACATAGAGAATGATTGAATGTGATTCATGCTAGGAATAAAAATACAGCTGGGATGGGGAGAAGAAGTGGGTCTGTGCCTACACATTTAGATAGGGAACAGAGAGGTGGCATTTTATGAATGTCCTGAAAGAAGTGAGAGAAGGACCATGTGGATAATGTGGATATTGGGGGTAAGAGCACTGTAGACAGAGGGATCAGCAGGGGCACAGGCCCTGAGGAGGGAGTGTGCTGGTTCATTTGAGGAGCAGCTAGGAGGGCAGTGTGTCTGGAGTGGAATGAGAAAGGATGAGAGTAGTGTGAGATGAGGTCAGAGAGGAAGATGCTGGGGATGGCAAGTGGGGAGGCCAGGTCATGCAGGCCACCAAAAGGACTTGTACATCTATGCTAAGAGGTTTCAGATATGATAGTTTATTTGCAATGGTGCCTTCCATACAAATCACTGAGCAGCTACTGTCCCATTCATGCTTATAAATTTCCAACGTTGTAACTGTGAGAGATATTTTCTCTTTGGAATGTGTGTTTATCAGTTTTTGTGATTCTTTGGCCAGCCAACTTTATGAAGTATAGGGTTTATTTAAGGCTGTTTAAAAATTTCTGGTTTAAACTGAATTAGCAGTCCAAAATACATGGGACGAGAAACAAGGGAAATACAAAACAACTGAAAAACAAGTGATAAAATGTCAGCATTAAGCCCTCATATATCAATACTCACTCTAAATGTAAATGGATTGAATTCCTCAATCAAAAGACACAGAGTGGCTGGATGGATTGAAAAACAAGACCCAACAATTTGCTGCCTCCAGGAAACACATCTCAGCTCTAAAAACAAACACAGGCTTAGAGTGAAGGGATGGAAGACAATACTCCAAGCTAATGGCAAACAAAAGAAAGCAGGTGTTGCCATACTTAGACAAAGTAGACTTCAAGATAAAAAAGGTAATGAGAGACAAAGAGGGGCAATATATAATGATAAAAGGGACACTCCACCAAGAAGACATATCACTTATAAGTATATATGCACCTAACACAGGAGCACCAAAGTACATAAAGCAACTATTAACAAACCTAAAAGGAGATATCAACAACACAATAATAGTAGGGGACCTTAACACTCCACTTACATCAATGGATAGATCATCCAGACAGAAAGTTAATAAGGAAATAGTGGACTTAAATGAAAAACGAGACCAGATGGACTTAATAGATATATAGAGAGCACTCCATCCAAAAAGAGCAAATTACACATTCTTCTCAAGCATGCATGGAACATTCTCAAGGATAGACCATATGTTAGGAAACAAGACAAACCTCTATAAATTTAAGAAGACTGAAATCATAACAAGCATCTTTTCCGACCATAATGCTATGAAACTAGAAATCAACTACAAGAAAAAAGCTAGGAAAGTGACAAAGATGTGGAGACTAACAACATGCTACTGAACAACCAATGGATCATCGAAGAAATCAAAGGAGAAATCAAAGAATATCTGGTGATGATGAAAATGAAAATACACCATACCAACTCATATGGGATGCAGCAAAAGCAGTCCTGAGAGGGAAATTCATAGCATTACAGGGCCACCTTAACAAACAAGAAAAATCCCAAATAAGTAACCTTAAACTACACCTAACAGAATTAGAAAAAGAAGGACAAACAAAGCCCAAAGTCAGCAGAAGGAGGGAAATAATAAAAATTATAGCAGAAATAAATGAAATTGAAATCAAAAAAACAGTAGAAAGGATCAATGAAACAAAAAGCTTGTTCTTTGAGAAGATAAACAAAATTGACAAACTCTTAGCCAAACTCACCAAGAACAAAAGAGATAAGGCTCAAATAAAGAAAATTACAAATGAAAGAGAGAAATCACAATGGATAACACAGAAATACAAAGGATTATAAGAGAATACTATGAAAAACTATATACCAACAAATTGGACAATCTAGAAGAAATGGATAAATTCTTAGACTCATACAACCTCCCAAAACGGAATCAAGAAGTAGAGAATCTGAACAGACCAATCACAAGTAGAGAGATTGTAACAGAAATCAAAAACCTCCCAAAAAATAAAAGTCCAGAACCAGATGGCTTCTCTGGAGAATTTTACCAAACATTCAAAGATTTAATACCTATCCCTCTCAAACTATTCCAAAAAGTAGAGGAAGATGGAACACTTCCTAACACATTCTTCCAGGCCAACATCACTCTGATACCAAAGCCAGACAAGGACAATACAAAGAAGGAAAATTACAGGCCAATATTGCTGATGAACATAGATGCAAAAATCCTCAATAAAATATTGGCAAACCAAATACAGCAATACATTAGAAAGATCATACACCATGATCAAGTGGGATTTATACCAGAGACACAGGGTTGGTTCAACATCTGCAAATCAATCAATGTGATACACCACATTAACAAAATGAGGAATAAAAAACCACATGATCATCTTAGTAGATGCAGAGAAAGCATTTGACAAGATCCAACATCCATTTATGATAAAAACTCTCAAAAAAATGGGAATAGAAGGAAAGTACCTCAACATGATAAAGGCCATATATGACAAACCCACAGCCCACATCATACTCAATGGGGAAGAACTGAAAGCCATCCCTCTGAGAACAGGAACAAGACAAAGGTGCCCACACTCACCATTCTTATTCAACATAGTACTGGAGGTTCTGGCCAGAGCAATTAGGCAAGAAAAAGGAATAAAAGGAATCCAAATAGGCAACGAAGAAGTGAAACTCTTGCTGTTTGCAGAAGACATGATTTTATATATAGAAATCCCTAAAGAATCCATCAAAAAACTATTAGAAATAATCAACAACTACAGCAAATTTGCAGGGTACAAAATCAACTTACAAAAATCAGTTCCATTTCTATACACTAATAATGAACTAACAGTAAGAGAACTCAAGAATACAACCCCATTTACCATCGTAACAAAAAGAATAAAATGCCTAGGGATAAATTTAACCAAGGAGGTGAGAGACCTATACAATGAAAACTATAAGACATTATTGAAAGAAATTGATAATGACATAAATAAATGGAAAGACAGCCCATGCACATGAATTGGAAGAATAAACATTGTTAAAATGTCCATAAAGCAATCTACAGATTCAATGCAATCCCAATCAGAATCCCAATGACATTCTTCATGGAAATACAACAAAGAGTCCTAAAATTCACGTGGGGCAACAGAAGACCCCGAATAGCTAAAGCAATCCTGAGAAAAAAGAACAAAGCTGGAGGCATCGCAATTCCTGACTTCAAAATATACTACAAAGCTATAAAAATCAAAACAACATAGTACTAGTACAAAAACAGACATACAGATCAATGGAACATAATTGAAAGTCCAGAAATAAAACCACACACATATATAGACAGCTAATCTTCAACAAAGGAGCTAAGAACATAGAATGGAGAAAGGAAAGTCTCTTCAACAAATGGTACTGGGAAAACTGGACAGCCACATGCAAAAGAATGAAAGCAGACCATTATCTTTTGCCATACACAAAAATTAACTCAAAATGGATCAAAGACTTGAAGGTAAGACCTGAAACTATAAAACTCCTAGAAGAAAACATACGCAGAACATTCTTTGACATTGGTCTTAAAAAGAGGGATCTTTTTGAATTCCATGTTTACTCGTATAAGGGAAACAAAAGTAAAAATAAATGAGTGGGACTTTATCAGACTAAAGAACTTCTGCAAGGCAAAGGAAACCAGGATCTAAATGAAAAGACAACCTACCAGCTGGGAGATGATATTTGCAAGTCATATATCCAACAAGGGGTTAATCTCCATAATATATAAAGAACTCACACAACTGAACAACAAAAAACCAAATAACCTGATCAAAAAATGGGCAGAGGATATGAACAGACATTTTTCCAAGAAAGATATATAGATGGTCAATAGGCACATGAAAAGATGTTCAACATCACTAATCATCAGGGAAATGCAAATCAAAATTACACTAAGATATCAACTTACACCTGTGAGAATAGCTATAATCACCAAGGCAAAAAATAACAAATATTGAACAGGATGTGGATAAAAGGGAACCCTCGTTCACTGCTGGTGGGAATGCAAACTGGTGCAGCCTCTATGGAAAACAGTATGGAGATACCTCAAAAAATTGAAAATAGAAATACCTTATGATCCAGCTATCTCACTTTATACAAAGAACTTGAAATCAACAATCCAAAGAGGCTTGTGCACCCCTATGTTCATTGCAGCATTATTCACGACAGCCAAGAAGTGCAAGCAACCCAAGTGTCCCTTGACAGATGATTGGATAAAGAAGATGTGGTATATATATATACAATGGAATACTACTCAGTCATAAAAAAAGACAAAATTGTCCCATTTGCGACAACATGGATGGACCTGGAGGGTATTATGTTAAGTGAAATAAACCAGACAGAGAAAGACTAACACTGTATGACTCATATGTGGAATATAAACTAACACACAGACAGAGAGAACAGTTTGGTGGTTACCAGGGGGAAGGAAGTTGGGGGTGGACACAAGGAGTGAAGGGTCACATTTATATGGTGACTGACAAATAATAACATACAACTGGAATCTCACAATGTTATAAATTACTATGACATCAATTAAAAAAACATTTCTGGGGGCCAGCCCAGTGGTGCAAGTGGTTAAGTGCGCGTGCTCCACTGCAGTGGCCCGGGGTTCGCCGGTTCGGATCCCGGGCGCGCACTGATGCACCGCTTGTCAGGCCATGCTGTGGCAGGCGTCCCATATAAAGTGGAGGAAGATGGGCATGGATGTTAGCCCAGGACCAGTCTTCCTCAGCAAAAAAGAGGAGGATTGACAGATGTTAGCTCAGGGCTGATCTTCCTCACACACACACTCAAAAATTTCTGGTTTAAATTTGCCGTAGTTGGGAAAGACAAATGCTTATTGGTACATATGTACTAAAAAAATTATGCAAAGTCTTCTGCATACTGTTACAAGGTGATATTTCAGTGAAATATTTCTTTTTGCCCCCAGCTTGATTGAGACATAATTGACATCTAACATTGTGTAAGGTTGAACTGTTGATTTGATCTAATTATATTGAAAAATGATTATCACCATAGCATTAGCTAACACCTCCATCCCATCACATAATTACCATTTCTTTTTGTGTGGCGAGAACATTTAAGATCTACTCTCTTAGCAACTGTAAAGTATATAATACAGTATTATTAACTATAATCACCATGCTGTACATTATATCCCAAGAACTGGTTGATCTTTTAACTGGAAGTTGATACTCTTTGACCAGCATCTCCCCATATCCCCCACCCCTCCACCCCTCGTAACCACCATTCTACTCTCTGTTTCTCTGCATCTGGCTTTCTTAGATTCCACGTATAAGTGATAGTATACAGTATTCATCTTTCTCTGTCTGACTTATCAGTGAAATATTACTTAATACAACCTTGCTAGCTATCAGCCAATAGAATATTTGAATGTGTGTTTGATAAACAAAATTTATAACTGTAATGAGTGTGCACTTACTGATTTCCTTTACACAGCAGCATTTTAAAAAACTTTCAATCGATATATAACTTACATATAGTAAAATACATACGTTTTAAGCATACAGCTTGATGAATTTTTATAAATGTATACACCTGTGTAACCACCACCTGGATCAAGATATGGAACATTTCCAGCTCCCAGCAGGCTCCCTCTTGCCCTCACTCAGCCAATTACCCATCAAAACTCACCACTATTCTGACCTCCATCACCATGGATTAGTTTTGTCTGTTCCTGAATTTCATATACATGGAATCTTATTATATATGTTCCTTCGTGTCTGGCTTCGTTCCCTCATCGTGAAATTGTAAGATTGATTTATGTTGTTGTGTGAAACAGAAATCCATTGTTTTCCGTTGCTGTGTAGTATTCCAGTGTATGATACAATAACAATTTATTTATCCATTCTACTGTTGATAGGCATGAATGTGTTGTTTCCAGTTTAGAGCTATTTTACGATGATTCAGTGGCTTTACTTGGTGACGACCTAGGAGTTTCCAAGTATATAGAATCGATTGCCCCAATAAATTGTTCCAGTTGTGTCTACTCTTCTGTGCCTCCCATCCTTGGTTCATTTGTCTCTCTGCTGTTTAGAACAAGCCCGGAGTTTCCTACGGGAGCCTGATATTTACTTACATTTTATTATAAAAATAAGTCAAATGTGCTCTGTGCTTGAAAAAGGAAAGTGGTGGTTCTCATTATTTTTGCTTATGTATAAAAGTACCTGAGCACTGTAACCCCTGTTTTCTTTAGAATCAGAGCTGGCTTTCTCTAGACTATGCAGCTCTTCCAGGAGTTTGTAGTTAGTGCTATCAAAATTGGATACTTCCTGTTATGGGCTTAATTTATCCCCTTCAAATTCGTGTCCCCTAATCTCCAGT
Organism: Diceros bicornis minor; assembly: GCF_020826845.1. Classification (NCBI taxonomy): domain Eukaryota; kingdom Metazoa; phylum Chordata; class Mammalia; order Perissodactyla; family Rhinocerotidae; genus Diceros; species Diceros bicornis. The sequence continues at coordinate 61,053,890 of NC_080747.1, read as the reverse complement.
GCCTTAGAATGTGGCTGTATTTGGAGATAGCAATTTTAAGGAGGTGATTTAAGTTAAAATGAGGCCATTAGGGTGGGCCCTAGTCCAATCTGGTGTCCTTATTAAGAAGAGAAAATTTGGACACGCAAGAGAGACGCGAGGGGCACACGTGCACAGAGAAAAGACCATGCGAAGAGGCAGCAAGAGAGCGCCACTCGCAAGCCAAGGAGACAGGCCTCAGAGGACACCCACCCTGCCGACACCCTGATCTTGGCCTCACATCTCCCAGAACTGTGAGAAAATAAATTTTTATTGTTTAAGCCACCCAGTTGGTGGTCTCTTGTTATAGCAGTCCTAGCAAACTAACATAGCTCCTCAAATAATTTTCCAAATGCCATAAGGTAACATTTATAAGATAAGTGGGCTTTTTCTTAATTTTTCATTTTTAATCAGGAATTCAGCAAACCCCACTGTTTACCCAGTATTTAAATGTGCCACAAACCAATCGTTCAGTAGCAGACCCCACGCAGCCTACGTATCCTTCCTCTCTTGGGTTGACTGTCCCTAGTTGACACCTGCGGCCCACAAAGCCCTGGAAGACCTTCATCACTGCTGAGGTGGACAGTGCCCTCCGTGATGAACCAGCATCTAGTACAAGGATGCTGCCGTTTCCTGATTTTCCAAAAGTTGCTGCTGTTTTTCAGGGTACCAAGGAAGGAGTGAATTCTGTGCAGAGGTGGGGAGAGTGGTCTCCTTCTCAAATCTGTGCCACAGTTTGTCACATTGGCCCCAAAGCAACTCTGCTATGTTCAGAGGCTCCTAAGGTTTCTTTTAAAGACATTTTTTATCAGCTACTGGTGCTCACCACTTCAATCCAAGGGGCTGGTTGGTGGTGCTGGTTGTGGAAGTACATGCCATCTTATACCTTCTATTTCTCCCTCTGAGACCCAAACTTCCAACCAAACTTTCCCTCCTACCCCAATTCAAAACTACCCTCCCCGAAATATCAGTGAGTGTTCGAGTCCCAGCTCAACAGTCTAGATGCCCCGTAACTCTTATTACCAATGTGTGAATCATCACAAGGTTGTTGGTAATGTGGGATGTAGGAGTAGGATTTACTTTCTAACTTATCTTCAAGGCATGGATAAATTCAAGATTAATTTTTTCTGGTTTTTTTTGGGGGGGTGTTTAGAACTCAAACCTTTATTCGTGCTGTAAAGGGGAAGAAAAATGATTAGTAATTACACACGTGATGCAACAGGACTAGTTCTTACCATACAGAGCGACATACAAATACTTTTAAACACTAACTTTTACGGTTTCAATTTCACGACAGCATACTGGAACCTATTTCCCCATACGTGCATGACTAATACTCTTTAAATTCCAGTGACAGTAATGGTATCATGCCCAAGTTACTAGTTAAAAATTGAACTACCATGCCAACATATATTTTTTTAAATTTATTTTTTTATTGAGGTAACATTGGTTTATAACGTTATATAAATTTCAGGTGTACATCATTATATTTCAGCTTCTTGGTAGACTACATTGTGTTCACCACCAAAAGTCTAGTTGCCACCCATCGCCATACACATGTGCCCCTTTACCCCTTTTGCCATCCTCCTCCAAGTCACTAGTTAAGAATTGAACTATCGCGCCAACGTTTTTCTTTTAGGTAGGCTTTTTTTTTTTTTTTTTTTTTTTTTTGCTGAGGAAGACTCGCCCTGAGCTAACATCGGCTGCCAATCTTCTTCTTTTTGTATGTGAGCCAGCACCATAGCATGGCCACTGACAGACAAGTGGTGTAGGTCTGTGCCCGGGAACCGAACCTGGGCTGCCAAAGTGAAGTGTGTGGAACTTAACCACTAGGCCACCAGGGCTGGCCTAGGCCTCTTTTCAATGTTTTTTTTTTTCCAATTGAGGTATAATTTACATAAGTAAAATTTATCCTTTTAATGTATACATCTATGAGTTTTGACAGATTTGTACAGTTGTGTAACCACCATCACAATCAAGATACAGAACAGTCCCATAACCTCCCCAAATTTCCCACTGCCCCCTTATAGTCAACCCCTCCATCCACCACTAAACCCTGGCAGTCACTGATCAGTTTTCTATTCCTCTAATTTTGCCTTTTACAGAGTGTTATATAAATGGGATCATACATATGATTTATAGAGTATGTAGCCATTTGAGTCTGACTTCTTTCACTTAGAATATTGCATTTGAGATGCATCCATCCTGTGGGTGTTAGCTCTTTGTTCCTCTGTACTGCTTTGTGGTATTCTACTGCATGGACGTACCACAGTTTACCTGTTCACCAGCTGAAGAACACTTGGGCTTTTTCCAGTTTTGGTGATTATGAATAAAACCACTATAAACATTCATACAGGTTTTTGCATGGACATAAGTTTTAATTTGACTTGGATAATCAACACCTAACAATGGGAATCCTAGGTCATGTGGTAAGTGTATGTTTAACTTTATAAGAAAATGCCAACCCATTTTCCAAAGTGACTACCATTTTACATTTCCATCAGCAATGTATGTATATTCCAGTTTCTCCACATCCTTGCCAGTACTTAGTACTTTTATTTTTATTTTAACCATTCTTATAGGTGTGTGGTGGTATCTCATTGTGGTTTTAATTCGCATTTCGCTAATGATTAATAGTGCAACTTTAGGTTGCTTATTTGCCGTCTGTATATCTTCCTTTGTAAAGTGTCTTTTCAAATCTTTTGCCCATTAAAAAAATCAGATTTTTTTTATTTTGTTTTGAGACTTTTTAATATATTTTAGATAACAAGTCCTTTATCAAAAACATCATGCCAACATATTTTTAAACATTAAAAAAAAAAAGAACCCAGAAAACAGAAAAATCCTAAGGGCCAAAAGTATTGGAGATTTTAAATTTTTAAAGTAAAATTTAAGGGGAAGAGGGACATGATAAAAAGCCAGTGATATTACTTTAACAATTCAATAGATGCAGCTCAGAAACAAGTATTATTGCACAGAGTTTTCAGATCTTTCCCTGAATTTTTACAAACAGATCACAGCTAGTAACCACCCTCCCCCCTCCCCCTGCCCCTAGGTTTTGTCTTCTTCCCCAAACTGATTTTGCCTGATGGTTTCTGCTCTAGTACTGGACCATTGAAAAAGCACAAAGAAACATTCAAACTAAAGATACAATGGATTACTAACTCTGACCTTGGCAAGAGTACATGGATTCTATTTGCTACCAAACACTGCAGTAATTTTACAGTGACCACGAAAGGTTATTTGATTCTCCTCGTTACAATGACTATGAAAAGATAATAGTAAGCAGCAACTTTTGCTAATATTAATACTGACCACAAACAGAGAAAGACAAAGTTGTGTTTATAAGGCACGACTTAACATACGACATTCCTTTAGAAATCATTTCATTTTCACTTTGCTCAGAATTTTCAATCACAAAATATTTCAGTGAACTAAAATATGAGAAACAAACCCAGAAGAGTACATCTAATCTCGTCTTAAGTCCACACCAAAATCTCAGACTTAAATACTTTTGAAGCCCACCATTTGGGCATTTAGAAGTCTTTTCTAAGTCTTTTACTGCTCCTGAATATTGCACACCTTCACAGCTTCAGATGAACCACTTAAGAACTGACAAAGCAGTAAAGGATGTTAATCTCCTGCTGATGCAAGTTTTGGACACCCATCTTTCAAGTGACTGATGTTCACGTTTTCAGTTACGCCTTTTCAATCTTCACCTTGCAGCAAAGCAAAACGATTTTGCTTCTTTCCCCCTTCACTTAGCAGAGTTCTAAGCACTTTAGAAAGTTTCCAAGCAATTTTGTTGCTTTCAAGCAACAATTTAACTAGCATTAGCAATTTATTAATATTAACTAGTATTTTCTTTGCCCAGGAGCTCTATTAAATTCCCCAGAGCTCTGCCTATTGATCTTTTCTCCAGAGAATTCCCTCCCACCCAACCCTAGAACCCCCACCCTCTGCAATATATACCTAACCAACCCTCTCCCTTTCTCCACCCCCACCCCTTCCTCTACCAGTGCCAAGCTGTGCCCCCTCCTACAACCCTCACCTCAGGGTCCTCCCGTTTGAATGCCAAAATTGCTTTGAATTATAATCAAGTAAAATTCAAGTTAGAAAAACAAATAGAGCAAGATGAATCAAAGATCACTCTCTGTACCTCCACCATTCCCTTCTCTTAGTAATCTGCAATGCAATTGGAATGCCCAAACTAGACCTACCAGTTCTAACACAGAATCTGGACATGACCAACCTGTTCCCTCCCAGACTTTATACAACACTACGACTCCCTTCAGTTTGCCAGTCTGCTTCATCTAAGTGTTCCCTTTCCCTAAGGCATTTCACATGTGAACACACAGGTTATATCATCACACTAAGAACTCCTCTGCCCAAAGCACAGGCAGGCAGGTAGGTGAGGGGGTCACTGGGCTCCATGTGCAAACTCCTTCTACAAACTCCTTCTACAAGGCATCACTCTGCGTTGTGGCATGAACATTACAATGTTCTACAGCTTAAGAATCTTCTCAAAGCAAGGTTCATAGCACAGAACTAGTATGACAGGAAGCTCAATTCAGAAGATGCAGTTTCTGAAAACCTCCACCCCAGAAAAGGAGAGGTGCCTGTTGCATTCAGGTGCCTGGAGGTTGGTGCTCCTGGATCAAACATGCAAAGCAACACGTCTACTGATGGCCCTGGACGCATCTGCTTTGGACTTGTTAAGATCGCCCCTTCAAAAGCTGATTTGAAAACCTTAAATGGTGGCCTCCTGAATACAGGGCTTCCTGAGTGAGGCCTGGAAATGTGACTTTGGAGAACTTCCTCCTATCTGGAAGGCATCAAGTTAGGTGGCCTCTCTCCTTCAGGGTCTCCCCTTCTGCATTACAACGACTCACACTGGCTGGGTGCTCCATATCTCCTGGTGCCGTGTGATCACCATGATGAACACTACCATAACAAACCGTGGTCCATACGGCATTTCAGTAACTTTCAGCTGTTACCATCCCTGCGGGCCCACCCAAGGGTGCACGTTCAATCCTCACCCTCTCTACAGGCAAAGAACACCAGCCCGCCCACCAGACTTGGTGGGGAGTACCTTTCCTCCTCCACAATTACCAACAGTCCTCACCCCATCAGGGATTTGAGCAGCTTTCCCAGGCTTACCAGATCACAGAAGCAGTGTTGTAAGTGAACGGATAACCTGGAGAGTGTTAAAGGGGGGAGGTGGGGAGAAGTAAACTCACGGAAGAGGTTAGCACTGAACCTACAGGCAAAAAAGTCCGAGGGGGAGAAGCATCCACCTGGAAAATAAAGCGGGGACCAGTTTTGTCCAGAGGCACACAAGCATCCTGCCTTGGAAGCCCCTGCCTGTCAGACACATCAGGTGACACACCAGTAACTGCTTAGGATGGTACCTTACCTCCCCTTACTCCTAGACCACCCTCTCCTCCCCCAGGGGTGCTTGCCTCACATCCAGACCTGGGTTCCTTCAGGTTGGGCCTGGCCTGGTCCCTGTCCCAGCCTGAGCCAAAATTATATACCATGCCGGGCCAGAGCCGTCAGCCCCACGAAGCTAAGTTCAGCGGCCACAAGACCAGGACTTATCTCCAGGTTTGTTCACAACACTTTGTCTAGAAAAAAAGGGGGCTGCTGGTATTGACAAGTTCCAAGTCTGTCCTCCAGCCCACCTGCAGCCCTACACCCCACTGCCTTCCTTTCCTGATCACTTCCCCAGGGAATCAACTGCCCAATTCTGCCTCATCTCCAGCAGGGGTGGCGAGACCCTGGGTTTTCTCTACCTCCTCCCATCTCTTGCTGCCTCTCTCCTTCCGCACACACCAGGGCATTGGTGGCTGCTCAGGAGTACGTAGGAGTGGTGCCCTCCCAGAGCTCAAATTCCCCTTCTCCAGTGGGCAGCAGGGACAGCCTGGCCTGGAGTGGTGCCATCCCCACCCTGGCTCACTGCGGGCACTTGCAACACACTTTTCCCCAGGATAGTTTTCCCACGATCTAGTCTCCTTTTTTAAGCTTTCTTCTCTCTGTACCCCACCCCCAGAGCCTCATCCAACTCCATCATCCCCCCATCTGTCCCCTAAGGCCATAAACGGTCACTTCCTCCCCCACAAGTAAACCCAGGGTGGCCCTCCCTGTTGCTAACTCCTCTGTATTGTTTTTAATGTCATTTTCCTTTCATTTTGAAATAATTTCAAACTACAGAAGAGTTGCAAGAATAGTACAAACAACTCCTATATATCCACCCAAATACATCAACTGAAAAACCTTTTGCCACGTTTACTTTATTACCCTCCCTCTTTCCTTCCTTCCCTCTCTCTCTCTTTCTCACACACACACACACACACACACTTTTTTTTCCTGAATAATTTGAGATTTAGTTGTAGAAATCGTAGTCTTTACCCTTAAATACTTCAGATTTTTATGTAAGGGTGTTCTCTTACACAATTACCGAATTCAGAAAATTTAATGCTGATATAAGACTATTACCTCATATGTGGTCCACAATAAAACTTCACCAGTTGTCCTAACAATACCTTACGGCAGCTCCTTCCCACCACCTTCCCACCACCAGGATCACATGTGATGTTTAGTTGTCATGTGTCTTTAATCTTCTTTAAACTTTGTCTACTACGACATCTACATTTTTGAAGATTATGGGCAATTGTTTTGTAAATGTCCCTCAATTTGGGTTTGTCTGATGATTAGATTCAGGTTATACCTTTTTAGCACAATTAGAACTTTAGACTTGCATAGGCTATTTCTGCCACAAAGCAAAAGCTGCATTTAAGAATGATCACATCCTTTCAACCCATTGCTTCAAAACCAGCTAATCCCACCTATACGCTGAGGAACACATTTGATAAACTAATTCACCTTGAGGTATTAGTGACTGAACAGTCAATAAACCTGCTAGGCATCACTGTCTGTTAAGAGAAAAATTTATTAATTTATTATTATTTTTTTAAGTCACAAAAGCATACGCTGTTAATTGCAGCTGTGGGCTGTTTCTCATATAGGCAACGCCACGCATGTTCAAGAGTGATGAATGATGCGATTTTACCTGGGGTTATCTTGAAAAAGGCCCTTACTATGAAACACTGCATGAGTGGCCTGCTTGCTACAGTAGATGCAGTGACTGACACATTGAACCTGTTAATCCATCTTTAGCTTGTCTTAGTTTTCTGGGGTTCACATGTCACCTAGCAAAGCCTTCCGGGACTGGATTTCAGAGCACTGAAGTTTTGGATTGCAAATTTCTAACGTTTGGGGAGAGAAAGCCCAGTGGAAGCCAGGTTGATTTGGGGCAGTTGGAGACCCTGCGAGCACACCAGTACCTGGGTGAGCAGTGAGCTGCGAGCATGACATCATAGAGAAGGGGGTCGGACACGGGGATGCGATTCAAATACAAACTGCATCAGTCTTCAAGTTTGCCCAAGAGTGGCCCTTTTCTGCTTATGCCCCACTAACCAAAAGAAAACAAAAAAAACAGAGCAAGTTTATTACAAAATATAGAGTTTCTTAACTAGGATTTTATTTATTTTTTATTTTTTCATAATGTTATTTTATTTATTTTTCCCCCAAAGCCCCAGTAGATAGGTGTATGTCATAGCTGCACATCCTCCTAGCTGCTGTATGTGGGATGTGGCCTCAGCATGGCTGGAGAAGTGGTGCGTCGGTGCGCGCCTGGGATCCGAACCCGGGCCGCCAGCAGCGGAGCACGCACACTTAACCGCTAAGCCACTGGGCCGGCCCTAGGATTTTAAATACAGGTTTTATTGAAGCTTGTAATTTTGAAGCAAATATCTGTTCTTACAATAAGAATTTGCTATGAAGTGAGTGAAGGAAATAGTTTTTTTTTTCTTTTTATCTTTTAATATAGCAAGGAAGCACAGCATGATGATTTTAGGTCTCTCTCAATTTCCCAGGCAACAGTCCCAGCATTGTCATGTCTTTATGTTCCTTGTTTTTCTTTGTAGAGGCAGCAGCAGCAGTCACTTTTGCACGCAGTTCTTGGGAGGAACAGGTGTAAGCTGCAGACAACACATGCAAAACCAGAGTTTCTATGTTACAGGCAAGATGAGCGGCACAAACAGGAGGCAGTATTTACAGAATGGCTAAAGAAATAACCAATGAATGCAATCTGTAGGATTTGTTACTTATATTGCACCCTCGGAATACAAGGTTCCTATAGTTGGGTGAACTTATGTCTGTAGAGTTCTAGCGTTATGAGAACATTCATGTAAACTTTTACTCAGACTTTGAGGCTAGAACCACGTTGAAAGTTTTAGGGAAAGTATATTATTTAAGCTAGTATCTGTATGATGATAATGGGAGAAACAGTGAGATACTTATCAAACTAATTTGCACTGGTTGTTTAAAATGTTAACATTAAAGTGCATTTAGATATGTAAATGGATCTTTAACCCAAAAGGGTTTTTTTGGGTTAGGTAATTCAGTTTATGATATCTTTAAAATATTATCTATAGTCAGACTTCCCATAACTTTGTTTTGCTTTAATCTTTCTAATTTCTTTTTTTGTTGCTGTTAAAAGACTTGAGTGGATCTGGAAATTTCTCAGCACAAGAAAAAAAGTTTTGTAACTATGTATGATGACAGATGTTAACCAGAATTACTGTCGTGATCATTTTGCAATATATACAAATATTGAATCATTACATTGTACACCTGAAACTAGTATAATGTTATGTCAATTATGCCTCAATAAAAAAAAATAATAAATGAATAAATAACCACTATCTACACCACTGCCAAACAGAGAATAAAATAAAGCTTTCAGTTTTCCAAAATTTCTTTGAAAGTTCACATTGTAAGTGCTCTGTAAGTTTTCCAGTGAGTATAAAAGAGTGTCATTAATGTCTTCATTTGGTTTATAATGGTCTCAGTTTATTCAAATGCTCTTCACTCATGTAGAAGAGGGAGCTGATTCTTCTGGCATCGTAGTATGAATAGAAATTATTAGAACTACCCATTTTAGGATTTCATTTGCATAAATATCCTGTGATCATAAAAAGTTGGGGATAAGAATAATGTAGTTACTGCTCCTATTTTGCAAACATCAATAACCTATAAACAAGTGTCTTCACTGCTGACAAGAAAAACAATTTCTAGTCAGTGGTGTTTAAGATGCTTAATTTTCAAATCCAATAGTTTTAGTTTGGAAAAAGAAAACAGAAATCTTTTTATAGTCTTTTCTGAGGCATTGGCCTCTTTTGCTTCAGCATGTTTGAGGCTTATCTTTTCTCTCTGCTTTCCTCAGATGAGCTTCCACTACAGAGATTTCTTCCGGGGAAACGTTTATAATGAGGAGGAAGGCGATTGTGTGGCCAAAAAAATGGGTGAAACTGAAAACGGCGGTTGCATCTTGGAGGGAGGAAAGGTCTGTTTGGAAACCTAATGTAGACTCTGGGCCTTCGTTGTGGAAAAAACCAGAATGGACACTTGGGTGTTCTTGGGGTGGGCTGGATCCTCGTCACCGGGTTCCTTGTGATGGGTGGAGGGGTGAGTGTAAAGATCTGGCAGTCTGTAGGGTCTCCATTATTTTGTGAGCCTCCAGGAGGGGTGACCACCTCTTCTTGTCCTGGGGTAAGAAAAATCCATGTCAGAGAAGAGCAGAAGGGAGATACTATAGGTGTCAGCAGGGGAGAAAGATTGGAAGAGAAAAAACAGAGAAGTCTCAAAGCATGTTTGGAAGAATTGCCAAAGTTTAATAAAATGAAACATGGACACACCTTCTGACTGAGCAATTCCACTCTGGGCAATTTATCCAGAAGAAATGAGTGCATATGTCTACAAAAGACTAGTTCACAAATGTTGACAGCAGCTTTATTTGTATTAGCTTAAAACTGGAAACAATGCAAATGTCCATCAATAGGAGAATGGATAAACAGTGTATAGTCACACAATGAAATACTACTCCACAATGAAAAGGAGGAATTACTAATACAACCATATGGATGCCTTCCACGGATGTTATGTTGAGCAAAATAAGCTAAACACAGAAGAGTACATACTATCAGATTCCATTTATATGAAGTTCAAGAACAAGCAAAACCAATCTATGGTAAAAAAAAAAAAAAGCTTAGGGTTAGGGGAGGCGTTATTTAGGGGAAAAAGTAACCAGAGAGTTCTTTAGATCTTGATCTGGGTGAACGTTACATGGATACGGATACACACACACACACACACACACACACAGGTGTGTGCACACATATTTACATATATACACATACATACATATGTACACACATATCTCTATATACATACACACACATATATATGTATATGTAAAATGTGATCAATCTTTACCCTTAAGTTTGTGTTTTTTTTTTGCTGAGGAAGATTAGCCCTAGGCTAGCATCTGTTGCCAATCTTCCCCTTTTTTTCACTTGAGGAAGTTTAGCCCTAGGCTAACATCTGTGCCAATCTTCCTCTATTTTATATGTGGGTTGCTGCCACAGCATGGCTGATGAGTGGTGTAGGTCTGACCTGGGGATCTGAACCTGTGAACCCAGGCCGCTGAAATGGAGCACGCCAAACTTAACCACTTGGCCGCAGGGCTGGCCCCAAAGTTTATGCATTTTATTGTGTGCAAATTATAACTAAAGAAAGAAAATTCAATGGAAAAAAGAACTTAATTAATGTTAAGAAAATAAAAATAACTGCCTCTTGAAGGCCATTAATCCAAAAGGCCAGCTTCACTTGCCCTGGAAGCAAAATCACTCCCTGAAGAAGAAGAGAGGGGCATCCGCATGCAGCAGGGGAACCAGCACTGAGGGCCAGGATGAAATGAGTTCCTGAGAGGAAATTTGGGTCAAGCTCAAGTGTCAAGGTCTTCCCTCTTGCTGTATTATCCAATTGGATTGGCTATGAAAAAGTAAGCTTCCCTTTAGAAAATTACTCCTCACTGCCTTAGAGACATGCCAATCCTGGCCTGGAAAGGGCTGCTGAGTGTGAATGATGGAAAAATGAACTCCCTACAGGAAGTTGACAGTACTGAGGCACTTAAAAAGAGCTAGATTCTCCTCACCTTTAGAACAGCTGAATTCAAGTTTCTTGGCTATATTGGATATGCTTATTGCCTGCCTGTAGTCACAGCCCTTCCAGAGATTCTGTTTCACCCATAATCCCTGGAAAAATCAGTCCTACACACCTTGGCTACAGCTGATTGGCTGCTATTAGACACTCAATTCATTCATTGGCTGGCCAGTGACCAATCAGATTCTCACCTGAGAATTTCTACAAAGAGATACAGTTAGTGGAAGGTGTAGGGCAGGGGCTGGAGTGTTAGGTTTTGGCTAGTTGAATATAGGGTAAGCAGAGAAGCCAGTCTTTCCATAGAAGCTGTACAATGGGGGAGGCGTCTCAAAGAGAAAAAGAGACAAGAGACCATGTGGTAAATGAGAGATGGTGAAAGTAGCCTTGGTTTTCGACTTTCCAGCACTGGTGCCTCTGAGGGCTGACTGTACTTAAGGTTCTTGAAGATATCCTTATAATAATCACTCCACATCCAGCTTTACTCTTTTTTAAGGCTAGCTTGAATGGGTATCTGTTTCTTGAATGAAATACTGACCCTTTCTCCCATACCCACCCAGGCTACCAAGTATTGAAATATGATGATTGAAACTAGATTAAGACATTTTGAACTACAGAAGATGATTAAGTCCCACATTACTCATTCTCTCCTCCTACACAATTAGATTAGTTCTGAACCTTTGTAATGTGAAAACTTTCTACCAAGAATCCAGTTGCTAGGTGAGAAGCTGGCCTTATTCTAAAGCTCCATCTTGACATTTTGCTATCAGATCAGGCTTAGCTAGGTCTTGAGCTCTGCCACTCAGTAAGCTGTACTCCAGCTGTTGAAAACAAACCAACCACCCACTCCTTGTAGACATCTCATTTCTTAAAAACTGAGGCTACTCTCCAAATCCTCCTGCCGACGACGGGGTGTTAGAGCCTGCTAGGCAGATTTCTCTAACTCTGGGATGTCCAGTAGTGTTCAGTACTCTCTTCTGAGACTTTCCAAGGGTTCAAGATCAAGATACAAGCTTGTCCTAGTAACCAACCCAAGAATGTGGGCAGGACCACATAAAACCACATTCTTCCAGCAGACTAGACACATGATGACCATTTCAGTCACTGGTTGGCTAGCACGAGTATTCTAAAATGTGGGAGCCATGGGGAATGGTTTGGGAATCTGTCACAGGTCCTTATAAGGTTAAGGCCGCACATCTGAGTGAGTAGGTTGATGCCATTCATGGTCTCCAACTTTGGCTAAGCTAACACTGCTCACTAATTTTCATGTTTATCTTCGTTCCGCTCCATTCCCATTGTCTTCTAAACCGTTGATTCTCTCCTCAAAGCCCCTTCAAAATTCCTTCTTCATGGAGCCGGTCCTGTGGTGTAGGGGTTAAGTTTGCACGCTCCACTTTGGTGGCCTGGGGTTCATAGGCCTGGATCCCGGGCGCAGACCTACACACCGCTGGTTAAGCCATGCTGTGGAGGCATCCCATACACAAAATAGAGGAGGATTGGCACAGATGTTAGCTCAGGGCCAGCCTTCCTCACCAAAAAAAAAGCAAAAAAAGAATAAATACATTAAAAAAATACCTTCACTCATTTGAGGAATTCTCTTCAAAATTCTCTCTACTGTTCTGAGTAGATTACTTAGCTTCACGTTTTAGAGAGAAAACTTTGATGATCTGCCATGAATGTCTTTGGTTCCTATTTCTCCCATCTCAAAGAGAAGTCTACACACTCTGACTCCATTTTCCCTCCCACCTATTTAATCTATTGGAATCTGACTCTACTTCCTCCACTCCACACGAACTACTTTGGCAAAGCTCATCAATGGTCTTGGGCTTTTAAAAAGTTGGTTCCAGAAGCCTAGAGCATCATTTCCCGCCCTCTTTGCCTGGCCTACTCCTACATAGATTACAGGCCTCATTTCCTCAGGGTGGCCTTCCCCGCCTGAGGGCTTAAGGCCCCTGGCAATATGTTCCCCAGCACCCTGTGAGTCCACTGTTGTCATACTCATCAGTCATGTGATTACTATTCAGTAATATTCCTCCTCCACTGAAATATCCACATGACCATCCCACAGACCACTCTCTCCTCATCCCCAGCACAGTGCCTACAGTGGAATTGAACTGATTAAGAGAAATCTCAGTTGCTATAATTGCAAAAGTTACCATGGTCCTACCTCTCAGGAATAATGTGATCACTAATCAGCAAATATTTCTTATTATGTAACATACTGACATGCCACCAAAGGCACTGAATGTCAAAGATGAGAGCTCTTCTGCAACCTTAATCAGACCAAAGTAGGTCAAATACTTAAATGCAGATTGAAAACATTTTGAGAGGCAGACTGGCATAGTGTTTAAAAGCATAGGCTCTAGAGCCAGGCTCCCTGAGCTCTGCCATTTAACAACTGTGTGACCATTGACAGGTTCCTTGACTTCTCTAAGCCTCCTTTTATTTGTAAAATGGAGAAAATTCTACTACCTATCTCATTGGCTTGTTATATTACCTGAAATAAGATATGTCAAGTGCTCAGAACACACAGGTATGCATTCAGTAGGGGTTAGCTACTGTTGTTATTAATCTTGAATGCTGTGGAAAGATTCTGTTCCACAAGCCCCATTTTCTTGGGCCCATCTGGTTAGATTTTTTTTTTTGGGTGAGGAAGATTAGCCCTGAGCTAACATCTGTTGTCAATCTCCCTCTTTTTGCTGAGGAAGATTAGCCCTGGGCTAACATCCATGCCCATCTTCCTCTACTTTATATGTGGTACGCCTGCCACAGCATGGCTTGATAAGTGGTACATAGGTCTGCACCCAGGATCCAAACTTGTGAACCCCGGGCCACCAAAGCTAAGCATGCAAACTTAACCACTACACCACTGGCTGGCTCCTGGTTACATTTTATATATAAAATCTGTGCACTATTGATAGGACTAAAGGGCACAGATGTTATTAGAACACGATCTCCATGAAGACAGGGATTGTTGACTGTTGGTCTCTGCTATGTCCCTAGTTCCTAGAGTAGTCCCTGCTTAGAGTGTGCCCAGTACCTAGTTGATAGATTGAATGAATGGTCATGTAGATGTTGAGTGTCCCTCTCTGTAGATTTTTGTGAAGCTCAGTGAGTATTTACTCCCAGTCTCAGAGAATTCACAGTAACTTACACTTAAAATTGGAGTGTAATCAAAAATTAATCCAAAATATTGGTTGGGGTATGGATATCAATTTTAAATGGGTTTATTATAGTCTAGACATGAAATTCACAGCATACCAACAACTAGTACTTTTTTGTTTTTTTTTAAAAAGTAAGGATGAGAAGACTTTTAAAAAATATATAACTACCAGGGCCGGCCCGGTGGCACAAGTGGTTAAGTGCATGTGCTCTGCTGCGGTAGCCTGGGGTTCGCTGGTTCGGATCCCAGGTGCGCACCAACGCACCACTTGGCAAGCCATGCTGTGGCAGCGTCCCATATAAAGTGGAGGAAGATTGACACGGATGTTAGCCCAGGGCCAGTCTTCCTCGAAAAGAGGAAGAATTGGCATTGGATGTTAGCTCAGGGCTGGTCTTCCTCACACACAGACACACACACACACACACACACACACACACACAAAATATATATATATATATATATATATAATTACTTGTAGTCAGTGGTTATTTGGGCAGACAATAGCGGGTTTGTAATGAACTATACTGATTTTCAAGAGAAGTATGCTTTACACTTGATGTATAAATATGCAGTTCTTCCTTTACATGGCACGTGGAGCATTAGAAAAATTTTCATGTGCTTTCACAGTTGAACCAGAAAGAAATATAAGTCCTGTGATTAATTTACTCACAATAACTGCAACTCAATTCATTTTGTAAACTCACGGAATGACTGGCTATTTTGGCCAAATCTCTAATTTTACAGACAAGAATGTGGAGCCTAGAAAGTGTCCCACAGACCTCGTCCAATTCTATGCTGTAAGTCTAGTCGTTTCAATAGTGTGCAGGTTACTGCGTCAGGTGCTGTGGCAAATGCAGAGATGATAAAGACGCAGGGCCTGCATTCGAGAAGTGGGGAGACGCTGCAAGTACATGGATCTGTAATACAGAGCAGAATGCAGCGAGTGCCGTGGGTGAGGTACAGATTGTTACAAGGATTCCAAGATGTCCAAGAGAGACTGCAATTTAAAATTATGTGTCTTAAGAAAGCCTTGTGAAGGCAATACTATAGTGACATTGACACGTCATCATGTGAACAGAATTGCAATCAACAGAGGGGAAGGCAGGAAGAGGGAGCAGCGGCAGTGGCCGGGGAGGAGAGAGGACAGGGTGAGACTGCAGACCCGCATGTGGCCCCGGGGGCAGAGCCAGATGGTGCGTGTCAGTGAGCTATGAGCTGAGTCCATTAAGCCGGAGCTGGAACTTGGATCAAGTGAAGCTCCATCTGAAGGACTTCCATGCCAGTCTGAGAGATGGTGGGGAGGAGTGAGCCAGATTCAGAAATCAAATCTCACATGTTAACTGGTGTTTTTTCAGATGTGAATAAGCCTCTAATCTCATTACAACCTGTTTAGCTACATATCTACAAAGTTTCCCGAACGGCGGATCACTTTCTGGAAAGAGGTGTCAGGTGGCTGGTTCTGTTTTATGGTGCCTCATTTAGCTGTCCTTCTTAGTAGGTGATGCTTGCGGGCCCTGTTCTGGGATTTGGCAGGTATTATCTGCAATCTGTGTCCCCTCGTCCTCTGATAGCCAGAGCCCACGCAGAGATTGGACACGGTGACCTCTGGTGGTCTCACCACCTGCTCTGACGTCGCTGCCTCTCTTGGCTCTGTTGTGAGCTTTGGGATATGGCAGCGGGGAGCTCGGTGGGGGATGACTAGGGTCTGGCTGAGCCCTTGCAAAGCCCCCAGGGGCATGTGAAAGGGGAGAAGGACTCTGTTTGACTCCTGGGTCTCTGCTCCCTGAACAGTATCTAGTTGTGGAACTAAGGTGAACCGTGAAAAAAACCTCAGATCCAGGTCCCCCTTTCTCTCACTTCCCTTTCTTCTTTCTTCCCTATCCTTTTCTTTCCTTTCCCCAGGGGTTTGCAAACCAATTCTAAGGCTCAGGCCACTGGGCAATTTTGTAGTGGGGGAAAGGAAAGAGAATAGGAACAGTGGAGAAATTGAATCTCATATAATCCTAAAGAAAGAAATCTATGCTCATTTCAGTAGCACCAAGTCACAGCTGAAAAGATGTGATTAATTAAAGCAATTAACAAACAGAGACTAAGCACACGCCACCTGCAAATTACTGTGCTGCTGGGGATATAAAGAGGTGGACATCGCCGTAATTCAGAGTGGAAATTGTTAGCCTTATAACAACAATAACTAGTATTTGTTTAGCGTTTTAAGCTTAAAGAACTTTCTCGTATGATAGCTCGTATGATGGTTCTCGCAACCCCCATAGTAATGAATATTATTAATACTGTCACTTCACATCTGAGGAGATTGATGTCAGAGAGGTTAAGTGGGTCTAAAGTCGCAAAGCCAGAGCTGAGGCTAGGACCAAAGTCTTCAGAGGATAAAATTTCTCCTCTTTCTCTTTAACCACACAGACTGATGGAAGCTGACGTATTTCCAATTTATGGATATGTATAATCATGGAGCCAAATTTTGTCTTTTCACACAACTTATTAATTAGTGGACCCACAGTGGAATAAAAACAAGAACCTTACCTTCTGCCACAGTTACCACCAACCAGCAGACCAACAGCCAGTAGGAGAAGCAGAGTCTGTGAGCCATGGCTTCTATCCTGAGCAGTCGCTGCCTTGAGCCCAACGTTGCTTTAAAGGGGAGTTGGTGAGTCACCAGCAGCCTGATTCAGGTAATTGGCATTGCACAGTGGACCACAGCGATGAGGGCTTGTGGTATGAGGGTAAGAAATCCACAAGGAAATACCAGACAGTATTTCTCAGCCAGAAGCTTCTTGTAATGACAGCCAAACATCTTTCATCTGTCCTTGGAGTCGGGTTGTGGACAACCACACCCTCACTACCCCTTAATTCCCTCAAATCTTCTCCCACGTTAGTGCCTTCTCTTACTCGTGTGTATGGGTCTCCCTCTGTAAGAGAAGGAGTCTGTCCAGGAAACACTCAACGCTGCTTCTCTCTGTGTAGCTTACTTACTTAAAAAAGCCAAACTCGATGGGGAGGGCATTATCCAGAGGCTTTCGGACCCACGGGGTTTGAAGAGGCTGTTCACAGGCCTCCGATCAGGGTTTATGGCTTTTTCTTCTCTTCTCTGCTTTTGTCCAGGAGCCAAGGGCAGCAGAATCAGAAAACTGTCTTCTCTTGTAGCCATTGCGGTCTCTGTCTAAAGAAATATGAAAATTTGGGGAGATTAACTTCCTGAGTTCTCTTCCAGGGTTCCTTCTGGTTCATCAAATGGCCCACAAGATGGCCATGATACGTCCGGGCCTGGTTTGTTTCCTGAGAGAAGGACTGTCTGTCACCTGCTGGAGGAATCGGAGGGTATGGTCATACGTGATTAAGAGCATGGACCTTGGAGTTGGAAAAAACTGGCTCCAATGTTGGTTCCTTTTCTTACTGGCTGGGTGACTGGGAGTGGGTCCCTGAGACTTGAAGCCTCAGGTGCCTCATCTGTAAAATGGGGCTTGTGGTATTTCCCGTAGAGGACTGTTGTAATTGACATAAAGCTCCAAACACAGTGCCTGGTGCATGAAAGGGAGTTATACTTATTAAATTATAGTGACTCTAATTCTTACTTTGTTCTCTTAGGAGGTTATACTTGCCAAATCATTCAATCACTCCAAAGGCCTTCACTCTGAGCAGAACATTTTCTCAGGCATTGCAGAAAGAACAAAACAGAACACAGTCCCTGGCTTCCAACAGCTGACAATCTAACAAGGGAGACTGTGCAAACTGAGAACTGAAATGAGTAAGAATGCTAACACTCACAAACTACAAAATGGTAAATTCCATTTGATGACAATCCTAGGCAGAATTCTAGAACAGATGCTTAAAGGGATGATTTGTCAGCAGTTTGGAAAGGAAGTAGGGATCATCCAGAACAAGCACAGTTCCTTAGATTGAGGCATTACCCCCTCATTCAAGAGCTCCCTGTGGACCACGTATCATGTGCAGACACTGGTCTAGGCCCTGAGGCGAAGATAGAGTTCCTGCTCTCGTGGAGTGTGCAGTCTGGCAGAGACATTAAATATTAACTGAGGAATAACAATACAGGGTTCTGAGTGTTAAGAGAGAGGAAATACTGACGCTGCGATGCAGAGAAACATACTCTATTATTTTACCTCAAGGGCTGTGTTACATGTGCTACTTTGCCTCCTGCATTGGAAACGCATTGCCGTGTCAATAAAATTAGATCCACGTAATCTCTTTAACTACTGCCCAGTGTTCCGTTTTATGAATGTGTTGTGAATTATTTAACCAAACTTTTAGTTGATGGACATTTGTATCATTTCTTCTGATCCTCTTTCTTTTCAGTATTGGATTTCTGATGAGCTTTCAATTTAAATGTTGATAAAAATAAATAACAAAAGCCAAACAGTGTAGTATTTTTCTGTGTTTGCATCTCTTGTCCTGAAATTTATAAAATAAAGAAATGAAACTTCAAAAGGAACAAATTTTTAAATATTTCATTAAATTCTTATTTCACAGAAAATTCTAACTTATTTCCTCATTGTTGGTGTGTAGAGTAAGTCTTGCCATATCTTATTTATTTGTACATAGAGTGGAACCAAGTGTTCAACAACACACAGAATCAGTGAAGCTGTTGTGAGGTTATCAGATTCATTTGCAAAAATCTTTACCTTAAAAAAAAGGAAATATTTCTGAAAGCTTATTTCAAATGTGATAATTTTGATAAAAATATTTTTGCAGTCATATACTTTAAAATTCCACAAATCATAACTTTATCATTTAGTTGAAGGCTGATCAATGAGATTCTAATTTCCATATTCCCAATATCAAGAAAGCTGTAATGGCTTTGGGTCACTGTTGTTGGTCCAATATCCGCGTAGCCAGTTTGTGTTAGGTGTTTTTCTTACAATAACTTCGTGAGGAGGTGATATAGAACTCAAGAGGAGTTACATTTCTTTCTTGAAGACTCAAAGATATTAAGACTCAGAACTGGGATTTTTCTGACCCAAAGTTCATGTTCTTTCTTCTAATTCAATATATCTACTTTGTTTAAAAAATTCATTCATTCATTTATTCACTAATTCGTTAATGAATTTATATTTTTATTTAAATTGACTCTTTTGTTTTATACCCTCTGGTGTAACAGTCTGGGAGGAAAGAGGCTCTTCCCTTAGAAACAACCCAGGGGAGAACTCTGGTTGGCCAACTCTGGTCGTGTGGCTGGGGAGCGGGGGAGGGATTAGTTACTAGAAGAGGAGGCCGGGGTAACAGAGACTGGGCCACTGGAGATGTAAGCCAAGGAGCTACCCTGATTTGTGTCTACTACACCTATGGTGTCACGTGAGCCTCCCACCCCACAGTTAGTCTCCCGTATGTGTCACTTACACAGAATGCCTGATAACAGGCATAGGCCAATCGACTTTCCTGTGAAAAATAACTAAGAACAGCTCTCTACTACTAAATACTTGGGATTGCTACAAATATAGCAATATTTGTAATGTTTTTGGGGGAGAGAGTGTCAGGAAATAGTTGTTGGTGACTGAAGGGTCACGTGGTTCAGCCATGTCTTGCCATCGAACTTGTTCCAACCAAACGTCAACCAAGATGGAGTTATTCATTTGTTTCATCCTGTCCAGTGTCTGTGTCTAGGTTGCCCTGATAAAAAGTTTCCAGTATGCTTTAGTGACATGTGTCATTACAGAAGGAACACTAGTCAAGAAGGCTTTGTGAACTTTTTAGGGGAAAGTCCCTCGTGTTCTCCTCCCCAGGTGTGGAGCCCAGAGAAGCTGGGTGTTTGGACCGGAGAATGTTGCTTTGAGGATGTATACTTTGCTCTCATCATTCATTCAACAACTATTTATTTAACTATGTGCTAGACACTATTTCAGGGCTTGGGCTACATCCATGAGCAAAATAGACAAAAAGACCTGCCCTAGTGAAGTTACCAGTCTAGTGGGGTAGAGATGGAGAATAAACAATAAATATAACAAAGTAGTACATTATATAATGTATTAGAATGTTAGAATAACCTGTAATGTGTACTACAGAAAAATAAAAGATAATAGAGTAAGAAATGTTGGTGGGCATTGCAGTTTTAAGTAGAAGATGATATTTGAACAAGGACTTGAGGGAGGTGGGAAGTTTTCCATGTGGATATCTGGGGCAAGAGTGTGTCAGGGAGGGGGGCAACCAGTGCAAAGGCCCTGCGACAGGAGTTGGCACAACATATAACATACAACAGCAAGGAGGCCATTGTAGCAGGGCAGAGTGAGTCAGGGGGACAGTAGTAGGAGATAAGGTCAAGGAATAATGGGAGATAGTCATTACTCTGAGTGAAATGGGAAGCTGTTGGAAGATTTTGCAGAAAGGAGTGACATGATCTATCTTTCCTTTTGAAAGGACAACTCTGACCAATAGATTGTTGGGGGCAAGAGTGCAAGCAGGCAGTCCCGTTGTAATAGACTATAGCAATAGTATAGGGGGAGATGGTGGTGATGCAGACTAGGGTGGTGGCAGTGGAGGTGTGTGAAACAGGGAGAGTCTAGACATATCCTGAAGGTCAAGTTCACAGGATTGCCTGATGAATTGGTAGTAGAGTGTGAGAGACCCGAGGAGTCAGATAAAAACCAAGGTTTTTGGTCTGAGAATTTGACTGCTGTGGTTGCGTGATCAGGTGGTGAGATTATGGTTGAATCAAAAAAATATTATTATAATATTGCTTTTTCCATAAAGAAAAATTGGGAGAGTAAAAATACATTGGCACTTCAGTGAGTAAATACTAAGGAACTTTACAATTAGTCTGCAGAGGGGTACAGTGAAGTTGCAGGACGACAAAAGTATGATTTTCACATTGGGGCAATAAGCAGAATTTGACTTGCAGCTGATTGATGATGTGCCAGAAATTCTTATGTCCAGGGTGGCTTTGCTCAGAGGGGAGAGAAAGGATGAGGTGAGCAGGTAGGTGAGGCGCATTTTCCATTGACCAATGCAGACTTTTGGGTTCTCTGGCCTGCCTGGTCTTACCATGGGTGATCCCTACATTGATGTTGTGCTTTGTATCTGTCCTCTCTCTCTGGACTTTGAGACCGTTGATGGCAAGAACTGAGTCTTTAAAAAAACTATTTATTTTTTTAATTGTGATAAATAGACAACTAAAAAATGATGATTTTAACCTTTTTTTTTTTTTTTTGGTAAGGAAGATTAGCCCTGAGCTAACATCTGTTGCCAATCCTCCTCTTTTTGCTGAGGAAGATTGGCCCTGGGCTAACATCTGTGCCCATCTTCCTTTACTGTATATGTGGGATGCCTGCCACAGCATGGCTTGATGAACGGTGCATAGGTCCGCGCCTGGAATCCGAACCCGTGAACCCTGGGCCGCCAAAGTGGAGTGCATGAACCTAACCACTATGTCACCAAGCCGGCCCCCATTTTAACCATTTTTGAGTATACAGAAGAACCGAGTCTTGGTTACAGTTGTAGCCTCAGTGCCTGGCACATAGTGGACACTCAGGAAATAGTTTGGAATACGTGGATAGACGAATGGGGAGGGGGCAGGACAAGGGTTTCTGGCTGTACATGTGCCTTCATGCACCTTGTTGTCCAGCAAGTCCCTGTCAGCGAAGGACATGAAGGCAGGAAGGTGGCTTTACCCAGAGTCTCTAGCTCTCTGCCGCACACTGCTTTTTGGATCCGAGCCCAGGGCAATTTCACCTCCTTTCTTTCTCCTCCCATTCATACCCTGTGATGGTTAACTTTATGTGTCAACTTGGCTGGGACATGGTGCCCAGATATTTGGTCAAATATTATTCTGGATGTTTCTGTGAGGATGTTTTTGGATGAGATTAACATTTAAATTGGCGGATTTTGAGTAACGCAGATTGTGGGTGGGCATCATCCAATCAGCTGAAGGCCCGACTAGAACAAAGACACAAGACTGACCTCTCAGCAAGAGCGAGAGGGAACTCTGCAGCAGACAATGGCCTTTGGACTTGAACAGCAACGTCAGCTCTTCTCTCAGTCTTCAGCCTGCCAGTCTCCCCTGCAGATTTTGGACTTGCCAGCCTCCATAATCACGTGAGCCAATTCCTTAAAATAAATCTCCCCCTCTATAGACACACATCCTGTTGGTTCTATTTCTCTGGAGAATCCTGATGAATACATACCCATATTCTCTCCTCTCACTTTCATGTATGTATAGGCTGCTCTGCAGGTTTAGGGAACAAGCACCTATGAAGAGATTTAATAAAGCAGATGCTTCTAAATAAGAACCCGGGCATTTGTGGATAATGAAGGGCATATCCAAGTGCTCCTTGACCAGAGATGTGTGGGATGACTTTAGGAATTTCAGGCTGGTTTGGGAGCATTGAACTGCCTCTAACAAATGTACTTCAGAAAGACGCCCATGAGGAGAGCCCCTCCCTGTCTCAGGACAGCCTGTCTTTCAACTGGAGGCCCAACATCTATATTGTGGGGAAAATCTCATGCCGACTTCTCTGCTGTGCTCCCCTCTCAGTCTCCCTTTACATCCTTCCTGGTGGTTTAAAAATATGTTGAGAATTTCAGGAAGCTCAAACACTGAAGACACTGGATTTGGTTACAATGAACATGGTTTTTGGTAAGTAATTTATTTTAGATGCTCAAATTGCGACAATATAAACCATCCTTCTGTATTAATTGAAATGGAAGCTAGCAGCCTGAGAGGGAAAAAAATCACCACCAGCAGTTTAGACCAGCGATGTTCAGAAAGGCTGGACTGTTCTAGTGTCCATCTATGGCTTTGAGGGCTGCTCTGCAGAACCGCCTTTCACACCCTCAAGGACCCACTGGGATGTTGGCATGAGGAATGGATCAGCTGCACCTTGCCTTGTTCATCTCTGCGGTCCCGTTGGGATGAAGGCCCCGTTTTGCTGCCAGGCCTCAGAGAAGCAAAGGTGAGCTACAGTTATGTCCAGTGAGGCTAGTCTCTCACTGCAGAAACTGCTGCAGCTGTCTGGGAGAGGCATTCCCCTCACATGGCCGTGGTGAGTGATCCAGGGAAGCTGTCATTAGGGCTGCCGTGAATCAGGATTACGTTTGTCAGATAGCATGGGGCGTGGAGGGTAACAGGCCTGCCCCTGAGTCAGGCTGAGGGAGTAGCGACTGGTTGGCGCTGCAAGGCTTACCTCCTGGAGGCCTGGGGGTGGCTCAGGGTCTGTCAGAAGGACGGGGGCAGATGCTCCTTTGGAGAATCTAAAGGTTGTATGATTGATGCTGATTTGAAGGTGCGGCTCTGCAGTGGACTGTGTGACTCCTCTGCAAGGTTTACTAGGGCATCTTCCCCTGGGAAATCCCTAAAAGGGATTTCTGGCACCTTAGACACATCTCCAATTCCCCCGTTTTGTGGATCAGGAGACGAAGGCCTGGAGAAGTTTCCTAAAGTCACCTCAGTGATTTAACAACAGAATGGCGATAACATCCCAGTCAGGATCAGAGTGATGCCCACTCCACGAGAGCCCTCATTAATTGATGGTTTGAAAGAGTATTAAACCAATGGGATAAATCAGTGTTCTAGTCCTTGCCCTGCCACCACTTAGCTGTGAGACCTTGGACCAGTCAGCATCACGGCCCCTCAGCTTCCTCAACTGCATAACATATCATTCACTGTATTCCTAGCATCACTGCTGTAATTATTGTACATACATTAAGCCATTTAATCTTCAAAACAACCCAGTGAGGTGGGTACTATTGTCATCCCCACTTTAAAGATGAGAAAACTGACGCATAGAGAGGTTAAGTCACGTGGCTAGTAAGTGGCAGAGCTGTGATATGAACCCAGGCAGCTCGGCTCCAGAATTCTTGCTCTAATCACTGTGCTAGGTGTGCTCTGATATCCTTTTGTCAACTTATTGCTGTAAAAGCTCTGTGAAAGTATCCTCAGAATTCCCATGTAGGGTAGGACAAAAGACTTGGTTTGTTAAGAAAAATTGCTTTTTCAAGGCAAAATAAATAAAAAGAGGTAGAGGGGAAACCTACAGATTAAAAGAGATTTAAGAGACCTATCAACCAATTATGTTTGGACTTTATTTGGGTCCTGTTTCAAATAAACAAATTGTAAAAAAAAAAAGAAAAAAAGACAATTGGGGAAATGTGAACACTGACTGGATATTTGATGATATTAAGGGATTATTGTAGATGTGATAAAGATAAATGGCTTCATCAAGAAAAATTAGAGTCCTTACCTTTTAGACATGGATGATGAAATATTTACAGATTATATGCTGTCTGAGATTTGCTTCAAAATCATCAGTGGATGGGGAGTGAGTGGCAGTATAGACAGCACAGGATTGCCCATGTTTAATCATTGTTGAAGCTGGGTGATGGGTGCATTCCAGTTTATTATACTCTCTACTTTTGTTTGGAACTTTCCATTATAAAAGTTTTAAGAAATCACCCTGTATAAGTTTTTGTTTATTCTGTCAGAACTGTCAAAAGCACCATGGACCCACTTCACAGGGCAAGTGGGAAGAACAGCAGCCCATAGGGAGAGAGTGGATGGGACACTGCTCAGAAGATTTACCTTCCAAGAGTGTCATTTATTTGAGGGTAACCCCAGTGCTTTCCACGTGGCAGATAACTTAGTAGATTCTTCTGGACCGCATGAATGCATGATCGTACGAATGAGAGAATATGAATGAGTTTGGTCCACAGAGAGTTGGAGAACCATTCTGTCATAAGATCAGGAGTAGAACCTAATTTCTGGGCCAAATGTAATGATGAAATGGTTCTGTATGTTTCCCAGTTAACCAAATTGTGCATTTAAAGGCATCTTTATCTACCACGATCATAACAAGGACCAAAATATGCCTATACTATTCCACCTTATCCTAATGGACAAATGTACATGAAGAGATTTGCTGACACAAATATCTTCACTTTGAGGCTGTCCTCAGCACTGTACCTCTCAGAACCCATGCTCTGCTCTGAGCTCCACTGTCGTTATTTTTGCTTGGCTGGCTCAGCATCCATCGCAATTCTTCTGATTACCCTGTGTTCCCTCTGGGGAACCATCATTTCCCTACTCTCTTGGCTCCAGGATTGTCTGTAACCCACACCTGCCAATCATAGCATAGCATTCCTATGGCCACAGTGATTGGTTTAGGGATAGGCATTTGACTCAAGCCAAGTCAAACA
Source organism: Diceros bicornis minor (assembly GCF_020826845.1). Taxonomy (NCBI): domain Eukaryota; kingdom Metazoa; phylum Chordata; class Mammalia; order Perissodactyla; family Rhinocerotidae; genus Diceros; species Diceros bicornis. The sequence goes on along the minus strand of NC_080747.1, from coordinate 61,028,494 downwards.
GGCCCAGTCAAAACTAGTCCTGGGGGCTGGCCTAGTGGCGAAGTGGTTAAGTTCGGGGCCCTCCACGTTGACGGCCTGGATTTGTGGGTTTGGATCCCAGGCGTGGACCTACACCACTCATCAAGCCATGCTGTGGTGGCATCCCACATACAAGATAGAGGGAAGTGGGCACAGATGTTAGCTCAGGGCCATTCTTCCTCAAACAAAAAGAGGAAGATTGACAACAGGGGTTAGCTGAAGGCCAATCTTCCTCACCAAAAAAAACCCCCAAAAAACAGACAAAAAAAACAAAACCAAAAACAAACTAGCCCTAGGACTTTTGTACGAGTGACGAAAAAGAGGCACACATTTTTGCCTTTGGACTTGAAGTTGTGAAGAGACATACCTACATGAAGGGACAACCTGCTTCATAAAGCAGTATGGAGATAGATCAGATTCCGCCAACATCATTTGAACCCCTGGATCCAGCTGTCCCTGAAACTATAAACAGTATACTGCATGTAGTTTGCTAAAACTGATTCTGAAATATTGCCAACACAGTCTTATAGTAGCAAATCACATAGGGAATGAAGATTCTATTTTAAGCCTAGTGATGCTTGCTAAGTGGAAAGAAGAGCTGTGAACTTTTATACTCTTGTATTTGATTACAAACTACAGATGTAGACATGGAGTTGAAAATTATGTCAGTTCCAGTGGTTGGGTAAAGCATTTGCAGAGATTGAGACCAATCTTTCGATCATTGCATGCATTCGTCCTGAGAGCTGAGAGAAACCAGGTGACTAGACAGACTCCTGTGCAGGTGATCCCCATGGATACCTGAGTGTCTTGCCTACGTGTGTGGTAAGGTGACTTCACCCTGAGTGCTCTGCTGCCCTGGTTGTGCTTGGTGGTAGCATCAGACAGATCCAGATTGTGGTAATGAGTAACGATGGGCTTTCCCAGCTTCAGACACAGGGTGAGATCATATTTTATCCTTTAGCCTCTACCTGCCCCATGTGGAGCTTCGAATGGAGTGACTGCAGTCTAGCCTCCAGGTGTTGTGAATGTTCAACAGCAGTTCAACATTTGGTGGGTCTGGCGTGGTAGATCAAGGTTGACAACAATGCTTCTCTTTGTATAATGACAATTTTGTATTATTATACCAGCTGTGAGACCTTGGGCAAGTTACATAACTTTTCTCTGTTTAATTTCCTCGTCTATAAAATGAGAACAATAATAGTACCTATCTCATACGGTTGCTGTGAGGTTAAATGAGTTACTAACATTCGAGCACCTTGAATGGGGATTGGCACCTTGTAAACGTTAGCTAACAGTGTTACTGAAAAATAGTAATTTTCCGCCTCGAACAAACATTTCCTCTAGAACCTGGATATCTGAAACAAAGAAAAAGCAGAAATATGAGGCTTTATGAAAACTGTGAAAAGCTCTATGAGAGTGTGCAGCGCTTTTCAGATATTGGCACTGTGAAGTCATGCCTTTTAATTTTCTGAGGTATTGAGGCAGTTGGAAAGCTGGATTGGAAGCGTCACAACAGGGGATGAGGTGGGTGTTTTTAGGGTTCTGCTAGGAGACCAGTCACAGGCAAGCTAACTAAAATCTTGTAGCCACACCTACCCAGACAGTGGTTTCTGTACATCTCAGTAGATAAGCTGGCAGGGGTTTGGGAGAATTCCTTGAAATATCCAGGTGTCACAGGAAACGGTAGTAACTCAACACTTGCATCCAACTTTAGCGATGTCTCACAGAGACGATGAGGGTAATGATAACAAGCAACCCTTAATTTTTCAGAGATGAAATGGTTTTGATTAAATTTGTAGAATGCTGTTCTTGTAACTTTCTTTCCCTCCCTGCCTACCTTTTTTCCTCTCTCGCTCTGTTTCACAAGAAGTATATGCTCCCCTCTCCAGAGGTAACCACATTTAACAGTTTGACATATATCCTTTTATTCCTTTTTCTATATGTTTACACACATACGCTTGGAAATTGTTTTGTAGATGGGTTTTAAAAATTTTTATATAAATGGGATAATATTTTCAGTTGCCTTCTAAATTATTCCTTTTCACTTAAAATGTTTTTTCTTTTCATGCCAATACATATAGATCGATCTCTTTCTTTTGAATTGTTGCTTATTATTGCCTTATATGGGTGCACCATAGTTTTACTCATCCATTTACCACTAGATTTTGGATTGCTTTCCATTTTCTGCTCTTACAAACAATCCTCCCATCGCCCTCTTTGGGCACATGCAGTGTCCCTTTGCCATGAGGTACATTTAAAAATAACTTGCCAAAATTGTTTTTAGATTTAAATTATAGAATACCTTTTCATTTCACTCTAAAATTTACCAGTCCCTATGGGGCCTTGGTGAGTTTAAGCCTTTGGATAGCCACATTTTATGGCTGGTTAAAACCGTCTCCCATCTTTTCAACAAAATATGGCCAGGTAGTGGTGATGGCCATAGAAATGTACATCTCAATAAGACATTCCCTACCCTGAAGACCCACCTACAAGTGTCACAGTGAGAGTGGTAACCATATATTTTTTAAAATCCTCAGGATTTCTGAGGTAATTTCCTTCAGCTGTGTAGCCTGGTAACATTTTGTACCACTATAAAATCCACCTCTTTTATAAGCACCATTACCCCCCATTGTTAGTTCAATTGCCTGTTGAGTGCACTTTGTTGGCAGGTCTGCAGCTGAACATCCATCTCCACAAGATGCTCATTGCTGGTATTTGTGGTTAGCATCCTGCACAGTCTCATCTTTGTTTAATAAAACACTTCTGGGTTAAAAAGCACGAGGCCCAGATCTGCTGAGTCAGATGTCATGTTATCTTTCAACTGCACAAGCTCCACCACAAGGATTTGGGAAGTTTATTATCCAGCACAAATCTGTTGGGAACTCCTCTGCTGTCAACTGATCACAAACCATGGAGCTGAGGATAGTTCAAAGGTTGACTATTTAGTAAGTGACTTGGTATTCTGACACAGTGCTACTCAAAGTGGCTAGCCTGTGAACTCTTTTTGACTGGTCCAGAATGAGATAAGGTGCTCATTCCAGAATGTAAGTCAACACACTGTTTCATTCACCAAGAAAGTCTTGCTATGAAAAAAATGTCAACTGAACTAAAGAATGTGCTTCATGATGTAGTTGGTTTACATTCTGGTGCAAGCTCCTTAACGTGTACACTGGTCTGTGAACCACATTTTGAGTAGCACTGTCTAGAGTACTTTATGAAGCTGAATGAATAAATGAATGAATGAATGAGACATATCTAAGATGGATTAAATGGCTTTTCAGGGTTGAGGTGGGAGGATGGAGAGGAGGATGGTGATTAAATAAAATTTTCCCTTTTAGTGGGACAACGTTCCTTGCCCGCTTTTGAGCTGCCACAGAGAGGGAAGGTTACTTTAGGCACAAATAGCTTACCTGGCCACCATTGCCTGTACCAATATCATTCCCTATCAAACGCATTTCTCCTTCTTACTTTTTGCCCTTCTTCCTGTCATCTCCTTTTCCTGCACTTCTGGCATGGGATTTAAAGAAGAAAAACCATATATGGAAGGATCATTGTATGGTCTATGTTTCATACACAAATAAATACAATTCTCACCACAACTGGGTGAGGAAGGTATTGTTGTCTACTATGTAGATGCTCAGAGAGGTACAGTAACTTGGCCCAGGTCTCATGTGTAATAAAGTGGCAGCCTTGGGATTTGAACCTAGGTCTGTTTGGTTCTCTCCTGGTGGTTTTATCTCCTACTCTCATATCCGAGGAGGGTGCTAACAGAATCCAGGGCCTGGACAGAACTTTAAAAGTGGCCACACTGACACACTAATGTTCCATTTTAGAACTTTGAGGCTCCATTAGTTTCATAGTCTCTGCGCCTGCAATTGCCACCACCCTGCCACATTGCCCACTTGTCTACATTTGTGTTATATCCTTGTGTGTCCCTGGAGGTTGTGAATGCCTTCCTCTTATCATCTTCATATCCCTCACAATAGCATATGGGGCTTTGAAAGCAGTACACTCAATGGGTTATTACATTAAACACATTAGTCTATAAACTTCTTAATGTGCCTAAGATAAATATTAAGTGAATGAGACTCAAACACTTAAACTTGAAGATGTTGCAGTATGAAATCTATTGAGCATATGTGTCGTCCAATAAAGCAGTGCACAGTGAGGAGCCCATTCTCCTGAGATGCACTCCTTGGTATCCCTGGATTATGGCATTTGGAATTTCTTACTAGTTCCTTGAGGGCAGGAACTGGGCCTTTTGTTTGTTGGTTCTCCAGTGCCTAACACAGTCCCTGGCACTTGAAAAATATGTGTGGAATTGTTGAACGTGCTAAGTTCTCAGCCTTTCCTCTTAAACTGCTGTTACTAGCGCTCACCATCGGCCCCTGTGTGGTTCTCAGATTACAAATTATATCTGTCTTCTGTTCCTGAGTTTCCTGGTCCTGGCTCAATATTTTCTTCTTCCATTTCCATTTCCACCTCTGCCAGCTCTGCTTTGCATCAGGCACAATTCTATGACCAGAAGCACAGCTGGGAGGAAGATGAGGGATGCAGGAGCATGGGGACAGTTATTTCTCCAGAGCACATCTCCAACAGAAAGATGTGACAGTTGTTATAACTACGGCGAAACGAAGTTTGAGGAAGCAATATGAAAGGAAGACCACGAGACCCATGGAGAACCTCGCTCGCTTCTCAGGCTATTGAATATCACATTCTCCCCAGTAATCCAATGGAGGAGCCAATTATACCTCTGGCCTTCCTAGAGACAGAGTATTTCTTCCTTTGGGCAGAGAATCAGGCCCTCTATAAGCAGGAGTGCCAGATTAGAGGGAAGGATTCTGCGTGCACAAGCTAGGCTTTCCTGGCCCATTCCAACCACATTCATGTGTTCTTGCTTCCTTTCGTAACATTGAAGCTGTGACACACAGAGCTTCCTAGTTCAGTTCACATTTAGCTGTTTTTGAGAATCTCTGTATCCTACTCTCCGGTCGTGTACATAATTTCCTGTTTTGGGGCACTATTTATGCCAGTCCAGCGTCCCTTGCTAGAGGAATATGAAAACTTTTTGAGTGTTTCAGGATCTCTTTTTACCCTATCCCCTAAACCGGGGCAGTCCCTCCATGTGCCATGCATCAACTGGCTCATTCAATCAAACCAGAACCAGTCTTTGCTATAGATTTCCTCTTTGTCTCCTGCTGAGTTGGACTTGCTTTGCAGTTGCTCCCACTTTCCTGGCTTGGTTCTGTGATATTATCTTGGCCTAGGTATTAGCTTCCTATTGCTGTTGTAACAAATTACCACAAATTTAGTGGCTTAAAACACAACACAAATTTTCTATCTCACAGTTGTTCCAGGGGTCAGAAATCTAAAATGGATTGGCAGGGCTGCCTCTGGAGACTCTAAGGGAGAATTCATTTCCTTGCCTTTTCCAGCTTCTAGAGGTTGCCCACATTCTCTGGCTCATGGCGATTACTTTACATCTTTTTTTTTTCAGTTGGGGGCATTATTCTGCCTACCACAGCCCCACTGGTTTTGATAATCTCTTGGATTTTTCAGATCCTGGTCCTCTCTCTCCAGGACTGTTTTCAGCTCTGCCCATGCTCATATTTTTGACAACTCCTGTGTGGATTTGTCTATTTCCTTTTGTATTTTTATTAGTTTTTGCTTCATGAATTTGGAAGCATTGTTACTAGGTACATGAATATTTAGGATTATTATGTCCTCTTGATCAATTGACCCTTTTATGATGATGAAATAATGATTTCTCATTTCTCTCTCATTATAGTCTTTGCTCTGAAGTCTACTTTGTCTATTACTAATCTAGCCATTCCAGCTTTCTTTTGATTAGTGTTAACATAGCATATCTTTTTCTGTCCTTTTACTTTAATTTTATTTTATTTATTTTTCCCCCCAAAGCCCCAGTAGATAGTTGTACGTCATAGCTGCACATCCTTCTAGTTGCTGTATGTGGGACGTGGCCTCAGCATGGCCGGAGAAGCAGTGAGTCGGTGCACGCCCGGGATCCGAACCCGGGCCACCAGCAGCAGAGCGCGCATACCTAACCACTAAGCCACGGGGCTGGCCCTGTCCTTTTACTTTAACTTATTTGTAGCTTTGTACTTAAAGTGGCTGCCTGTACACAGCATATAGTTCAGTCTTGATTTTTTTTTTTTTTTTTTGCTGAGGAAAATTAGCCCTGAGCTAACATCTGTGCCAATCTTCCTCTACTTTATATGTGGGTTGCTGCCACAGAGTGGCTGATGAGTGGTGTAGGTTTATACCCAGGATCTGAACCTGTGAACCTGGGCTGCCAAAGCGGAGTGCGCTGAACTTAACCACTACACGACGGGGCAGGCCCCTAGTCTTGCTTTTTTATTCAGTCTCATAATCCCTGACTTTTAATTGGAGTGCTTAGACAACTTATGTTTAATGTGATTATTGATATATGCATTTTATTTTATTTTTTGGTGAGGAAGATTTGCCCTGAGCTAACATCTGTTGCCAATCTTCCTCTTTTTTTTGCTTGAGGAAGACTCACCCTGAGCTAACATCTGTGCCAGTCTTCCTCTATTTTGTATGTGGGTCGCTGCCTGAGCATGGCTGATGAGTGCTGTAGGTCCGCACCTGGGATCCAAAGCTGTGAACCCGGGCCACCAAAGCGGAGCGTGCCGAACTTAACCACAGGGCTGGCCCCATTGATATAGGCATTTTGGAAAGATGTCTCCGGAGGTAGACTGGAGACAGGGAAACCAAGAAGTCTGTTGCAGTAATGAAGGCAAGAAAAAAGGTTTAAACCAAGGCAATGGCCCTGGAGATGGAGTGGGAAGGGGGCTATATCTGAGAGATGGTAAGGGTATACAATCAATAGAAATGGAGCTTAGATAGAGATTTGTGAATCATCAGTGTAGGTACTGGATGGATTCCAATGTTTGGAAGATGTAATATATTTATAAATGTATATTACATAAATATATTTATTTATTTTTGGATTTTTTTATTGGAGTATAATTGACATATAACATTATATTAGTTTCAGGTGTACAACATAAACATATATATTTATATTCAGAAATATATATTACATCTTCGAAACACTGGAATCCATCTAGGTAATTACACTGATGACTCAAAAATCTCTGTCCAAATTCTATTTCTATTGATTGTACTATTGTACTTGATTGTACTATTGTGTGTATATATAAATATATATGTAGTATCTATTGCATATATATATGTATATATATATAGTACCTATTGCATATATATATGAAGGTAAACATCTGACAACATTTCTGATCTGGGGGTCATTGCATGAAGCCCAGACTCTCTAGGCAGAAAGAGGGATAAGGGTACTTTAAAGTCACTGTGGGGTGAAAGGCATTAAATAAGAGACCAGCCCAAAAAAACAGTGTCAGGGGTACAGGAAGGCACTGTTTTCGGTGTCTGGATAGTTTTGCACATTACCTGGTATTATACCAGCTCATCTCCAGTTTTCTATCATTTTTCAGACTATGTTGAATCTAATGCAAACAGTACCAAAATATTATAAACCATAATAAGTCAAACCCAACACATAGCAGAACCATCTTTGGTAAATTAATCTTTTCATAACTAGAGGGACTTGACAGAGCAGTTTTACTCTGGAGTTGGTTGACATATCACTAATTTTGTCATTAATGAGAGCATTACAGAGTAACTGTGGGCTAAGGCAGAATGGAGAGGAGTGAGTGCTAGGGAGAGTTCCAGGAAGCAATGGACACTCTGCTGTACCACCCAGAACCCCCTTCAGGAACCAAGGACTTAGCCCTCCAGCTGCTGGGAGCGCTGCTAGCAGGCAGACCTCAGCTATCAGCCCTCTTCAGAAATTGCCTCAGCTGGAGTGAACTGCCTTGCCCAACAGCACTCCCTCTTCCTGGGGCAGCCCGCACCCAATGACTGATTCTAGAAGGCCATGTGTTGGGAGTTCCTAAGAGTACCCCCAAATTTGATGATTCATTAGGGGGATTCATAGAATTCAGCATGTATTTGTACTCACAGCTAGGATTACAACAAAAGGATACCAAGTAAAAGGAAAATCAGTAAAGGGAAAAAGGCATATGGTGCAAAGTCTGGAGGAAGGTTCCAAGTCCTCTTTCAGTGTAGTCATAGAGGACACACAATTCCTGTCGCACAGAACTGTGACAACACATATCAAATGCTGTCCACCAGGAAAGCTCATTAAAGAATCAGTGTCTAAGAGTTTATTGGGGTCTAGTCATGTAGGCACCCTTTGCCTAACACCTTCCCAAGTTCCAGACTCCCAGAAGGAAAGCAGGTGTTCAGCATAAACCACATTGCTTCTACAAACAGTTTAGGCACAGTGAGCCCTTCTTATCAGTTAGGGAAAGGTGGGAACCCTCCTGAAATCCAAGTTCCCAGATGCCAGCCAAGAGCCACCCTTGCGAGCAGGCCTAAGGACAGCAGTCTCAGGCCTGCTGTGTTAATTCCTTTTTTACACCACTCCAGCTTCAGGCCGTTCTGTGGTGTTGCCTAAAGTGCCACTTTTATGGACCTTACAGGATATAAGAGCAGTGGCTCCCAATATATCTCCATTTAATTCACCACTCTGGCTCCTGCAAAATTTAGATGACAGTGGAATAAGACAAATTCAACCAAGTAGTAGCCCTGATGACAGCTGTGTGCCAGATGTAATATCTTGCTAGAGCCAATTAACATGACTATGGGTACCTCGTATGTGACCACTGATCTGGTGAGTGCATGCTTTTCCATTCCTATAAACAGGATCAGAAACAGTTCACATTCACATGGAATGAACAACAGGCTATGTTAGCAGCCTAGATTATGTTATAACTCTCTTGTTTCTATTATAATTAAAAGAGACAGACCAGATAGACATTCTACAGGAAATCAATTAGTTCACTATATTGATGGATTATGTTAATTAAATGGGATGAGCAAGATGTGACTAGTAAATCTGAGGCTTTGATAAAGAAGTACATGTGCTCCCGTGGGTGAGATAAAACCCATGAAGTTTAGGGGCCTACTACATCAGTAAAATTTTGGGGGAGGAGTGTCCAGTGATGAGGGGCACGCTAAGACATCCCCTGTGAAGTAAAAGACAAATTAGTACAACTTGCATCTCCTGCTATGCAGAAGGAAGAACAATGCCTAATAGGCTTCTTTGGGTTCTGAAGGCAGCATATTTCACACCTAAGAATACTGTTCTCAGCTTTATTCTGGGGACAGGCAAGGCTGCTAGTTTTTAGTGAGGCCCAAAGCAGGAAAGGGGTCTATGGCAGGTCCATATTGTGTGGAAACAGGCCTGCCACTTGGGTCTTCTAACTTAGCAGACTCTGTGATATTAGAATTATTGGTGGAGGGAAAAAATAAGAAAGAAATTAAAGCAAAACCACTGTATATGTACTCCTGATTTTTCTTTGCTTATTGTATTGAATAACTGAATGTATAAAAAACACACAGACTACATTACTGGAGAAAATATTTTATTTTTCAAATATATAATGGATTCTTCACCCCTTAATTATTTCTGTAATAATTTTATCTTTTTATTAAAACTAAAATACATATTTTAATATATTTCATCTTTTCTCAAATCAAAGACTATGGTGTAATTGTGATTATCTTTAGCAACCAAAGTCTATTTCCAGAGATTTAAACTTGATATGGAGAAAAATGCCATGTCAAGTCCTGCGTACCTGATTTGGTGCTGAGGTTGAACTGGTGTATTGGTTTGTTCCAAGATCCAGAGGCCACTCCAAGCTTTAAAGCAAAGTGAAATCCTTAGGCTGGCCTTGGAGGCCTGAGGAACCTCTGGATGGGGGCTGATTGCTTTTGCTCTGCAGAGGACAGATCTCCCCCAGGCTGAGCTGGAATTTCTGGGAACAGTGGACTGAGGTACATACTGTGTCCAGGCATTTGTTTGGGGTGGCAGGTGGGGAGGACCCTATTCCTTATGCCTGATTTCTACTGGTAATCATTTCTCCATTAAAAAAAAAAGAGCAAATGGGTAGCTCTGGGTCCTTGATGATATCAATATTTTGCCCACAGTTATTTCTCTCTCTGTGATACTAAGACCAATGACAAAGAAGACAAGGGCTGAGTTCACTCTGAACACAAGTAGTAAAAGTCACTGTGGCAACTGAGACAGTGGCAGAAACTGGGACTTGACTCTTGGAAAGGTCTCCTGGGCTTGATTTATTCTAAACAGCCAAGGGAGAGCTAGAATCAGACACTGGACAATAGAATTTAGACACTGGATCCATAGAATTGGATATATCCTCTTACTTTTCTCTACCGTCCACTGACTTGAATATTTATACTCAAAAAAAACATGAGGGAAAAAGTCTCCATCTCTATCACAGAATCTCCATAAAACCTAAGATCATATCCAAATTCCCATTAGAATGTCCACTATGAATTTGAAATAACTAAAATAAATAAGGGGTAGCTAAGAAGATTTGTTTTTCAAGGCAGTAAAAAGATATGACCTCAGTGATTTCTTCTTAGCATAATGCTGACCTCTCAAATGTGGGTAAAATCCCATTTAGAGGGAAGGTTTGGAATCCTACATAAAAATATAACATGCATTAACACAGAAAATTCTTAAATATAAAAAAAATTCAAGTGACAATATCCTTACTGATATATTAATAACACAAATAAAATTACAATGAACATTTTAGCACAAAATGCAGTTCATTTCTAGTTAACACACTGAAATAAGTGATACTCAAATTCTAACTACTCTGGCATAGATATCTGAGTGAGGTTCATAAATGTACATGTGCCTCAAAGTACAATCTGGCTTAGGGCTAGAAATTTTTATTCTAATCCACAGTATTGATGACTCAATTTCAGTTGCTTCGCCTAAGAAATTAGGAGACAACCTAAATTTCTGATACTTGAATCAATCAGAAAACAGCTAAGAGTTATTCTTTTGTAAATTCAGTAAAAAGCTATTCTAAAGCTGCTGTTTTCCTTACCTATTCTCTCAATAAAAGCTCTTGGATAGTAATCTACTCTCCTAATTAAAGGAAAATATTGCAACCTTTCCTCCAATTCCTACTTCAACTGGAAGAGCCATAACATTATTTTTAAATGGTTGCTTCTATATTTTGTATTTTTTAAAATGTCAGCAATATTACTTTCTGCAAAATACAAGCAGCATTGAAAGTATTCAGCTAGTACTGGCATTCATTTTGAAGATATATCTTTATGATGAAATAACAGTCATGAAACAAAATGTTCAGAAGAACTGTCAGAGTAACTAACCATTTAAAAATCAGACTTATGACCCTTAAAAATTTTTTTTAAAGCTATGCTGGTTTACATCAACGTGCTCCTAGTGAGAGGAATCATGTACTGTACTGAAAAACTTGTCAGAGGTCGTCTTAACTTGGCTCTGAACAACTTTAAAAGCCAGAAGTTCTGCACCTTATGCTGTTCTCAGGGTCAGTACTATGCGATGCCTTAGAACAAGATCTTTTAGTATTACTGATAACAAGAGCACCTTGGATTGGATCCAAGATCGGCATGTGTTATAAATGAATCTGCTTTATAGTATACATTTAAAGTACAATTCAACGTACTTACCATAAAGCATACATGTGTAAAAGTACTCCTTTGAAGCCAAAAATCTGATGCCACCGAAGAAGTATCCCGTTCCTACTACTACAGCTCACTGTGGCTGATTTGATATCATTCCCTTAGCCCTGCAGAACTTTATCTTTTAACACTTTACAATAGTGACCTGGCACTAGTTTAGGTCTATAAAAACATAATTGTCACAAGTCACACAAAAATACGACAACAGCACAAATCTCTGCATGTCTTCAAAAAAAGTCTTTGGATAACAACTATAATGCATAATGCTGCAGAAGATCCAAAGAAACACTCTAAATGATGGATATTATTCAATGATAGTAAGTGAGAATTATTTTCTAAAAGGCTGTACCAATGCCAATTTTAGGTAGAACATGAAATCATTTCATGAAATAGTCTCGTTCTATGCTCTCCTGACAAAACTCCCAACAGAAAGCTTCCAGTCTATTTGCTGTTTCTTGGCTGATGAGACATTCATCCTTTAATTCCCTGATTGTCTTCCTCAATGATTTTTGGAAACGTTTTTCTCGGTCTAAAACATTCCGCAGACTTTTCTTGGTATCCTCTAGCTCGCTGATCACATGATCTAATTTATGCTTAAGTTTCTTTGGGCTGTCCATTACACTGTAGCTATGTTCCTAAAAACATAAACACCAAGTTATTAAACCAGACAGACAAGTAGTTAGATAAAAGCCTGAAACGAGGCCTCAGCTGCTGCTTTTCCATTTGCGATGCTTAGAGAAGACGGTTAAGTTGGTGAAACGAGGAGGTTTCAGCAACACAGGAAGAAGACAGGGTGCAAGCAGTGTTCCTAGAGCCTAGGGCCGCTTGTTGGTCTAAGGCTTGGCCTACACGAAGAGGGCAGGATCCCATGGAGGGGAAGCATTTCTCATCTGAGGGTGGCTATCTGCTATGAACACCATGACATTCGCAACAACTATACAGCTTTTGTTCTCTCAGTGTGGGGCTGCTAAGTTTAACTTTTACCTGTCAAACAAACTTGATTGGTAAACTTTTAACTGAGTTACTTTATTTTGATGAATGTTTCACTTTATAAGGGGTGACAGGAAAGGAGCACTGGAGCAGGTCCTCAGGCTAGGTGTTACGGATTTTGAGAGAACTCTGGTCTCAGATTTTTAAAGAGATAATTTAAGCTCTCTCAATATTTGTTACGGTTATGCTTACGTTTGCCAGGTATACTTTTTTTCCATTGAAAAATAGGGAAAATAACACTGACATATTTTATAAAGTGCTATAAAATAATTTTGAAAAGCTGTTATTTAATATTAAAATCAGTGAAGAGAACTTTTGTTTCTAGCCAAGATGAAATAATAGACACTAGACTGACTCCTATCTAAAAAAACCAACACAGGGCCAAAAGACATAAAAAAAAAGGTTTAAAGGTAATGAGCATCAGGCATGGAAGACAGCAATTGCAGAGAGATGGGAAGCAAAGAGGGGAGCCCTATGACCACTCCAGCTTACTGTCTCGAGAGAGTTTCTAGGCTTCAGTGCAAGGAGGGGAAACCCAGGAAGAGCTTGGCAGACTGAGTTGAGGAGATAGTGCAAAGCGTCCAGGGAGACCAAGGTGGCTACAGTTCATAGGCAAGGTACTAGAGAGGAGAGAGCTGCACAGAGAAGGTTCTTAGGAGATCTTTAGAGACTCCCCCTTGAGTATTTCACTGGATAAGATCAGTGCATGCATGTAAGGAAACTGCTCAAAGCTGAGGAAAGAATGACCAGAAAAGTTCGGAGTGCTCTGCGCTCATAGGGCATGGCCACTATTCCCACCAGCCAGACTAGAAAATTTCAAGAGTCGTGGCATTGAGTAGAGTATACAAAACGGTCTTGCCTCAGTAGTGGAGAACAAATAGCCTTCGACTGAGCACTGTTCTAGTCCTGTCTAACAAAGCGAAACCCAAAATGATCAAACTGTTTCCAAATGACTTAATGGTACCCCAGAATAAAGCTCAAGAATACAGGAAACAAAAATATCTGGCATCCAGCAAAGTAAAATCCACTGTGCGTGACACACAAATTTACCAGGCATGCAAAGAAGTAGGAAAATACGAGCCATAATAAGAGATAAACCAATCAATGGAAATCAACCCAGAACTGAAGCAAATGTTAGAATCAGCAGCCAAGGGAATTAACAAAGTTATTAAAACTGTATTCTATATGTTCAAAAAGTTAAGAAGAGACATGAAAGATATAAAAAGAATCAAACAGAAGATCTACTATTAAAAACTACAAAGTGTGAGGTGAAAAATACATTGGAGGGAATTAATGGTAGATTAGACAATTCAGAAGACTAGTGAAGGTGAAGATACAGCAATATGAACTATTCAGAATGGACTATAGAGAGAAAAGGGAATATAAAAAAAAAAAAAAGAAAAAACCAAAAAATCAACAGAGCATCAGTGAGCACTGGCACAACTTCAGACTAATACACATGAAATTATAGTCCTCAAAGGAGGGGAAAGAAAAGTTGAGGTAGAAAGAGATATTTGAAAAAATCATGGCCAAAACTTTTGCAAGTTTGGTGAAAACTAAAAACCCACAGATAAAGAAGCTCAACAAATCCCAAGCACAAGAAACATGAAGAGAACTAAACTAAGGTACATTACAATCAAATTACTCAAAACCACTGGAAAAAAAAAATTCTTAAAAGCAGAGAAAGAAAGATATGTTAGATACAGAGAAGAGACTAAAAATAAGTATGACAGCAGATTTTTCATTAGAAACAATGCATGTAAGAATACAGTGGCAGAACATCTTTAAAGAACTAAAAAACCCCCTCAAAATCCAAAAACTATCAATCTAGAATTTGATACCTAGTGAAAATATCTTTCCAAAACGAAGACTAACTAATGACTTTTTCAGATATATGAAAGCTGAAAGAATTCATCATCAGCATAGCTGCACTGTAAGAAATGTTAAGTCATCAGACAGAATGATACTAGATGGAAATATGGACTTGCATAAAGGAATGAAAAGCCCTGACAATGGCAACTACATGGGTAATGTACCAGATTTTTTTCTTATTTAAATCTTTTTAAAAGATAATTTACTGTTTAAACAAAAATAATAACAACGGAGTGTGGGGTTTATAGCACATGTCAAAGTAAAATGTATGACAGCAATAGCACAAAGGTTGGGAGAGGAGAAATGAAAGTACTGTTGTAAGATTCTTATACTATACGTGAAGTGAAATAATAGCACTTGAATATAGCCTGTGATAAATTAATGATGTGTGCAATAAACCCAAAAGCAACTACTAAAATTAAACAAAGAGTTGTAGCTAACGACTCAAAAATAAAGAGACAAAATGGAATCATAAAAAATTTCAATCAATCCAAAAGAAAGCAGAAAAAAAAGAAAATGGGAACAAAGAACAAATGGAACAAATAGGAAACAAATAAGATGACAGATTTAAACCAAATCATATCGACAATCACATTAAGTTAAATAGTCTAAATAACCCAATTAAAAGACAGACATTATCAGATTAGATTAAAAAAAAAAAATCAAGATCCAAAAGTATATGCTGCCTACAAAAAATGCACTTCAAAGATAAAAAGACACAAATAGGTTGAAAGTAAAAGAGTGGAAAAAGATACCTGGTAAAAGGCATTTACAAAAAAACCTACAGTTAACATCATATTTAATGGTGAAAGACTGAGTGCATTCCTCCTAAAATGAGGAGCAAGCCCTGGAGGTTCAAGACAGTGCAATAAAGCAAGAAAAAGAAATGAAATGCATTCATATTGGCAAGGTAGAATTAAAACTGTCTTTAATGACAGACAAAATGATTATCTATGTAGAAAACCTGATAGCCTCTACAAAAAAGCTTTTATAATTAATATGTGAGTTTAGCAAGTTTGCCAGATTTAAGATCAATATAAAAATCAATTGAATTTCCATACACTAGCAGTAAACAAAACAATACCATTTATAATAGCATTTAGATGATAAAATCCTTAGGGATAAATCTAACAAATGAATTAAAAGACCTATACACTGAGAACTACAAAACATTGTTGAGAGATGTTAAATACTTAAGTGAAGAGAGATAATGAGTTCACGAGTTGAAAGATTTAAAAGAATCTTATTAAGATGTCAATTCTTCCCAAATGGATCAGTGGATTCAATACAATCCCAGTCAAAATTCCAGCAGAAATTGTAGAAATTGTTAGAAATTGTTAAAGAGTGATTCTAAAAATTCACATAAGAATGCAAAAGACCTAGAATATCCAAAACAACTTTGAAAAAGAACAAAGTTGAAAGAATAACACTGCCTGACGTCAAGAACTACTATAAAGTTATTGTCATCAAGATAGTAAAACAGATCTGATTCCAGGCCTGGCTCTAACATGAACAGGCAATGAGATGAATAAATAAATGCAAGCTTAAATACTCTGTATGTGTATGACTGTTCTTCAAGAAAACCTAAAGACATAACCTTTTTAATTAGATAGTTCCATATAGAAAATATAGTACCTAAAAGGAGGAAATAATTATTGCATTTTCTTGGTAGAAATATCCTTGCAAAATCATTCTTTGAACTAAATATGTAACCAAAATATTACCTACCTCCACATTATTGCTGCATACATACAAATTATAATGGCCCTGGGAAGCAATATTATTTTTGGACATTACATATTAAAAAAATATTCTCAGACACCTAAACCCCTCGTTCAATCCTAATGAAGAGGACATATTCATCTTAAAAACATCAACATTAGCTCAGTAAGTAATTTTACTTACAAATATGAACTGGGATTGGAATTCTTCAATACATGAGGAAGCACCAACAAGCTGGTGATTGTGGTTTGTGACTGGAAGGGTTTTGAGAGTGAAGTTTTTTCTACAATGAAGCTTTTCTCTTTTCCCCTGTTAAGAATAGTTAATAACAATCATTGTAGATACTTCTGCCCTTTCTTAAATTTTTATTCCTTCTAAATTTTGTGTAGAAAAATTATTGCAATATTTCTTTTCATGGAAATTGCTTTTAAAAGTCAGCAAATTTTAAATTCCAGTATGATTACTTTAAAAGAACTTCCCAATACCTCTAAAGTTCATATGGAAACACAAATTTTCCTAAAAAAAGAAGAGAGAAAATGAGGGAGCAAATGCCCTACCAGCTATTAAAAATATATTACACAGTGCAATAGTTGAAATGGCGTGATACTCTCTTAAGGCTAGACAGAAAAATCTAGGAATAGATCAAGTAGATAAAAGGCTTTAGGATAAAATTTGGCATTCTAAATAAGTGAAGAGAGGCTATAAATCATGTAAAAATGAAGTAATTAAGAAAAAATTATATCCTTTATATATAATAAACCATGATGAAATTCTATGTACTGAAAATTTGTGTAAAAATGAAACCATAAGGAACTAGGGAAAAAACAGAGACTATTTATATAATCTTAAGGTGGAGAAGGCTCAAGTCAGACAACTCAAGAGAAAATATAGAAGTGACTACTACTAAAAAAAGGTCTGGGGGGCTGGCCTGGTGGCACAAGCTGTTGGGTGCACGTGCTCCGCTGCGGCGGCCCGGGGTTTGCCGGTTTAGATCCCAAGTGTGCACTGACGCACCACTTGTCAGGCCGTGCTGTGGTGGCGTCCCATATAAAGTGGAGGAGCATGGGCATGGATGTTAGCTGAGGGCCAGTCTTCCTCAGCAAAAAGAGGAGGGTTGGCAGATGTTAGGTCAGGGCTGATCTGCCTCACCAAAAAAAAAGGTCTGAATTTCAAAAAAAAAAAAACAAACCAACTGCATAATTAGAACTAAAGACAAACAACAAAAAGTAACTGCAACAAAGATGGCAATTAAATGACTCATATCTTCAATAGACAGTGTTTTTTCAAAATAGCTCAAAAAAGATTAAAACAGAAGAGGACCTGAATTAATTCACAAAAGAAGAAGTTCAAATGTCTAATAAACACATGAAAAAATGTAGAAACTAATATTCAAAGAAATTAAAACACTAGGATGCCATTTTTGCCTATCAATTTTAGCAAAGGTTAAAAATATAGCTTATACTGAGGATTAGGGCGGACAGACACTTTTATGCATAGCTAGTAGGGGAGATTGGTGGATTCTGTAGAATTGCTGGTGGGCTTTTGGGAGATTTGTATTAAAAGCAAAAGCCTTGAAAATGTGTATAATTTTGATCCAACAATTTTATTTCCAGAAAAATTTTTTGAGGAAATAAGGATATGTACAAAGATTTAGCTACAATAATGTTCATTATAGCTGCTGTATAAAATAGTGAAACATGATAACCTATATATCGTAGTGAGGACTGATTACATAAACTATTGTTCAATCATAGGATTAACTGCTATATGGTCATTAAAAATGTTCTATCAAACGGACACCACCAAGGACTGGCAAAGATATGGAACCAGAGGAACTTTTACATGCTGAGAGTGGGACTATAAATTGGCAGAAGCACTTTGGAAAACTATGGCAATATCTACTCAAGGTGAACATACACACCCCCAGAACCCAGCAATTCCACCTCTAACAGAAGACTACATACACTCTGCAGAAATGTGTACATAAGTGCACCAACTAACATGGACAAAAATGTTCATAGTTGCAACATTCATAATAGCCCCAAAGTGAAAAAAACCCAAATGTTCATCAACAGTAGAATGGAGAAATTATAGTTCATTTACACAATGGAACACTATATTGCAAAGAAAATAAATGGACTACTGTCACAGGCTACAATATGGATGAATCAGGCAAACAAAATGTTGAGCTAAAGAAGCCAGAGTACATACTGCAGGACTCCATTTATATAACTGACAGCGATACAAGTCAGGATAGTAATCACCTTTGTGGTGTAGTGACTGGAAATGGCACAAGGGAGGCTTCTGGGGTGCTGATAAAACATTCTATATCTCAGTCTGAGGTGAGTTACATCAGTGTATTCACTTTGTGAAAACTCATTGCTCTGTACACTTATAATGTGTGCCCTTTTCTATATATATGTCATATGTCAATATAAAATTTAGTTTAAAAAATTGACATTCTATACAGGTTTCTCTTAAAGATGTGATCCATAGATCTGCAACACAATCATGTGGAGTGCTGGTTAAAAAGTGCAGATTCCTAGGGGCCGGCCCAGTGGCGTAGCAGTTAAGTTCAGTGCTCCACTCCTTCAGTGGCCTGGGGTTCTCAGGTTCGGATCCTGGGTGCGGACCAACACATCACTTATCAAGCCACGCTGTGGCGGCGTCCCATATAAAGTAGAGGAAGGTGGGCACGGATATTAGCCCAGGGCCAATCTTCCTCAGCAAAAAGAGGACGACTGGCAACAGATGTTAGCTCAGGGCTAATCTTCCCCACAAAAAAAAAAAAGGAAAAAAAAAGTGCAGACTCCTAGACTCCAGCCCAAAACTACTGAATCAAATTCTCTGGAAGGGGGACACAAGATTCTGCATTTTAAACAAGCTCCCTGGATAATTCTTACGTAGACTAAAGTTTGAAAGCCATTGTTCTGGAAAAATATTTAACATCATGGGAAACAGTAGTTAAGAATGGACCCTGGAACCAAAATGCCAGTTCAAATCCAGTCTCTGCCATTTAATAACTGTGTGACCCTGGGGAAGGTATTCCAGCTTTCTGGGCCTCAGTTTCCTCAAGTGATAAAATGAAAATAATGATAGTATTTATCTTATATGGTTGTTGTGAACACTACATGAGGTTTTATATCTATATCTATATCTATATCTATATATAGCTTAGAATAGTGCCTGGCACATAATAAGCACTATATAAGTGTTGTTAAAAAAAAGAGAGAAGCAAATAAAAGAAAAAGGATCTACAGTGTAATTCTATTTTTGTAAGAATATGTAAATATAGATGAATTTATATACAAACATACCCATACAAATGACTGGAAAGATACACATCAAAGTATTAACAGTATTATCTCTGGATTATGTGATTATCGTTAATTTTTATTTTCTTTTTGCTTGTATCATCTAATTTCCTATAACTAAAGATGTCTTTGTTATAAGGAAATAAATAGTAGCTTTTGCAAGTTAGTAATTTACGGTTTATTTGATTTATTATGCCTACATTTCTTAAGGTCTTCTTAACATTACAGCTAGATGACACCTTGTTATGGGAAAAAAAACCCTTTAGAGAAAACTGCACAAGATATTGTACGTTTATTAATATGGAAGAAAGTGAGGCAGTCTCTACCTGACCACTCAGGCACTGGAATCTGACCAAGTGTAGAAAGTGACCAAGACCTCACGGGAGCTGGTACTCTTCTGGACTACTTCCCTTGTTGACAGTTGTCAGGAAGCAGATACCTTTCAACGGAGGCTCATTACTATTGTTGTGGGAACCCACGGGTTCTCCCTGAATTTTCCGCATTGGAATTGGTCAGTCTGCAGTTTCTCAAAACAGATACACTTCAGGTATATGAAGTCAAGACTGTTACTGAGGGTGAAGCAGCCAACCCATGACACTAATATCACTGAGAAAAAACAAGGAATTCAACTAGAGTTTACTCATACAATCCTTTCATTTTCTTTTTCTGACCTCTTCTCTCCTTTCCTGCTCCTGTTCTTATCGCTTGTGGTATTCTTCCTTTTAGTCCTACCTAGGCTTTAAACTTGAACGTATGTGGCTCTAAAAGTATACTCCGGTTCTGTTAGTGGCTCTGCTCTTGACTTTTGCTCCAGTGTGAGGAGGACTGTCACCTTGGAACTTCAGTTCAATCCTCTTACGTTAACCTCCATTTTCTGGACACAAATCTTGAGTTACGCCAACTCCTAAAGTCAGTCCACTTCACCAAACCTTAGTATTGCACAAATATTTCTGAGTGCCTACTGGCAAAATACTCCCACTACACATTAGAAAAGCTGAATCAGCAGTTTACAAATTTAAAAACTCCAAGAATGGACTTCAAATGAATATGCAAACAATAAAAATGTTAGCAAGAGTAGTGAAGCTTCTTCAATAATACCATAAAAAGTGAGTAATGATGGTAAGCAGTATCTCATAAACAAACCTGTAAGTGAGATGGAGAATCAAAGATAGAAGGTATGACTCCAGGTTTCAATTTAATATTTGGAGAACTTCTGTCAAAATCTGTCTTCTTAAAGTGCCTTGAACACAACACATCTCCTTTTTTAGGCTCCCAAATGCCCGCAGCATTCACATCAAGTCTTTTCATTGCTAGTACCCATTTTCTTTTGACATTTTCATCTGTGGGGAATCTAGAAAAAAATATAAAAAGTATTTTAAAATTAAACACTATTGATATATACTTGAATTAAGGCTGTGACTAAATTGATTCCTTAACTAGTTTGTTATTATTCTCGCAAACTGGAATATTCAGGGAACCATGATTCATACTTTCATAAAGTTCAGTTTTAATAGTCAGATTTTCCTACCAATCATGCTGCAGACCTATGGCCCTAATTTCAATTTTTCTCATATTATAAAGAAAACAAGTTTCAATGGTTATTTAACACCTTATAGTAAGGTCCACAATTGAAGGTTTTTCTTCATCTATAGATGATAAAGAATATCACTTGGGCCTTTTCCTATCTGAAGTGATATCCAGAATTTACCCCAGATGAATAGAGCCTCTCGTACTTTCATTCTTCTGTCAGCATCAGAAAATTCCTTAGTATACCATTTAATACAGCACAGGTCTATAAATGCTTAGTGAATGAATGCAGAGAACAGCTGCAGAGTTTAGAGTTCTCGAGATTAGAACTATTTTGAGAGACCTGGAGACCAATAACCATATCTCTTCCAATTTTCCAAGTTGGTTCGAATCCTTTTTGGAATAAGATGGGATACACACACTCATTTTTGTTTTCCTCATACCTAGCTAGCAAAGCAGTTAGCAGATTGTTCTCTAGCACACAGCACAGAGCCTGGCACAAAAGCAGCAAAATAAACCCTTAACAAATGAGTAATTCTTAAATCTTATTGCTCCTTCTTTCCTATGCTGTCAGGAGAATGGCTAAAACACTAAATTCGGATCATCTTGATTTATCTGCAATACAGCTAAAGAACCCTTGGTCTGAACTTGTAATTTATATTTTTTCTCTACACCTTAAGCTTGATCTGTTTCTAAACAGAATGTATTTGGGCAAAGATCCTTCCTTCACTCAGACTGTAAACTACATGTAAACAACACTGGATTTCTTTGCAGGTATGTTAAAATGCAAAGTAATAATATTAGCAAAAGTGAGTTTGATATTTTTGTTAACCAGCCTCTGATACCCTGGCATGTATCTTAAACTTTTATACTAAATTATGAAAGTGTAAACATGTCACTGTCACTTCAAAGTTAACTAAAAAGGACTTGGGAACTATAGTTCAAAATTGAAGATTTAAGTAGAATTGTCTTTTGCTTTTTATTATGGTCAAAAGAACTAGGCTTAGCCACAGCAAAATCTTACACGTGAAATGTGAGTCCTTTTATCTTGGAATTTGGCAAACAGCGGGAAGCACATCCAATGGCCGAGCAACATTTCACCATGATTTTAGCAACTCATAACAGAACTGAAAGAAAATTAAAATGGTAAGAGTTAGTAACTTCAAAGCTAAGGGGAACATATTTACCTTTCTCAGTATGTTTTAGATATCATGAAATCATGTTAGAAGCCAAAGGCAAATATTTACTTCCAATAGAAAGAAAAGCTGGCTCATAAAATTTTCCAGGGGCTTGGCTCTTTAATAAGGCAAGTCACATTTAGCTATGCACTGAGGAGTGTGATTTCAGTTTTAGAGGCTTGAACATTTCCCGTCCACCGCTTCTTCCAGGCCACGTTCCCTACGCCACCAGGCCTTGGCACCCTAACCCCTCCTAGCATACTTCATAAATCCTGCTCACCTTGCAGCTCAAGCGTTGCTTCCCCAGGGAAACCTTCCCTGACACCCAAATTAAGTCAGATCCCCTCTAGTATTAGCTCTTGTAGGACACACACTTCTCCTTTCTAGCCCTTCTCAAAGTTGTAATCTTACATTTATTCCGGAGATTCTCTGCTTAACGTCTTCCTCCCCCACCAGCCTGTGAGTTCCACGAGGGCATGGTGGGGCGCGTGTTTTTTCCCACTTTGGTCCCCACGGCCTAGCCGGTGACTGGCACATAGCAAACGTTAACACATATTTTGAAGGAACGAAGAGCGAGTAAAGAGGAAGGTGACGTAAGGAAAGGGCAGCTCGAGGCGCTGGCGAGGGCCTGGGCGCGCGCGCGCGCGCGCGCGCGCGGCGCTCAGAGACCGGAGGCCGGGCCGAGCTCCGCCCCTTTCTCGAGGCTCCGGGCCGCCGCAGGCAGGGAGGGAGGGGCCGCCCTGTCACAGGTGCGGACGCGGCCGGAGAGCGTCCCTTCTTCAAGGGTCATCGGGCGTCTCCGCGCCGCCGCGGTCAGCCTCGCCCCGAGCCACGCCCACGGTCTGGGCGGGTAGCGATGGGGGTAAAGAAGAGTCAACCTAAGAGTTATTACCGTTAGCAGCGAAGGCAGCGACTAACGTCGACGGCACAGATTGCGTCTCCCTGCGCTTCCGCCCCGTCGCCGCGGAAGCCGGAAGTCCGGCTGCCCCGGGTCACGTGCCCAGCCGCCAGATTGGCTCTGGTGGCAGCTGCAGCCGGGAGGGGGTGTGCTAGAGCGGCGCAGCTTCTCTGGGCGTAGTTTTCAGTCTGGGGGAAGGGTCCGTGCGGTGTGGGGGGAGGTGGAGGAGATGGCGGCCTCGGCGCGGGAAGATGGCGCCCGCGGCCAAGAGCAAGGGCGGCGGGGCTGCGAGCACTATGACAGAGGATGTCTCCTGAAGGTGACGACTTCAGTGGGCTCTTCGCCTAGGAGCTTCCGCCGGGCCGGGCTGGGCTGGGGCGCGCTGGGCAAGGCAGTTAGGCTTGGGCTTCAGTTTGAGGCTAAGCTGTTTGTCAGGATACCTTCTCCTGCAGTAGAGAACGTTTTTGGCAAGGCGACCACAGGCCCCACCTTTCCTCCTGTTTTGTACTTTGCAAGCAAAGCCCTTTTGGCTTGAGAAGAGCCTGGGCTTGCACATCAGTCACCTTATCAATGGGTTTATTCAGTCTTCTGCTGTTGGAAGTAGACTGAGGCAGCCCCGGGCCTGTGCTGGCTTTTCCTCAGGATCATTTTCAGGTGTGTGATGAAATAGTGGAAGAGGGATAAGCAAGTGGAGAATCGGAATACCGTTTCAGCTCCTGTAGTGAATAAGTTTTACAGTTTGCAGCTTTATTTTAGAGTCAGTGAGTATGCGTAAACCTGCCAACGGGAAAATATGTATGTGAAAGAGGAAGACCATCATGTAATTGCCACTAATTAGGAAATTATGTATAGGAAAGTGCCTAGTGTGCATATATTGTTACTTTTGCCGATTACTTTGAGAAAAACTCCTAGTCACTCTAGAAGTTTTCAAATTGGCACCCATTCAGTTAAAGTTTTCTGATTTTTCTTGCAAGAAACAGTTGAAAGATTTTGCTTAGAAAACTTGAGCTCTGGAGTCCCACAGCCCTACCCCCAAATCTTAGCTCTGCTCCTTAATAGCTCACTGAGCAAATTACTCTTTAAACGCGCCATATGTAAAACAGGGGTGATAGAAGTTCTTTCATAAAAAAGTATGAGGCCCGTAAGGACAACCTAAAGCCTTTTCTGTAGTCCATGGTTTGGTGAACGTTCCTCCACTGCACTGGATGAAGCTTTCAAAGTTGGTCATTCACCAAGTGTTGTGTAAGGAAATTGAATGCTATCCTTATGATTCCATCTGTCAAACCTGAGGTCTAAAACTGAATTCAGCATGTTGGCCCTCCCCTCATCCCCCAAGATACCACACCAACGCACCTGTGTTTGGTAGCACTAAGATACTTGGCCAGGAGTGTCAAATGCTTTTTGCCCTGCCCCTCCATTTTCCTTAAATACCAGAGGCCAAGTGAAGAGTTTTAAGGAAGAAGTAATCAACTAAATCAAATGCTGCTGTTTGAGTAAGATAAGAACTGAAAATTGACCTTTAATTTGGCAGGGAGGAGGTCACTGGTGATCTTGATAAGAGAAATTTCAGTGGAGAGATTGGGACAAAGCCTGATTACAGTGGATTCAAGAGAGAATGAGAGTAGTAGAACTGGAAATAGCCTTTATAACAATTCTTGGGGTTTTGCTGTAAAAGAGAGCAAAAAAAAATGAGCCTGTGGGTTGCTGGGAGATGTGAGATCACGGGATTTTTTTTCCCTTTAAGATGGGTGGTATTGCAGCATGTTTGTAAATTCTTAGAAATGACCCAATAAAGTGAGAACATTTTATAATGCAGGAGGGAGAGGGAAAACTGTAGGAGCACTGTCTTTGAGAAGTCAAAGAGAAGATGGCATCTAGTGCACACGTGGAGGAGTTGGCCTTAGATAAAAACATGGACTGCAGACTCTATAACAGAAGGGAAGAAAGAGGATGAGGTACATTTGCAAGTAGGTTGATAGAGTTTGTGGGAGGATATTCTCTTTTGATTATTTCTGTTTTCCTAGTGAAATAAGCAAGGTCATCAGCAGAGTGTAAGGAGGGAGGAAGAGGTGTTCGAGGTTTAAAGAGAGAAGAGGTGTGAAATAATCTAGACCCTAGGTTCTAGACTCTAGAAGAATGAGGGACTTGACTAGGGAAACATGGTGGTAAGAGGCCTCTTTTTATTGGTGGTTATGACTTTAAAGAGAGACCAGTCTTTAGCCTTTCTTTAAAGGCTATGACTTTAAATATATGGCTCTTTCTTTAGCCATATTCAGCTGTTCCTGTATAGGTTGAGTAGGAGAGACTTGGATTTAACCAGAGTGGGGATTTGGGCTGAGTGAGTATGTAGAGGAAGAGAGAAGGAAGAAACTAGGGTATGTGCAAGGGAAGAAATGGAGTTAGTTGGAAAGAGAGGAGGTAGTGGTTAGAGAAGTTCATGCTTGAAATTAAGAAATAAACAGGATTCAGTTCTTGTTCTAGAGCAGTGGTTCTCAAAATATGGTGAACGGACCCCTGGGGATTCCTGAGGCCCTTTAAGGGGATCCTCAAGGTCAAAACTACTTTTTAATACTAAGACATTATTTGTCTTTTTCAGTGTGTGCAAAAGCAATGATTAAAACTGTTGGCACCTTAGCACAAATCAAGTTAGTGGCCTGTACTACACCTATAGTTTAAAAAAAAAAGCCAGTTTTTGCTTAAGAATGTCGTTGATAAAATTAAAGAACTAAAATGATTAATTTTATAAAATCTCAACCCTTGAATACATGTTTTTTTTACATGTTTGCTAAAATGAGATGTTTTTATCAAGCACTTCTGTAATCTGAAGTTAGATGGTTTCAAGAGGAAAAGCTCTTGTGCAGTTGGATTGTGAACTGAACTAGTTACTTTTTCATGGAGCAGCATTTTGTACTTGAACTATGGTTATTCACACTTGGGTATTGGGACATTTTCTTGAAAAGGAGGGAAGTGAGACTGTCATTACAAGGAAAACAATTGATGCTGATAAGATTCTAGCTTTCATGTAAAAATTAGAATTTTAGAAAACTTGTATTAGCCTTTGTGAGCTTCTGAATGCTTAAAGGCTTTTCTGATGACATGGGCAGCGATATTAACAAATGTGATTTTTTTTGATATTGCATGTCAAATGCGTGAACATTTGGAAGATCTGCATAACTCAGTGAGCCGATATTTTTCAGATGACCAATGCATGGGTAAAAGATCCGTTCAAAGTGCAAGATAGATGAGTGGCTTTTAATGTAACAGAGGGAGAAAAGTTCATTGATATGATTTCAGATTCCATCTTGCAACTAACTGTTTATAAGAGTTGTTGAGTTTTGGTATGATATCAGAGAAGAATATCCATAATTCTCTGAAAAGGCTATTAAAATACTCTTCCCTTTCCAGCTACGTATTTGTGTGAGGTCGAAGTTTCTTCATATACTTCAGCCAAAACTGATTGAATGCAGAAGCAGAAATGAGAATCCTGCTATTTTTCCAGAAAATATATTTTTTCATTAAAATATGTTATTTATATGTAATGGGTTTGTTATTATTTTAAAAAGAAGTAATAAATATTTTAAAAACCTATTAGTTTTAATTTATAATATGGTAGTAAGTATCAATAGATATAATTCACGTTGACAAAAGCTCTTTGGGATTCTCAGTAGTTTTTAAGAGTGTAAAGGGGTCCTGAGAGCAAAACGTTTGACAACCACTGTTCTGTGGTATGACTGTGAGAACATGTGGCTGAGGAGGGTTGGAGGACAAGGCTATTGGAAGTGAGAAAGTCAAGGAAGAGAATTCAGGGTATTGGATAATATGGAAGGTATCCATATTATCATTATGGATGGGCAAATCACAGAGATTTAGGACAAGAGTAGTGTTGGAGAAAAAGGGAGCCAGATGAGTGTTAAAATCTTTAAGGAATAAACTATATTATGGTAAGTCACAGCATAGGAAGTCTTCAGAAATGAGTGGATCTGCAGGGTCACAGTGTACTGGAAAGTATTGGATTAGCTTACTGTCCTGGAAACTTACTGATGTACTAGTTAGGGTAAGGCTAAGTTGCTGTAACAAAAAGATCCAACAGAACTGTGGGTTAAAGAGTTTATTTCTTCCCAGTTAACAGTTCGTAGGTGAGTGATCCGGTTTGGTGATGAGGCTCTGTTCCATATGATCACTTCAGGGACAAGTGTTTCCACTGTGTGATTTTGCCGTGTTTTAGGGCATATAGTCGTCAGCTGGGTTGCTGCCATGTCCAGGTTTCATCTGATAGAAAGGGAGCATGGAGGAAGAGACAGGGCCAGTTTCTTAATACTCAGGCCCGGGAGTGGCACTGATTTCTTCTGCTCGGATTCTGTTGGTAAGAGCTTAGTCATTTGGCCACACCTAACAGTAAGGAAGGCTGGGAACTGTAGTATAGCTGGGCAGTCGTATGCCCAGGAAGAAGGCAAGAATAGATTTTGGTGGACAGCTGGCAGTCTTTGCCACTCTTGAAAACAAGGGCTGTCTCTTACATTTATCGCATCCTCTAAAATATCAGGCATATAGTTGATGATTAATAAACACATTGGAATTAAAATACAATCTTTGAAATATTTAATGTTTAAGAATTGAAGTAGGTAAATGAATTTATCTAGAAATGTCTAAGAAGAAGTTGCTTGCCTGCCATTTAGGCCGAGAATGAGTTTAGGGTGTTGTGGGATTAGTTTTTCAGTCTAGGGATTTCCATCGTTCGTAATTCTTTTGTCTTAAAGGACAAGGTTGTGTTCAGCTTCATACAGACATATAGATGTTGAAAGGAATAGTTGAAATATGCTGAGAAACAGTGAAATGTTATGTTAATGATCAGTTTACCAACTGATCCATTGGGTGTAATCTTTGACCTTGTTCCAGGAGGAGGAGGAGGAATAAAATTGTTTTTGCATTGCAAACTTGTCTTCTCTTGCATCTTATAACTCTTTTTCTCCCCTGGGGGTTAGGCACCTTGCTGTGACAAGCTTTATACTTGCCGGTTGTGTCATGATAACAATGAAGATCATCAGCTAGATCGCTTTAAAGTAAAGGAAGTGCAGTGCATAAACTGTGAAAAAATTCAACATGTAAGATTTTATCACATATTTCTATTTTGTTTCAAAATTTTTTTACTAAAGAGGTTTTAAAATTTAATCAAGCATATTGCAAGTTAACTCTTAAAGTAAGCAATATCTTTGATTTAAATGTTTACAAACTTGTGAAAATAAAACTGCATATACTTTAACATAAGTTCTGGATATTCAAATAGTAATACAAAATATTTTGGTAAATTTATTCCAATTTTTAGTTACTTGTGTCTTTTTTAGGCCCAACAGACTTGTGAAGAATGTAGCACATTGTTTGGAGAATATTATTGCAGTATATGCCATCTGTTTGACAAAGACAAGAAGCAGTATCATTGTGACAACTGTGGAATTTGTAGGTACTGTATATAAAATATTCTTTTCTAATTACTTATATTTTTTGTTTTATTTTATTTTGGTGAAGATTAGCCCTGAGCTAATATCTGTTGTCAGTCCTCTTTTTGCTGAGGAAGACTGGCCCTGGACTAATATCTGTGCCCATCTTCTTCTACTTTTTACGTGGGACGCCACCACAGCATGGCTTAAGTGGTACGTAGGTCCGTGTCTGGGATCGGAACCTGTGAACCCCAGGCCACCGAAGCAGAGCACGTGCACTTAACCACTATGCCATGGGGTGGCCCCTCTAATTACTTCTAATGTATCTGAGCAGTAATGGTTTTTAAAATCAACTGTATTGGAATATAATTTACATCTAATAAAATGCATTCATTTTAAGGGTCTAGTAAGTTGACAAATAATATATATCTGTGTCACTACCAATGCAATCAAGATAAAAAACATTTCCATTGTTCTAAAATGTTTCTTCATGCCTCTTTTGCAATAATCGTTTAGTTAGCCCATCAACTGTTGTGTGGCTATTTAAAATTTTAACTTGGGGATATAAAATATGCTTTTATATGAAGTGTTTTGTAGGCAGCTGAGGTATAAAATAAGGGTGGTTTTTCCTTTTTAAAAAAATTATCAAAAAGTACATGCTGATTTTATAAAAATTGGAAACTACAGAAAAGTAGAAAGAATAAAAATAAAACAACTTACAGTACCAGCCACCCACTGACAAGCTACTGTTGACCATGTTGGTATATAGGAATTTTTTCCTTTTTAAAAATTCTGAAGTATTACATATATACAAAAGCATGTATGTAGCGTATGTATGTTATAAAGTATACTAATACAGCAAACAAGCCACTCAGTTTAGGAGATAGAATGTTACGATTACTGTTGGTGCTCCAAGTGTTCTGTGCCAATCCTTTCTTGTTCTGAACCACTGTTTGAATATTTTAAATCACTTTCTTGCTTTTCTTTTATGTGGTTTGTTTTTAAGGAAGGATAACAAACATACCAAAAGATGCAGAAATCATAAGCAAACAACCTTATGAGTTTGCTTTGTTTTAACCACTACCCAGATCAAAAAACAGAATATTTATAACGTCTTAGTAGCCTCTCTTATGCCCCATCCAGGTCAATACTCTTCTCCAAAGGTAACCACTCTCCTGACTTTTTGAACTTTTTATAAATGGAATCATATGGTGTATGTTCTTTTGTATTTTGTTTTATATATTTTAAGGCAATATCATTAGGTGATTACATAGAACTGTTATATTTTCCTTTATGATTGACCCATTTATCATTATATAATGTCTCTTTTTATCTTTAGTAATGTTTCCTGCCATAAGATCTGCTATATTTGTATCTTTCTTTTGATTAGATTTTGCATATATATCTTTTTCATTTTTTAATTTCCAAACATTTTGTATACTTACATTTAAGGCATGTATCTTGTAAGCAGAATATAGTTGAGTTTTTTTTTTTTAACATTATTTCTTGAAGCTTTTTTCTTTTTGGTGAGGAGGATTAGCCCTGAGCTAACATCTGATGCCAATCCTCCTCTTTTTGCTGAGGAAGATTAGCCATGGGCTAACATCTGTGCCCATTTTCCTCTACTTTATATGGGACACTGCCACAGCATGGCTTGACAAGCGGTACGTTGGTCCACGCCCAGATCCAAACCCTGGGCCGCCGACGTGGAATGTGCGAACTTAGCCGCTACGGCACTGGGCTGGCCCCTAGTTGAGTGTTATTTTTTTATTGAGTTTGATAAAGACTCTGTGTTTTATTAGAGTATTTAGTCCATTTATTATTAATATAATTATGATATATTTATTTCAGTCTACAATTTTAGTATTTTCTCTTGCCTTAGTATTTGTCTGTCCTTGCCTTCTTTTAGATTAATCAGCAATTTTTCTATTTTTATTCTGTATAAGCTTATTAGTTATACATTTTTCCGTTATTAGTGGTTATCTTAGAAATTATAACATACATCCTTGGCTTACTAGAGTAATATGTTTATCATTTCCTGGACAAGGCAAGAACCTTGAACACTAAGAGGATTTACATGCTATTGTTGTCATGTATTTTAATCTATGTATATTTTAAACCCTACAAGACATTGTTTTGAAAGGTCGGTATTCTCTGATTTACCTACATATTTTCAATTTCTATTGCTCTTCTTTTCTTTCTGCATCTCCTTTATCTTTGGGATTATTTTCCTTCTGCCTGAAGAATTCTCTTTAGTATTACTTTTAGTGAGGTTCTGCTGGTGACAGATTGTCTCAGTTTTTTGTCTGTTTGAAAATGTCTTTATTTTGCCTTCATTTTTAAATTATATTTTTGCTGGGTATAGAATTTCTAAGTTGACAGTTACTTTCTTTCAGCACTTTAAAGATATTGTGGTGCCATGGTTTCTGTTTAAAAGTCTGTTTAAATCCTGTCAGGATTATCATTGCCTTTTTGAAGGTAATCTGTCTTTTATCCCCCTCTTGCTGTTTTTAAGTCATTGGTTTTTAGCAGTTTTTCCATGATGTGTCCAGATGTGTGTGATATTTCTCTGGCTTGCAGTTTGTAGAATTTATTGAATCCGTGGTTGATGTCTTCTGTCAGTTTTGAAATATTCTTGGCCAGTGTCTCTTCAGATAATGTTTTTGCCCCATTCTCTCACCTCTCCTCGCTCTCTAGGTACAGACTTTTTCATTGTTTCATATCTCTCTTAAATTTTGTTTTCTATATTTCTTAACTTTTTTTTTCCCCCATGCTTAAATTGGATAGTTTCTACTGATTTATCTTTCAGGTCTCTGCTCTGTGTTGAATTTGCTATTAAACCTATTGAGTTTTTCATTTGAGGTTTTTTTAATTATAGAATTTACATTTAATCACCTCCCTCCCCCATAGCTTCCAGTTCTCAGGTGAAATTCTTCACCTTTTTTTTCTCTTGAATATATATATATATTTTTTTATGCTTTTGTGATTTTTTTTTTCTGTTTATTGCAGTAACATTGGTTTATAACATTGCATGAATTTCAGGTGTACATCATTATACTTCTATTTCTGCATAGATGATATCATGTTCACCAACCAAATGCTAATTATAACCCATCACCACACACATGTACTGAATTATCCCTTTTGCCCTCCTCCCTCCCCCCTTCCCCTCTGGTAACGACCAATCCAATCTCTGTCTCTATGTGTTTGTTTACTGTTGTTATTATCTACTACTTAATGAAGGAAATCATACGGTATTTGACCTTCTCCCTCTGACTTATTTCACTTTGCATAATACCCTCAATGTCCATCCATGTTGTCACAAATGACTGGATTTCATCGTCTCTTATGGCTGAGTAGTATTCCATTGTGTATATATACCACATCTTCTTTATCCATTCGTCCCTTGATGGGCACTTAGGTTGCTTCCAAGTCTTGGCTATTGTGAATAACGCTGCAATGAACACAGGGGTGCATGTATCTTTACAAATTGGTGTTTTCAAGTTCTTTGGATAAATACCCAGCAGTGGAATAGCTGGATCATATGGTAGTTCTATCCTTGATTTTTTGATGAATCTCCATACTGTTTTCCATAGTGGCTGCACCAGTTTGCACTCCCACCAGCAGTGTATGAGAGTTCCCTTCTCTCCACATCCTCTCCAACACATGTTGTTTCCTGTCTTGTTAATTATAGCCATTCTGACGGGCGTGAGGTGATATCTCATTGTAGTTTTGATTTGCATTTCCCCGATAGTTAATGATTTTGAACATCTTTTCATGTGTCTGTTGGCCATCTGTATATCTTCTTTGGAGAAATGTCTGTTCAAGTCTTTTGCCCGTTTCTTAATTGGGTTGTTAGTTTTTTTGTTGTTGAGATGCATGGGTTCTTTATATATTTTGGAGATTAACCTCTTGTCAGATATATGGTTTGCAAATATCTTCTCCCAATTGTTAGGTTGTCTTTTCGCTTTGTTGATGGTTTCCTTTGCTGTGCAGAAGCTTTTTAGTTTGATGTAGTCCCATTTGTTTATTTTTTCTATTGTTTTTCTTGCCTGGTCAGACATGGTGCTTGAAAATATGTTGTTAAGACCGATGTCACAGAACGTACTGCCTATGTTTTCTTCTAGAAGTTGGATAGTTTCAGGTCTTAACATTCAAGTCTTTAATCCATTTGGAGTTAATTTTTGTGTATGGTGTAAGGTAAGGGTTTACTTTCATTTTTTTGCATATGGCTATCCAGTTTTCCCAGCATCATTTGTTGAAGAGACTTTCTTTTCTCCATTGTATGTTCTTGGCTCCTTTGTCAAAGATTAGCTGTCCATAGATGTGTGGGTTTATTTCTGGGCTTTCGATTCTATTCTCGTGATCTGTGTGTCTGTTTTTGTGCCAGTACCATGCTGTTTTGGTTACTATAGCTTTGTAGTATATTTTGAAATCAGGGAGTGTGATACCTCCACCTTTGTTCTTTTTTCTCAGGATTCCTTTAGCTATTCGGAGTCTTTTGTTGTTCCATATAAATTTTAGGATTCTTTGCTCTATTTCTGTGAAAAATGTTGTTGGAACTTTGATAGGGATTGCATTGAATCTATAGATTGCTTTAGGAAGTATGGACATCTTAACTATGTTAGTTCTTCCAATCCAAGAGCATGGAATATCTTTCCATTTCTTTGTGTCTTCTTCAATTTCTTTCAGCAATGTTTTATAGTTTTCGGTGTACAGATCTTTCACCTCTTTGGTTAAGTTTATTCCTAGGTATTTTATTCTTTTTGTTGCAATTGTAAATGGGGTTGTATTCTTAATTTCTCTTTCTGCTACTTCGTTGTTATTATATAGAAATGCAACTGATTTTTGTATGTTGATTTTGTATCCTGCAACTTTACCGTATTCATTTATTACTTCTAAAAGTTTTCTGGTGGATTCTTTAGGGTTTTCTATATATAAAATCATGTCATCTGCAAATAGTGACAGTTTCACTTCTTCCTTTCCAATTTGGATCCCTTTTATTTCTTTCTCTTGCCTGATTGCTCTGGCTAGGACTTCCAGTACTATGTTAAATAGGAGTGGTGACAGTGTGCATCCTTGTCTGGTTCCTGTTCTTAGAGGGATAGCTTTCAGTTTTTCACCATTGAGGATGATATTAGCTGTGGATTTGTCATATATGGCCTTTATTATGTTGAGGTACTTTCCTTCTATCCCCATTTTATTCAGAGTTTTTATCATAAATGGATGCTGTATCTCGTCAGATGCTTTCTCTGCGTCTATTGA
This sequence comes from Diceros bicornis minor, assembly GCF_020826845.1. Lineage (NCBI taxonomy): Eukaryota > Metazoa > Chordata > Mammalia > Perissodactyla > Rhinocerotidae > Diceros > Diceros bicornis. Next base: position 60,994,647 of record NC_080747.1, on the reverse strand, counting down.
GATAATCATGTGATTTTTATTCTTCATTTTATTAATGTGGTGTATTATGTTGATTGATTTGCGAATGTTGAACCATCCCTGTGTACCTGGAATAAATCCCACCTGATCATGGTGAATAATCTTTTTGACGTATTGTTGTATGCGATTTGCTAGTATTTTGTTGAGGATTTTTGCGTCGATGTTCATCAGTGATATTGGCCTGTAATTTTCTTTTTTTGTGTTGTCCTTGTCTGGTTTTGGTATCAGGGTAATGTTGGCTTCGTAGAATGAGTTAGGGAGCTTCCCCCCCTCCTCAATTTTTGGAAGAGTTTGAGAAGGATAGGTATTAAGTCTTCTTTGAATGTTTGGTAGGATTCACCAGGGAAGCCGTCTGGTCCTGGACTTTTATTTTTGGGGAGGTTTGTGATTACTGTTTTGATCTCCTTACTGGTGATTGGTCTATTCAAATTCTCTGCTTCTTCTTGATCCAGTTTTGGAAGGTTGTATGATTCTAAGAATTTATCCATTTCTTCCAGATTGTCAAATTGCTTGGCATATAGCTTTTCATAGTATTCTCTTATAATCTTTTGTATTTCTGAGGTGTCTGTTATAATTTCTCCTCTTTCATTTCTGATTTTACTTATTTGTGCCTTCTCTCTTTTTTTCTTGGTGAGTCTAGCTAAAGGTTTGTCAGTTTTGTTGATCTTTTCAAAGAACCAGCTCTTGGTTTTATTAATTTTTTCTATTGTTTTTTCAGTCTCTATTTCATTTATTTCTGCTCTGATTTTTATTGTTTCCCTTCTTCTACTGATTTTGGGCTTTGTTTGTTCTTCTTTTTCCAGTTCCTTTAGGTGCATTGTTAGATTGTTTATTTGAGATTTTTCTTGTTTGTTGAGATAGGCCTGTATCACTATAAACTTCCCTCTTAGAACCGCTATTGCTGTATCCCATAAATTCTGGCATGTTGTATTTTCATTTTCATGTGTCTCCAGGTATTTTTTGATTTCTCCTTTGATTTCTTTGTTGACCCAGTCGTTGTTCAGTAGCGTTTTGTTTAATCTCCACGTATTTGTGGCTTTTCTGATTTTTTCTTGAATGTATTAATGACAGATAATTTAAAGGCTGTGCTTGATAACTTCAGTATCTTGATTACTTGTGGGTTAGTTCTGTTTTCTTTTTTTTTCCCCCCTTGGTGTTTCGTTCTGCCTTTTGGCATGCTTGGGATTATTTTTTTTTACTTAGTTGTTGGATGTAATATGTAAAAAATTGTGTAAGCTCTTTATGCTATTTTTCTCCAAAGAGAATTTACTTTTCTTTCAGTAGGCAGTTAACGTAGAGACAGATCACCATAATCCAGTTAAGGATTGAGGTGATTAGTGGCTAAGTTTCAGTTTTAAGTCCTGTTCTATTTTGTTTCCCCTCACACTCAGGCTCCTGGGACATGGGTCTTGACTTAAAGCCAGGGTTTTTGTTAGGGCATCTCTTTTGTGGTGGGACCTGGACTCCAGTTTTTTCTCCCTAGTACAGGGAAACTGCCAGAGGCTTTACTTGGTTTTTCTTAGCCTCTTACCTGCTCCTTAGCTTGTTAGCTTCTCACAGCATGGTTTAGGGTCTGCAAATCCCCCAAGATCGAAGAAGCAGAGAATTGGCTTTGTCTCAGTATATTTCCCTTCTCTCTGGGGTGTTGACCCTTCAAGCCCTTAGTTGCTCTTTACTGGTTTCAAACAGCTTGTTTTCTTTATATCCAGCCTTTGTAGTTCTCAGTGGGAGCTTGGTCCTCTACAAACTACTTTATCATTGTGGAGTTCAGTTTTGCTTATTTTTAAAATCATACTATATGTATTTCTGTGTGGCTTTTTTTTTTTTTTTAAACTAAGCCTTGTTTTTAAGATTCATCCTGTTTGATTCATGAGCTCCAATTCATTTTCACTGTTGAATGGTGTTATTTTGTATGTCAGATCTGCACACAGCCTTTCGTTACCACTATCACAAACAAGGAATCACATTTTATTATTGATGTATTGACTTTCAAGTTGTTGAGACTGCAAAATGTATGTCTCATCTTACCTAGTATATATTAAGCTTCATGAGATCAAGATATTTTCAAATTTTAAATTCCTGTACCTGGTAAATATTAAGCTTCATGAGATCAGGGTATTTGCAAAGTTTAAATTCCTATACCTGGAAGTGCCTTATATACAGTAGATATTCAGTAATGTGTAGGCAGTGTATCTTTAGCAAAATATTTTTGCTATTATGATTTCTCTCAGTATAGGAGGAAAATTTGCCATCAACATTTAGCATGTAAGTCTCATAGATTCTTTTTACTTTTTAATATTTTTAAGTCCTTTTACAAATAACACAGAAGTAAGAGTAAAGGTAGTGAAAAACAACTTCATTGGAAATTTTAATAAGAATTTAAACATTGCAAACCTAAATTTTGATTACGTATTTTCCTAGTTTTGAAGATATATGTACTAAATTTGGCAGTATCCTTTGAATGTAATTATTTACTGGTAATTTGTCATGCGTGAATCTGGCACATGTCCATCTTATAAATAACTAATTCCAGGTTTTAGATACAGTTCTAACAGGTTCTAGCTTATAATTGCTTCTGGTTCTTCTCACACTTCTATCATCAAAATACCAAACTGGGGCCGGCCCGGTGGCGCAAGCGGTTAAGTGCGCGCGCTCCGCTGCGGCGGCCCAGGGTTCGCTGGTTCGGATCCCGGGCGCGCACCGATGCACTGCTTGGTAAGCCATGCTGTGGCGGCGTCCCATATAAAGTGGAGGAAGATAGGCACAGATGTTAGCCCAGGGCCATCTTCCTCAGCAAAAAAAAAAGAGGAGGATTGGCGGATGTTAGCTCAGGGCTGATCTCCTCACAAAAAAAGAAAAAAAAAAAAAAATACCAAACTGGTTCCAGATCTCAATGTGTCACTAATAGCTTCTGGCTTATCATTACTTCTGTCTATGCATTGCCTAATTCAATGCTTTTGAAACCTTTGAGAACTCATAATTTTGTCTAAAGGTGGCTATCTTCTTAGCTCCAATGTAGCAAAACATTTTTTATTTTTAGATTGATGAACACCTGTTAAGATGATCAATCCTATGATTTTTTTTCAATTTTTACTTCATCTGTTTCCTTCCAAATACTTTATACATATACTGCCCTTCAACATTGTCTACTTAGGTGCCATATCAATTAAATTTTGGTGTAAAAACATCATAAAATATGGAAGAATTCTGTCACATTCTGTGACAGAATTCTGTTCTTTTAGCAAAACGGGATTGGTCCAGGTTCACAAAATATTGTGAATTGAAGTCCTTCCTATTGAGTGGCTAACTAGATGAAGATACTATATTTTCTTTTTGTCCTTAGAAATATATTGTTCATTTTCTTGAGTGAGACCTTTCATCTAGGATATCATCATCTGAAAACCATAATCTGATTTATTGCTTCTATGATCATTTCACCATCATCATTAGAGTCTTGAACAGTGGTTCTCAACCAGGGACGATTTTGCCCCCAGAGGACATTTAGTAATGTCTGGAGACATTTTGGTTGTTACAACTGGAGGCGGGTAGTCTGTTACTGGCATCTACTGGCTATAGGCCCAGGATGCTACTAAACGTCCTACGGTGCACAAGACAGTCCCCCACCAGAAAGAATTATCTGGCCCAAAATGTCAATAGTGCCTAGTGCAGAAACCCCAGTCCAGAATGCTGCTGTCTCTTTGCATTTATCTTCTGCTTTCTCTGAAGTTTTTCCCTTTTCGTTTTTTTCTATTTGCCAATATGGGCGAAACGTGAAAAATTCTGATTTCTCAACTGTGTTCAAGGAAAACTAAAAAAGGCTACAAGGCAGATGTCTCTAGACTTCTTGTTTTAACCTTCTTGAAAGATGATGTAATACTTTGAGCAGGGCAAAAATAAAACTGAAGGATGATGTAATAGTGATGATTTATTTCATATTGTGTCATCGTTTCAGTGTTTCTACCTCACTTTCATTTTCTACCATACTTTGCATTTAGTCTTTTTGTTAGGATAGTTAGCAATAATTGATGATTAATGTGACGGAATTCCTAGGATGCTGAAATAGCAAAATCTTTCAAAATATAGGAAAAATACGATCACTAAGATCTCATAATGTATCAGATTTGTAAAAGGGTTTAATGTTCCCATATGGTAATTGCAAAATAGAATGAGTTTATGCTATTAAAAAAAAAGTAGATTTTCTCTTTATTCTTTGGAATATCTCTAAGAAAGAATAAAACTCATAAAATATTAATCTTTAAAACAGAATTGATCAAAAAAGAAACTGGATCCTGGTACAAAATGGATATTGTATGAGAAAGGCTTTTGCAGTCATACAGTTTTGGTAAATGCTGCTTTCAATCTACTTTCCTTCTCAGAGCTTTCAGCTTGCTAATTGTGCAGTGTAAACCTCTGAGGTTGTATAGTTTCTAATACTTGGTTATAGTATCCTTTTTGGGACTATCACGTTAAGTGGAATATAATTGGAAAATGTCTAAAGCTTATGAAATAACTAAGAAATTTTCAAATAAAGTTTCATATTTTATATTATTGGGTATCATAAAATAATGTGAGTCACGTTTTAGACCAATGATTATGATCACTGCAGGTAGGTATTTTAGGAGGCATTATATCTGTTGTCATTGCTCGAAATTCTTTGAAACGTCTATTGTGCGGTTCTTTCAATGAGTGCCTATGGCGCACTGAAAGTTCACCCCCCCTCGAGGATTTTCAGAACTGTTTTTATTTTTTAAAAAATTGCTAAAACATACTGAGAGCAAAATCTGTTAAATAAGATTGGCAAATACTATGTTTAATCAGAAATGACATATGATTGTCAAATAATGACTTTTTTTAAACAGTAAAAATATCAAAAGACAAGTTAAAAAATGTTGTGCAATGGCAGCATTGTTGGAAACTCTTTACACTCTCATGATAACATTTAAAAAAATTGTCATTTGAATGTATGAGTTCTTATATTTTTGTTAAAATATCAGTCTTTTTACTTTCTAGCTGTACCTTCTTGACAGTCTTTGACAATGATTCCTCTTTTGGATATTAAAAACAAAACATTTCTGTCTTACGTATATTATGAAACTTAGTCGTTGCTTTTAGTCTATTAAAAAATCTGCAAGGGTGATCAGGTCTTCCTGGCCTAACTCTCCTATCCAGATTTCTCCCCCTCTTGGTGCTTACAGCACTTCTAGGCTGTCCTTGACTCTGATCTGGAGGTGTGGGCTTGAAAAATTGTTCATCCTTAGGCAATAATCACTGCAAGGAAGTTGGTGCTTCTTACAGAATTTAATAATATATTATTCCTGATATTATGTTTTAAAATAGCTTGATGATAGTTATAGACTGTCTCTGTGGCAGTATTTCTGAAAGAGTGATATGCCCTAAAGATAGGGTTTCAGTTTTTCTTTAATTGGGGAGAGACATCTGATCTTGAATTTTTTGGCTGTGGGTACACACACATCCTTACTGAAATGTACTGGAATGAACTTTTTATAAAAAATGGGGAAATATTCTTTCCCAATGTTATTAAATAAGCACCAGAATAGTTAGTGTTTATGACAGTAGGATATAGGTGTGGTTCCTCTGTTCTGATTTCTGATCTTAAAAAATGTTCCAGTTCTTTGACCGTGTAATTCTATTTTCAGGAGATTATCTCAAGGAAATAGAGATATATAGCAAGAATTATGTACAGAATATGTATTATAGCAATAAATGTAATAATGAAAAATTAGAAACCTATAAATTTTTGAGTTTGTTAAGTTTGCAAGCCCATATTAAAAGTAATGTTCTTGAGTAATATTTAGGGATTGGGAAAATGATTGGTAAAAAAAGTCTGTCAGGATATCATATGGACCAAAATGTTAGCAATAGTTACCCATGGGTGGTGAGATCATGAGTGATTTTAAGTTTTGCTTGGTATATTTGTTTGTTGGTTCATGTTTTTCTGGATTTAATACATTTTAAATAATGAAAAGATATTGCTTTTAAAGTTTAAAAGTTATATAAATTTATAACTGAATTGGGGAAATAAAACATCCACTAATAAAATGATGCTTTAAATCAAGGGAAGGATGCTTGTTTTCACGTCTGCAAGTTATTAAATAAACATCAGAGAAATCTTTGCTGTGTGTAGAACACTGTTGGATTAGAAGGCATGATTCTTGTCTTTAAATTTATATTCTGTTTGTGGAAGAATGGGCTTAATAAGCAATCACTACCACAGAGTTTGTCAGATTATAGGGATTGGAACTGTCTTTTGTGGGAAAGTTTGAGTTTATAGGGATAAGCCAAGGCCGAATAGATCAGAGTGGGCTGGAGTATAAATAAATATAAATAAATAACCAAGCCTGAGAGAAGGCAGTAAAAGCATGGAGTGAGGGGCAGTGGCGGTGGTGGTAGAGACTGGGGTTGACAATAGGAGTAAAAAGGATATCTAGAGTAGTATTTTAAACTGAAATGAATGTAGTGAATCATTACCACTATTTAAAAAGAGATAGAATAAAAGATAAATACATGGTAAGGATAAGTATTGTTTTGTAGAACTTGTGTTAGCATTTTGAGTGTTGTGTATATATGTGTGAGAGGAGGAAGGGAGAACTGGGTCAGGATGTAAAAATATTTCTTAATGTGTGTTGAGGTTAAGTTTGAGAAATGCTGCTCCAGAGCCTGCCAGATCAGCTCTGTGACTCACAGTACTGAAACCAGACAGACTGTTTTTGTTTAAACAGTGTCTCCTGGTAATGAATCCTCTTGACTTCTGTGTGTCTGAAACATCTTTATTTTGCGTTCATTTTTGAAAGATATTTTTGTTGCATATAAAATTCTAGGCTGACAGTTTTTTCTTTCAGTACTTTAAAAATGTTACTCTATTAAAAATGTTCTCATTGTTTCCAGGATGTGAGAAATCTGGTATCATCCTTATCTTTGTTCCTTTGTGCTTGTATTTTTCCCTCTGGCTGCTTTTAAGATTTTTTTCTTTATCCCTAGTTTTGAGCAGTGTGATTATGATGTTCCATGGTATAGTTTTTTCATGTTGTTCGTGCTTAGGGTTTTTTGAGCTTTTTGAACCTGTGGGTTTATGGTTTTCATCAATTTCAGAAAGTTTTTGGCCACAAGTACTTCAGATATTATTTTGTCTTCCCTCTTCTGTCCCCCCACCCCGCCCGCTTTGAGATCTCCAATTACATGTGTCTTGGGTTGCTTGAAGTTGTCTCACAGCTCACTCAATGCTCTGCTCATTTTTTAAAATTCTTTTTTCTATTTGATTTTGGATAGTTTCTAAAACTGTGCCTTCAAATTGACTAATCTTTTCTTTATCTATGTCTAATCTGCCATTGTTTTTTATCTCTGGAAGTTTGATTTGGGTCTTTTTTATATCTTCCATGTCTGTACTAACTCTTTGAGCATGTGTAATGTAGTTATAATTATTTTAATGTCTTTCTCTGCTAATTCTAACATCTGTGTCAGATCTGGGTCGATTTTGATTGATTCTTCTCATTTTGGGTTATGTTTTCCTGCCTCTATGCATGACTGGTTGTTGTTAAATTGATACCAGACATTGTGATTTTTGCCTTGTTGGGTGCTGAATCTTTTCGTATTCCTGTAAATCTCCTAGAGCTTTACTTTGGGATGCAGTTATGTTACTTGGAAACAGTTTGGTACTTCTGGGACTTGCTTTTATAATTTGTTAGGTGGATCTGGAGAAGTGCTTATTCTAGGACTAATTATTCCTCGCTATTGAGGCAAGACCTTCCTGAGTCCTTGTCCAGTAGCCCATGAATTATAAAGTTTTCCCCATGGCTGATGGGACTAAGCGCTGATCCTGGCCATGTGTGAGTGGGGAGCGCTGCTCCTTCTAGTCCTCTTGGATGGTTCTTTCCCTGGCCTTGGGTAGTTTCCTCACGTGCAGGCGCTGATGTTTATCCTGCCAAATGCTTGAGGGCCTCCTCGGTGCTGCTCTCTCCTCTCTGGCACTCTGTTCTGTGAACTCAACTTGTCACCTCAGTCAGGAAGTCTTCAGTTCCTCCAACTGAAGCCTCAGTTTCTCCAACCTGTCCCACTGCCTGAAAACTCTCTAGGCAGTAAACTGGGGCAATTGTAGGACTCAGTTTGTTTCCCGTCTCTCACAGATCACTGTCCTTCTTTGCCTGATGTTCAGTGAAACTGTTGTTTCATATATTTTGTCTGGTTTTTGTTGTTATTGTTGTAGTCAGGAGGGTAGATCCAGTCTCTGTTATTCTATCTTGGGCAGTAGTGGAAGCCTCCTTAAAGGGTTTTACCTATGGAATTTGACAGGCTGATTCTAAAGTTTATCTGGAAGAGAAAGTTCACAATAGCTAAGTAGATTTTGAAAAGGATGAACAGCAAAGAGGGGATTGCCTTTCTGCGTATCAAAACATAATAAAACTAGAGTGATTCCAATGGTGTGCTCTTTGCACAGCAATAGATAAATGGAAAAACATAGTGTGTGTGTATACATACATTTACATATTTATACAGATGAATTTATAACAAAAATGACGTTTCAAATCAGGGGAAAGGGTATTAGGATAATTGAGTATCCATTTGGGAAACAAAAAATTGATTAGTAAAACTCAGTGCATTTGTTAGAATATGGTTTTAGCATCTTGTGACAGAAATCCAAAATAACAGTGGCTCAAAAAGGGTAAAGTTTATATTTCTCATGGAAAAATCTGAGCCATGTAGTTAAACAGGAGTCCAGGTTCCTCTTTATTTTTTTGCCCTGCTGCCATCCATAGGATGTTTTCTTATCTGCATAGTTTAAAAGAGCTCATATTCTGGTTGAAAGGGGAAAGGGGGCAAATAAGTGAAGAGAAGGTACACTCTTTTCTCCTAAGGGCACAACACAGAATTTTTTTTTTTTTTTTTTGAGGAAGATCAGCCCTGAGCTAACATCCAATGCCAATCCTCTTCTTTTTGCCGAGGAAGATCAGCCCTGAGCTAACATCGGATGCCAATCCTCTTCTTTTTGCCGAGGAAGATTGGCCCTGGGCTAACATCTTTGCCCATCTTCCTCTACTTTATATGGGACGCTGCCACAGCATGGCTTGACAAGCAGTACATTGGTGTGTGCCCGGGATCCGAACCTGCGAACCCCGGGCTGCCGAAGCGGAGCGCACACACTTAACCCACTGCACCACTGGGCCGGCTCCCATATTTTTCATTTATCTCTTCTGTTCACAGCCTTCAGAGAAGTTGGAAAATAGTCTTTATTCAGGATAGCCCTGTGCCTAACTAAATGTTCTATTGTTGTGGAAGAAGGAGATAATAGAAATTTGGGGACAACTGGCAATCTCACCATTACCATACATAATGAATTTCAAATGGATGAAAGAAAAATATAAAAATTAAAAGCCATAAGTATAGAAGTATATAGGAGAATATGTTTATGACGCGTAGGTTGCAAAAGTCTTTCCTAAACAAGAGGCAGAAGCATAAGCCTTAAAGACAAATATCAATGGCTTATTACACAGGTATTAAAATGGCTGCATGACAAAAGATATAAACAAAGATAGATAACATACTAGAAAAATAATTGTAACATATACAAATGAAAAAGATTAATATCCAGGATATATAAAGAACTGTTTTAAATTGGTAAAAGACAAATACCCTGGTGGAAAAATGAACAGAGCACATGCACAGACAATCCACAGAAGAAGTCCAAATGGTTCATAAACATTAAAATATACTCCCTGTCTCATAATCTGAGAAATGCAAGTTAAAATGACATCTTTTATTTGTCCATCTTATAGGTAATCACTGTTGGTTAAGGTGTGGGAAGCATGGGTGCCGTCACACACAGTTGGTGGGAGTATAAATTGGTACTGTCTTTTTGGAGGTCAGTTTGGCAGTATCAAAACTGATGTTGTAGTACCCTCTGACCCCATAGTTTCACTTTTAGAACTCTTTAAAAAAATCATTAACGTGGGCTAAGTGATGTCTGTATAAGGATATTTATTATATCATTGTATTAATTAAAGATAGAAAATTAAATCAATAACCATGTTTTTTAAAATTATGATATATCCATACCATTTAATCTGATGTAACTTTGAAGAGGAATGAAGTGCTTCTATATGGACAGACATAGAATAATCTTCAGGATATATTGTTAAATGGAAAAAAAGTTGCAGAACATGATATCTAGAAAGAATCTATCTATGTGAAAAATAAAACCCAAAATGTGTGTGTGTATGTATATGCAATTTTATAGAAAAAAAGACTTAGAAGTGTAGATACCATTCTGTTCACAGTGCTTACATTTGGGGAGTGATGTTGGGGAGGTGGGGTTTCTCTCATATTCTTTGGTGTGGTTTGAGCTTTCTTTACAATGAAACTAAACTTACATATAATGAACAAACTAGCACTGTAGTAAGAATGAATCTAATCTTTTGGCTTTTCTATGTTTTTTTAGGATTGGTCCAAAGGAAGATTTTTTCCACTGTTTGAAGTGTAACTTATGCCTAGCTATGAATCTCCAAGGAAAGCACAAGGTATATAATTCAGTTTGCATAATTTTAAAAGTATTTTGGTGTTTTTGAAAATCAGCTTAAATCCTAGTATGTTTGGAAGCATGCTGATTTTCAGATATTACCAAGTACAGCTATTTCACTTTTTATTTTTAAGCAGTATTAAGAAGTCAATGTTCTAAAACATATGCCTCAGAATATCTAATCTGCAATTCTTTTTTCTATAGTGTGTAAGATTACTTATATCAGTTAATAGCATAATGTTGACAACTTCAAATAGGTTTATGGATTCTTATCATTAGTACTGGTTTTAAGAATAACTTTAAAAATGCATACATAGTAGAGGAGAAATACTAAGTATAACCTGTTAGCACAGTATTCCGAGAAAAATCAGAAAATATTTTTATATTTCCTTTCATAATTAGACAATTTTTTTTTTTTTGGTGAGGAAGATTGGCTCTGGGCTAACATCCATGCCCATCTTCCTCTACTTTATATGTGGGACACCTGCCGTCGCATGGCTTGATAAGTGGTGCGTAGGTCTGCGCCTGGGTTTCGAATCCTGGGCTGCCAAAGCGGAGTGCATGAATTTAACCACTATGCCACTGGGCTGGCCCCTATTTTCTTTTTGCTGAGGAAGATTTGCCCTGACCTCATATCTGTTGCCAGTCTCCCTCTTTTTTTCTTTTTGTGTGAGCCACCGCTGCAGCATGGCTGCTGACAAACGAGTGGTGCAGGTCCACGCCCAGGAGCCAAACCCAGGCTGCCGATGCGGAGCGTGCTGGGCTTACCCACTAGGCCACTGGAGCTGGCCCTAGACAAATATTTTTAATCTGGATGTAGCAATTGTATTATTATCCCAGGCCTTTGAAAATTATTTTTCATTATTTAGAAAAGACTCTAGTAAACTATCACTTATAGTACTGATTCTGTCTAATATAAGAAATCAGAGAATGGAGAGACAAATGATGGGTTATTTTTAATAGATATTATTTTTAATAGATACTATTTTTTTAATAGATAATAACTGGCCTAAAATAGTAAAGCGGTAAGAGAATTGGAGATAAATAGTGAGCATATGGGATATGGTGACAAGGGGTAAAGGAAGAATGGGGCTGAGTAAAGATGACTCCCAAGATTTTTAGCCTTGGCTTAAAGTACTTGATTAAAGATTGTGAATTTGTTGGAGATAAAAGATTGAGTTTTGTTTTATAGACTTGAGTTTGGGGTGATAGCAAGATATGCTATTGTCTTTAAAAAACTATATACTATTTTCTCTTGTATTTTAGTTTTGTTTCTCAGTTATTTTTTATTGTGTGTATTAGCAGTGGTCCTACCATCTGCTCAAATGCTTACTTAAAAAACATGGGCATCATCCATGGCTTGGTGCTTTTCCTTACCTCCCCACATCTATTCACACAGTGTCTTGTCAAGTTAAGAGCACAGGCCCTGGAGGCAGCCTGTTGGAGCTCAAATATAGTTCACCTCTTACTGTCATTTAACTTTGGAAGTCAGTTAGCTTCTCTAGGCCTCAAGTATCTCATCTGTAGACTGGGGTAGTGATTGTACCTGTTTCATTTAGAGTTGTGAGGATTAATTGAGCTAATACAGGTAATGTACTTAGCATATGGCATGTAGTAAATCTCAACAATATGAACTGTTATCATCAATATTATTAAGTAGTTTAGCTTTGGAGTGAAACATACAAAATAGAAAGGTTCCAAACGTTAATATCTCTGCATGTTTGGTAAATCTTGACTCATTGAGTTTCCTTATCTGTAAAATGAAGATAATTTGAGTAATTACGATATATTAAGCAGTTTCACTGTTTCAGGTAAATGCAAAGCCTAAAGTAGTTGTGAGAGTTAACTGTTCAATTCTTGTCTGACATAAGAAACATGAATTAATGTTAATTGTTATCCTTAGGAAGTTGGTATTATTATTTTCTTTATGGTTAGTTTTTATTATTAATATTATTGTTATATCTGTCATTTGCATCTAGTTAAACTTTTGGTAATTTGAGTTTCTCTTTTAAATAGTGTATTGAAAATGTGTCCCGGCAGAATTGTCCAATATGTTTGGAGGTAAGCTTAAAATATTTTTTGCTTTGGAAATATCCTCTCTTGAATTTAAAATATGTGGGTGTTTGTGTTGTCTTCACGCAAGCACTAACATTGATTTCCTTTAGGACATTCATACGTCCCGTGTTGTTGCTCATGTCTTGCCATGTGGACATCTTTTACATAGGTAAAGTAGTAGTTTTTTTTTTCTCTCAAAAATGTTTGGAAATAGTGGAGATGGTTTTTGCTTTACTAAAATAATGTTATATTTTCTTTCAGAACGTGTTATGAAGAAATGTTGAAAGAGTGAGTGTTTGATGGGATTTTAAAAAATTATAATTGTAAGCTGTCTGGTTTTTTTTTGTTGTGGGCATGGGGAAGTGGGCAAACGTTGCTGTTACTTATACCGTATTGGGCATGGAGGATGTTTATCTTGAGATGGGTAGGGTAAATGAGTAGTGTTAGACTAGGCAAAGCATCTTGGGGTATGTAGAACTATACCTTTGTCTCCATGTTTCTATTATGCTTTATCTCATCCCACAACTTGAGACAGATACCATACGTCTTATTATCTGGCTGTACCTACCAGGGAGCACAGTCTCTACCAGACGCAGCCATAGCATTGTAAAAATGCTCAAAATTCTGTTGCTCAAAATTCTGTTAAGTTGTTATATTGGCCCAGTATAATGACCTGCAAAGAAAGTTGGTAATGAGATTATCTTAAGTTGAGACTTTATTGTGGGGGAAGGATGTTAAAATGAGATGAGAATAGTTAGGAAAGAGGAGACTTTGTAAATGTATTTTGGTCCTGCAAAATTGAGCAGAAATTTTAATTTAATGTAAGACCCAGATAGATGCGAATTTATTCAGAATTTTTAGAAAGGAAATAATATGATCTGAATGTTTTAAGGAATACAATCTCTTCTTTGCTTAAATATATTAAGAAATTGAGGGCTGGCCCCGTGGCTTAGCGGTTAAGTGCTCGAGATCCACTGCTGGCGGCCCGGGTTCGGATCCCAGGCGTGCACTGATGCACCGCTTCTCCAGCCATGCTGAGGCCGCGTCCCACATACAGCAACTAGAAGGACGTGCTGCTATGACATACAACTATCTACTGGGGCTTTTGGGGAAAAATAAATAAATAAATAAATTGTTTAAAAAAAAAAAAAGAAATTGACGTTGTTGAGCTAAAAATTAGCAGCTTGGTGGGTTTTTAAAAATATATTAAGTATATTCTGCAAAGAGTATGGACTAATTCCTTTCTATTTTAGAGAACTGAGGGAAAAGAAGTACATTTAAAAAAATACCATGATACAGGATTTAATTGAAAACTTTATAGTGTAAAAGTTCCCAGGTTTGTAACAGATTACCTTGAAATATGGAATAATGCCCTGTCTTGAATGGTTTATGTACCAGTTAGCATGCAACTTCTTGTATACCTGAGTTGATATACTCCCTGTTTAATGTTTGTAAAATAATCTTTCTATCTCTTCTAGAGGCTACAGATGTCCATTATGTATGCACTCTGCTTTAGATATGACTCGGTACTGGAGACAGCTGGATGACGAGGTCGCACAGACTCCTATGCCGTCAGAATATCAGAACATGACTGTGGATGTGAGTAGAATCAGTCTTTAAAACTTTTCAGATTCCTTGATGATGTTCTTGTTTATGTTTGCGCTTTTCCTCAACTCTGTCTGAAAAATACTGCGTTGGCATAGATGCCAGTGTGATGATTAATGGGAAGGACAAACTAATCTTTTTAAATTTTAGTTACTTTGAACTCAAAAGAGCAGGAAAAAAAAGTGCTAAGAATACTTTTGTGCAGTTCTTTCCAACACTAGATGGCAGGCAAAAACTTTATTCTGAATTATTTACACATTACTTGCCAGAGTCAGTCACTTGTGTAACTGAGTAGAGGTGGATTACTGGTCTGATGTTTTATTTTAATTATGTTTTATTTTTAATTATTTAAAATTTTATTTCGGGTGAATATATTTGCTGATTTTTGAAGATTATTTTTTGGTTTTTAATGTTTATTACCCTTTTTATTCTATCTTAGACTTTTAAAATTTGGTCTTAATTAACCTGCAACCTAAAATATAGGAAGTATTTCTTTGCCTTTTGCCTTATGGAGAATGATCATCTTTTTTCCATTAATTGAGGTATGCTGCACTCTATTCTCAGCATGGTATAATGAATTATAGATCAGAATTAGAAAGCTAGATAGCTTTCTGGTGCTTTAATAATTTTTGGACATATAAATGTTCTGAACATCTTTAGTGTAGTTCAGATACTTCTACACAAAAGGATAAAAACCACTTAACAGAGCCAAATAAAAATTATTTTTTGTTTTTTATTCACACTGGAGCATGTTGTAATTCATTTGGATAATTGAATTGTTAGGTTAGTAAAAGATCACTTTTGGAATACTAACTGATAATCATGTGATGTTTTACTAGAGGCTGCAGTTTGCTATATTCCATGTAGATCATTTTTTAAAATAACAGCTCTATTGAGATATAATTCACATACCATACAACTTGTCCATTTAAAGTGTATAATTCAGTGCTTTTTAGTATATTCTTGGAGTTGTGCAAACATCACCACCATCAATTTTAGAATATTTTCATCACCCCATAAGAAACCTCATACCCCTTAGCAGTTATTCCCCAATCCCCTAGCTCTAGGCAACCATTAATCTACTTTCTACATTTAGATCATATTTTTAAAAGCATTATTTCTCAAATTATAATTTAGAGCAAATTTGGAAGTTTTCTACTTATTATGGTGTGACTATTCTAAAGGTAATGCTTTTCTCACATAGTTATGTATTGATCTGTTTTCAGGTTAACATCTTTTTGTATTTTTCAGGATCTCACTTAGTACTAGAAGAGGGTCATTCCTAAGTGCTATCTTATTTTCATTTTAGAGATGAGCCAAAAGCTTCTCTTTATTCAATTTTAGGAACTACTCTTTTGAACTTCATTCATTCCTGAGGCATAGAAGACTAGGAACTTAGCATGTTAAACCTAAAAATTAAGCAAAAATATTATGATAAGTATGTAAAAATTTCTTTTATTAACTAAGATAATTTTCTAAGTGTCAATGAAAAATAATAAAATCATGTATGCTGTTTTGAATTGTAAGTATAGGGGTTGATCTCATGCCTATGTTAATTTTCGTGTGAGTACTATTTATACCGTTTGGGGGCTATTTTAGAATAAGACTTCTTGGCTCAAATCCACATTTTCATTTTCAAAATTCAAAGCTACCCTAATAGCCTCTTAGAGTTTTCAGTGAACAAATAAAAGGTATTTCTATGTATGAAAATGTTTAGACTTATATATATATATATGTGTTTTCATATCTTCAATGTGATTTTTTTGAGCAGACAGTGCCACTTTATAAGGTTTAATATACTTAATTTGACTTCATCTCTTTACTTTTCAGATTCTCTGCAATGATTGCAATGGAAGATCTACAGTCCAGTTCCATATATTAGGCATGAAATGTAATATTTGTGAATCCTACAATACTGCTCAAGCTGGAGGATGTAGAATTTCACTAGATCAGCAATGATCAGCCTATACTGCACTGGAAAACTCAGCATTTTCTGATATAGAAAAAGGTTCTCCTTAGTATCCTGTTGTCGTAATGTGTCAGAATCTATGCATTAGAGTTGATGTGTTTTGTACTAGTGTCACAGCATAAAATATTACAAGTGCTTAAGGATTCAGGGTCTCTTTATAGAATTATCATAGCTCTGTATTGGATGAACGCCACTGCACTTGTGTTTTGATTGGAAATTCCTTTAGTGTCAGTTGTTTGGAAGCCAGTGATGTTTGTCACTGAAGTTCACATCCATAGAAGTATGTTATACTTCCATGGAACTTTGCTTTAAGTGACACTGTGCACGCAGAGTTCATTTCTAGTTCTTGATAGAACTGCACTTAATTCCCAGTATTATTCTTGACTTTTTAAGGGCTGTGCTATAATGAGAATATGTTCTGTCTTACTGTTAAAATCTAATTACATATGCTTTAGAATTTTCTAAGACAGTCCTTTGGATCCTGTAAATGTGAATTTCGATGTAATAACTGCTAATAAAATTATATTGAAACAGTGTTTTATAGAAAGTTTTTTCCAAGGTTATCTGTTTTCAGCTCCATTAGGGCAATACAGCCTTATAATGTAAAATAAATCCTCTTTTCTTTCTTTTGAGGTATCCTTCCATAAGAGTAGTTGGGAAAAATGTAAAATAATAGAACTCTTCCAAGTCTTAAGAAAACCATCAACATTGAAAATAATTTTGTTTTGTTGCCCAAAATGTTTCTTCAAAGAATAATTCATTTAGTCAGTCAACAAGTATTTATTGAGCAACTGCTGTGTGCTGTATGGTTCTAGATGCTGTGGAGATGACAGTGAACAATACAGACAAAAGTCCCTGCCCTCATGGTGGTACATTCTAGTGTTCCTCATGCTTGACTAGCTTTTCCCTTGGTTTTTCTTTATGCGTGCAGTGGTTCTGTAAATGAGTGGATTCTTCTCTAAACGCTTGCAGGTAGGTAGGTATGGATGCATAGAAGGGGCGTAGAATATTCCTGGCAAGATCTCTGATTTTATAATACTTTTTTGGGCTCAAGTAATCGAATTAAATGTACCTCTTAATTCAGGAACAAAGTACTCAAAAATGCTTGATGATCCTGCAACTTTTGCAATAGTATCCCAGTATCCAGCTTAGCGTGTTTATAAAAAGCTGTAGGAAGTAAAATGTGTACATATCAATGGAAGGATATTTATTAAACATCAATTGTATTTCCAACTTTGAGCTAGTTGAATCTCCTGTGAATAAGAAAGATAGTCTTGTAACTAGAAATCCTAACATTTCTGGTACATTTATTTCTTCTTTTGTTGAAATCTCTTTACCAGATAAAGGTAGCAACAATGAGTTCCAGTTTGGGGCTGAGATCTTCTCTATTCCGTCCTGCCTTCCTGTCTTCCTTGTCCTACTCTTCTGGGTTTTCTCCCTTTGTCTGTTTCCTTGGCCTGGGCAGAGGAGCAGTGTTGATCTTGATTTGGGAATGGACTGGGATATCTTGCCCGTTGTTGCCAATCAGTATACAGATAAGGAAAGACTAGTTTTCCAGTTGTAATACTTTTTTTTTTTTTTTTGTGCAGAAGATTAGCCCTGAGCTAACATCTCTTGCCAATCTTCCTCTTTTTTCTGAGGAAGATTGGCCCTTGGCTAACATCCGTGCCCATCTTCCTCTGCTTTATACGTGGGACGCCTGCCATGCATCGCTTGAGCGATGCATAGGTCTGTGCCTGGGACCCAAACCTGAGAACCCTGGGCCGCTGGAGTGGAGTGCGCAAACTCAACTACGGTGCCACCAGGGTGGCCACCATTTGTAATACTTTTTATTTCTGTTATTTCATCCTGCTAAACTAATTTAAATCATACTGCTTTTAATCATACAATCATTGGATTTTTGATTAGGAGTGATTAATCGTAACAAAACTCTGTATTTTGAGCATATACTGTGTGCCAGACTTATGTATTAGCATTTGTTATTATAATAATTCTGTAGATTATGTGTTAATATTGTAGATGAGAAAGCTGAGGTTTGGAGGTTAAATGACATGCTCAAGTAGACGACAGCTACTCAGTGTTGGAGCTGGGAATCAGATCTAGGTCTATGATTCTAAACCCACTATGCCATACTGCCTTTGACTCAAACTTCCATTTTGCTAAACTACCCTTGATAGTTAAGTCATCTATCATGGAGGAGCTCAAGATTTGATAGACCTTGCATTTTTAGATGCCTTATTTTAATTCAAAATCTTATTATATCTTCTACTCAAGATCTAAATTTGTCCAAAATAATGCAAAATTAGTATGTAATTGCTTGTTTATGATATCCAGTCACGTGCTGGAAGCAGTTTACAAATGCCCTTGAAGCCTCTAGGCTATAGTACCCAGGATTTTTTTAAGGATCTGTCCATGACATGTCAATTTAATGCTTAGAATCCTCCAACAATTCTCATTCACAGTCAGAAGTTATTAGCATTCAGTATGTAATAATTGATAAATTTTTTTTTTTTTGGCATTTTCTACTTTGGAAAATATCTTTATTATAGGAAAGGTAAAAAATGATGGTAAAAAAACTCACAATCTCGTCTTCCGGAGATAGCTACTGTTAACATTTTAACAGATAACTTCATTCTTTTCTTTCCGTGTTCATAGAGACTTCTAGAAAGTTAACAGGAATCTTAAATGCTTAGTCTGATCTTAGGCATGGTAGAATTGTCTCTCCCTGGAATAAGTCAGGTTGCCTTGCCACAGAATTTGTATCTATAGTGTACTTATTTTAAAAAACCAGTAACTCAACATGTTTATGAATTTCTTGGTACACAGAAGCTCCTTGGCCCCTTTTATTGTTAAAGAAGTGTATATCAAGTTGTTTTTTTATCTCTTATAGTTTCTAGAGTCGTCTTAACCAGTATGTGGAACTCTATGATATTAACTGTAGCTCATGTTTGCAGTAGTAGTATGTTAATGACATCATAGATTTTAAAATCAAGCTTGGTTTTTTCCACTAAAACCTATTTTCATGTTGTGTGCATGTTTAATTTGCTTTTAATTTTTTAAAATTTTGGTCATGAATGAAAATGAATGTGAGTACTAAGGAGCCAACGTCCTATTTTATAAGTGCCTGGCACTTAATGGTATTCAGTAGTGAATAAATTAATTTGAAATGGTAGATGTTCAAAACTCTATGCCATTTCTTTAAATAATCATCTCTGCTTAAGTTCTCTTAAAAGTTTTGCTGTTTGCATTATGTTCACTGAATTTATTTTTTACTAAGTGGACTTGTTTGTTACTCTTTTTTTTTTTTTTTTGTGAGGAAGATCAGCCCTGAGCTAACATCCATGCCAATCCTCCTCTTTTTTGCGGAGGAAGACTGGCCCTGGGCTAACATCTGTGCCCATCTTCCTCTACTTTATATGGGACGCCGCCACAGCATGGCCTGACAAGCTATGTATTGGTGCGCGCTGGGATCCAAACCCCGCCTGCCAGCAGTGGAGCGCATGCACTTAACCGCTACGCCACTGGGCCGGCCCTCTTACTGTCATTTTAATGTGGATTTTCTCCTTGTGTTTGTCCCAGTTAATCCTTTAGATTTTATGCCACCATTGGGCAGGTCTGCTTTTTTTGTTTGTTCTTACACATTCCTTTTCATTCCTGTAATAGTCTCATACTTACCTGGTTGTCTTACGGCCAATTACACTTTCTGTGTCCCCTCACGTTCATCCTCCCAGATTACATTCCTAAGTTTAGACTTGTTATAATTTTGGTCAAAATGTACAGTTTCCCTACTGTATCTTAAGTCCAGATTCCTTGCTTTGAAGTCTTTACAATATTGTTCCAATTTTATCTTTTCAGTTTAATTTTTCATTACTTATTTACATATATTTCTTAAACACACCTCTGAAATTTTGCTCCTTGTCTGCACACATTGTTCCCTCATGGAACAATCATTCTTAGAAAAATGTAGTTGTTGGGGCCGGCCCGGTGGCGCAAGCAGTTAAGTGTATGTGCTCAGCTTTGGCCGCCCCGAGTTTGCAGGTTCGGATCCTGGGCACGCACTGATGCACCGCTTCTCAAGCCATGCTGTGGCGGTGTCCCATATAAAGTAGAGGAAGATGGGCACAGATGTTAGCCCAGGGCCAATCTTCCTCAGCAAAAAAAGAGGATTGGCATCGGATGTTAGGTCAGGGCTGATCTTCCTCACACACACACACAAAAAAGTAGTTGTCAAAGGCCTGCCTCTTCATAATCCAGTTCCAAGTTTACCTTCTCCATGAGTGCTAATTAGTATCCAAAATTCTTCTGTAACCTCTCCCTCTTCTAAACTATAGCACTTTGTACCAGTCATAAAGGACTTAACATTTCCTTTATTGTGGTTCATGTTTTGCCTTCCTGCTCCTCATTTCCACATTGTATGTGAAACAATGGATATAAAGCTTCCCGTGGACAAAGCTGGCGGAGGGGTTGGGGGAAGCTAAAGCTCCCAAAAGCCATCCAGCAGTTGAGTGTGGAAGACAGACGCAGGAGGTCACTGATGCGAGCTAAGGTGGAGGTGAGCAAGGGGGGCTGTGCAAGCCCCCTAACCCAGAGCGGGTGGGGTGAGGGAAAGAGCCTGTTACTTTTTGAGGACAGTGATGGAGCTTTTCATCTCTCAAAATACCTTGCTCATAAGAATTTGTTGAATTTCTAGTGAGATTAAAAAAAATTTTTTTCCGAAGTTTTCACTACGTAGGAAGCTGATAGAATGAGTGTGTACATGTAGATGCAAAAATTCCTTGAAAAGACCCCCAGAAGTGTTTAGTACTAGAACACATTGATTGAAATGTGATGGTATCACACCTTTCTCAAACTAGGAGACAGGAATCAAGTCGTGCTGGAGTCTGGTTCATAGGTTCATCTATTCATTTATCCCATTGGCAAACACTTATTTTGCACCGGTTATGTGCCAGGCACAGTATCTAGAGCTGGTTTATAAAAATGAGTAAGACGGTAAATGACCTCAAGTGTTTCTGACCTCGGAGAGATGGGTGTGTGACTGATAGAAGGTGCTGTAGGAGTGCATTTGCTGGTTTCTAAGTGTCAAGTGGCTCAATAAGGAGCCCTTAGCAACAGCCTCTTCAGGACAACTTTTTGGCATGGTTCTGCCACACGGGGACCACAATGGGTGTTGTGTAAGCCTGTGACTTACTCTCTCTTTCAGAATAAGTTGTGAAGCTTAACTTCTCATGGATGTCAGTTAACAGGCCCCCTCTGTGATATGTGATACACAGGGTCCCTGGTGTAATACCTGCCATTTCCCAGTTCATTCAGGATCGTCCTTGCCCGGATTTTGTTGCTTAGGCATGCCAGGTATCTACTCTTATAAACCTCTGGTCAAGATCAAAGCATCAGGCTGACTGTACTTTTTTTCCCCAGAGACAAACAACATATGATAATCCAATTGGAGTCAAAACTTCCATTAATCACCCACCTGTTTCCAACTTTTCTGTCCCATTTTCATTCTATCTTTTTCCTCATTTTGCATATTCTATTTTTCTAGAGTCAGAATTCAGAATGAACTAAGTATGGTAAACCTTTTAGCCTATTTAAAAGCTGCTGTAATTCCTACCATTGCCAGTAGAGTGGGCTTAGGTGGGGCTTGGCCATTGGCTTCTCATCCTCTTGTGTGTGTCGGGGGGGACCCTGAGGAGCTGAGCCTGCCCAGCCTGGAGAACCATGAAAGGAAAGGACAGTTCTGGGTCTTCTCCCAGGGCCTGGTCACAACATCAAAAGATGCCTTTTGGAAATCCATCCCTGATTGCCCTAGACTGTTGTCCACCACCCCCTTCTCTCCAGCTGCCACTTGGCATCAGAACAGCATATGCTTGAAATCTGATTGGCATTTGTTCCAGTCTGCCTTAGATTATTCACACGTTAATATCCTTTGTTGAATTCTAATTTCCTTTAGAGCAACTAGTACATTGCCTGATATTGAACATATTGATATGATCTGTGCCTTCTCTTAAAGTTTTAAAGGGTTATATTCCTCCGGAGTTCTGAATCAAGTTCTGAATCAATTGAGAAGTAACTATGGGAATCAGATATTGCTGCTAAAGGGTGAAAGGAGATTGTGGCTTGGAGCCAAGGCCAAATTGAATTTGCTCTTCCTTGTTCTAAGTTGAATTTACCCATACAGTCACTGACTGCAGGCCTCCCTTCACAGGGGAAGCTCTGCCCTGGGGAGGGGAGCAGTGAGTCCTAAACACCGCAGCTACTGGGAGCAAGGTGAGAGCCTAGAATGGGCTTAGACTACGCATGTGCAATGGCTTTTTTCTAAATCTCACCATGATCAGGTAACTCCTTCCTCCTCTGATGGTGTGGAGTGAATGGGGGAAGCCATGGAGAGAAGGGTGGAGGCTTTCTGCCCAATAGTACTTCCAAAGGGAGCAGAATTGATTAGCTGAGGCAAGAATATGGAGAAATTCCTGTTCCAAAGACCCTGAGACAGCCGTGTTGTCCTGATATCCATTGGATGGAAGGTAATCTGAATCTGGTCAGACCCTGTGGGCCAAATGTAACTTGCAGAGGATGATATAAATAACCTCTTCTGGTATAGATTCTAAAATTGGCCTAACCTCCAGGGATGGTGGGGTCCCAGGCAAAACCCATCTTCCACTCTTGTCATCTTGAGAGTGAAGCGGTGCTGGCTGGCGTTAAGAGTGCACCGTTTTTTTTTTTTTTTTTCTTTTTTCACACAAATCGTTGATGTCCTAGGCAAAGAACAGTATTTGTTAGAATTAATGTATCTCTTTCTTTTGACCTTTTTCTTTGTGAGTTGGTATTTCTTTGGGGCTATTTCATTTTGAAGATTAACGGATTTGTTTAAAATAATGGAATCATAGACTTTAGAGCTGGAAGACCATATAGTCCAACCTACTTTGCTTTTCCTTGTTCAAACTGGAGCCCGGCAAACTTCCATTTACTTGCTTTTTATGAAGGCGTGCAAGGGAAGAGTTTCTCTTTATTTTTTCTTCACCATTATCTCCTCTGAGGCTTTGTATATGTATATGCATTGGAGGCTAAAATAAATAGGGATGTCCCTTTTGACAAATATCTACCCAAGACATCTGGGTTGGGGAAAAGGAGACATGAGAAATATGGGAGAAGAATGGAAAACATGGAGGAGTAAACAGAAGAGGTATCTTCTCCAAGTTATACTTCCTAATGTCACAGCTGGGCATTGCAATCTAGGTGTAGTTGTATATCCAGACATTTGGTCTTCTAGGCTAGTCTAAAATTTTCAGGCAGAGGCCAGAAACAATTCTCAGAGTTACTCGATGTCATGAATTGTTTATTGTGTGAGCAGCTTGATGTAATAGAAATGGCTTGGACTTTGGAAGCAGAGAGACAGAAGTTCAAATAATGTCAATCTAACACATACTGACATGTGACCTTGGGTCACTTCTTAACTTCCTGGACATTTTAGGGATAGCAGTAACAGCCTCACAGGGTTTGTGTTGTGAGGTTTAAATAAGATAAAACACTAGGGACAGTGCCTGGTGGATATGGGGGCCTCAGTAGGCGTTAAGGCTCGTACCCTTCCTATTGGCAGCATTGAAATGATCTCCAGCATTTGCTACCAACGAATTGTACCAATGTCCCCAAGTCTCCAATGACTGGAACAGGGTATAGGCCTACCATTATCACCTGGGTTCTGACTAAAAGGGGCTTGGGAGTCTGCCTAGTGACAAAGGGCCTCAACTGGATTGGGCCTTGCTCCTTGTTGTGCCTAGAGGGCCTCCTAGACCATGAAGTTTTTCTAGCACCATACCGGGGATTTGGTCCTGTTCTATTCAGCCTGCAGCTCAGAGCTCTCCAACCCCTTGGACATCCTCTTATCCTGGCCCAGACCTGTTTGATTCATTTTTCCACTGAGGAGGACAGGAACTGTTTGCTTTATGAGGAAAGGCTTTTTCTCCCCTCCCCCGATACAGGTTTCACTTGGCAAGTGAACCAGTCTTTGGATCTGAGTGACTGTCTGCTCAGCTAATTGGTTGGTTGGTGGATGGATCAGTCCAGTTGTGTAAGCCTTGAGCTTGTCATAGGAGGTACCATTCTCTTTGTAAAAGCAGCTGACCAATTTAGTGAGGTTGTGAGGACAGACACTACTTTTGGGGTCATTGTAATGCATTTTCATTTCCCAAAAAAACCAAATTTTTTCCTAAATTTAGAAGAGAAAAGAATCTTCTAAACTTCAGAATGGCTTAATTGTGGGTGGGAGACTTGGATTACTTCTTAATTTTTCTGTTTAATATGGGGCAAGTAATTTTCCTGACAATCAGTTTTCTTTTAGGGAAGAACAATAATACCTAATAATTATTCTTGACACATATAAAGAAGCCCCCCCTCATTAATAGTCACAGTTGTTTATTAGGCAGTAGAGCAGAGTGGCTAAGGACACAGGCTCTGGAGACAACTTGCTCGAGTTTGTACCTTGGCTCTGCCATTTACTTGCTGTGTGACCTTGGGTAACTTAATTAACTTTTCTGTGTTTCATGGGTTATTTGTCAAGATGACTTATGTAAAGGGTTTAGACTGAGATAGCAATATTATGATGTCTCTGATATCTGCTACCTCTTGAGATTCTCTACCTAGCTCCCTTTTCCCTTTCCTCCTTCTTACCACTCAGCTACACACACTGAGTGGATTTTCATTCTTTACTAACCTGCCTGAATTAAGCCCCATAACTTTCCTCCCCTCTCTAATTTATGCTTTTACACCTGGATAAGATGATTGGCAGCCTATTGGTACAAGGATGCTGGCGAATCCTGCAGGGAAAATGAAGGCAGGGTACCTTTAAACTTGGTTTCCTGACAGCAGAGGGTGCCACAATGTTTCTGGTGACAG
The DNA here is from genome assembly GCF_020826845.1 of Diceros bicornis minor. Classification (NCBI taxonomy): domain Eukaryota; kingdom Metazoa; phylum Chordata; class Mammalia; order Perissodactyla; family Rhinocerotidae; genus Diceros; species Diceros bicornis. The sequence continues at coordinate 60,969,586 of NC_080747.1, read as the reverse complement.
GAATCTTCTGTGCAGAATGGTGTTTTTTTTTTTTTTCCTACCTGGTACTTAAAAGTAAGAGCTTTTCCAAGATACTGACATTGAGGACTTTTATTGCCCGTTATATAATAATGACACAAAACAACATCAAGAATGCACAGTCATTGAATAGTTTTAAAATTTAATTAAGCATGTCTGTAACCACCATATTTCTTATCTGCCTGTTTGTATTCCTTGGGTCAGGTTTGTAAAGGAGGAGTATTTTCAAGAGTATATGACCAGCGTTATCTGTTCATGTTGTGTCCTTATACATTTTGGAATGGGCAAGAGAGGAGGGGGAGGAATGTGTAGGGTTAAGTCTGGGAGCAGGGAGCACTGGTGCTGGAACAGTGTGGATTTTGGTGCCATGGGGAGTCCGCAAGCTGAGCAGGACCAGATGGATGATAGTTCTAAGCAGAAAGTGCTGTATGGCTTGCTGATAATTGGAAAGGGTTAGAGCCAGAGAAACAAATGTGCGTACCAAGGGAGATCCAAAGTATGGCAGACTGAATTTTCCAAGATGGGTGCAACGAGATCTCCATTCCATGTGCTCATCTTCCAGTGTGACATTGACTCTCTTTCCATCAAGAGGTGGTACCTACTTTTTCTCCCCTTGAATGTGGGTGGCTGGTGACTACGGTTAAAGTGATGTTTTCTAAACTAGGTCATAAAGGTGATAGACTTGCTATCTGGGATACTGTTAGGATGCTAGTTTGTGGAACCTCACCACCACGCTGTGAGGAAGCCCAGGTCACATGGAGATCCCACGTGTGGGTGTTCTGGCTGACGCCTCAGCTGACATCCCAAACAACAGCCAGCATTGATCGCCAGACTTAAGAGTGAGGAAGCCTTCAGATGGTGCTAGCGTCAATCACCTCCTGACCGTAACCACATGACAGACTCTTGAGTGAGAATTGCCCAGCTCAACATAGTCAACCACCAGAACCATGAGAGATAATAAGAAAATGATTGTTGTTATTTTATTTTTTTTTAGACTTTATTATTTTTTTTGTGTATGAGGAAGATCAGCCCTGAGCTAACATCTGTGCTAATCCTCCTCTTTTTGCTGAGGAAGACCGGCTCTGAGCTAACATCTATTGCCAATCCTCCTCCTTTTTTTTTTTTTCCCCAAAGCCCCAGTAGATAGTTGTATGTCATAGTTGCACATCCTTCTAGTTGCTGTATGTGGGACGCGGCCTCAGCATGGCCGGAGAAGTGGTGTGTCGGTGCGCGCCCGGGATCTGAACTCGGGCCGCCAGTAGTGGAGCGCGCGCACTTAACCGCTAAGCCATGGGGCCGGCCCTGATTGTTGTTATTTTAATCTACCAAATTTTGGGGTGATTTGTTACCCCAAATAGTAACTGAAACATGAAGTCAAGGTCCATCAGCCAAAGGTCTGGGCTAAGGGAGTTAAGTCAAGGATGCATTTCCAAAGTAAAAGCTAAATAGCAGAAAGGAGTCTGAGCACAGAAGCAGGATTTGAGATTAAGGATGGGGTAGCCACTAAGGGAGTCTGCAGTGAAGCATGACTGCTCGGGCTTCTGTGACATGGCAGACTACTTATCTTCTTGCTCTTACTTCCTGAAAGTAAGTCCACAGTTGTAGCCTCCTGGCGCCCCTCTAACTTTTTTATCATGGAAAATGTCAAACGTATGCAAGAGTGGAGCGACTAATACAGGGAAGCCCAAATTCACTGCCCAGTTTCAACGTGATCAACTCATGGCCAACCTTATTTATCTATATCCTTACCCACTTTCCCCCCTCACATTCTGAAGCAAATCCCAGTCATAATATCATTTTATCTATCCCTACATATTTCAGATATAGCTTTAAAAGATAAATATGATTTTTAAAAACATAATCACAATACTATCATCACACCTAAAGCAATGAACAAATGAACAATTAAATCTGTAACAGCTTTTGTGTTTAAGTCAGAATCCAAATAATATCAAGACTGTCATAGAAATATAGTGCAATGTACCTATGGTTTTTTAAATCTAATTAAAAAAGTAAAAATGAAATTAACTTTAATAATATTTTATTTAATCCAATATATTAAAAAATATTACCATTATCATTTCAACATTTATCAGTATAAAATGTTTTAATAAGATATTTTACATTCTTTTTTTCATACTAAGTCTTTGAAATCTGATGTGTATTTTACACGCCTCAATTTGGACTAGCCACATGTGGCTAGTGGCTACAAATTGAACAGTGTAGGTCTATTCCTTGCAATTGGTCAATGTGTCTCTTATGTTTCTTTTAATCTATAGGATCCCTCCTCCTATCTCCCTATTCTTTTTTTTCCCTTGTAATTTATTTGTTAAAGAAACTGTGTGGTTTGTCCTATAGAGTTTTCCCTAGTCTCGATTTTGCTGCTTGCATCCCTATGGTATCATTTATCATGTTCTTCTAGGCCCTGTGTTTCTTCTAAATAGATAGCTTGATTTAGAAGCTTGATCAGATTTAGGTTAAATTGTTGTCAAGACTACTTGTAGGTTATGTTGTGTTCTTCCATTAGGAGATACACAACAACTGGCACCCATTGATGATTATTGTCTTAGATCTATTACTTTATTAGGGGTTGAAGATTACCTATTATATATTTTTTGTTTCTTAGCTGGATCATTACTGTAAGGAGAAAACTCCCTTCATCAACTTGGTTATATTAATAAATAACAATTGTAGCTTGATGTTTTCCTTTGGTAAACTATTGCTTTAAAATTGTTTAAAAGTCAGTGAAAATGTCCTACTTCTTTGTTATGGTGAGGGTGCTGTACAGATTATAGTTAGTTTTTCCTAAAATAGCCATTTTTGTTTCTTGTTATAAGAATAACACATGTTCATGATAGCAAATTAGAAAATGTGGAGAAGTAGAAAGAAGAAGAGAGTTAAGTGGCCCTTAGTTGTACCACCCAAAGACAGCCTCGTGAACATTTTGGTTTATTTCCTTGCAATCTCTTCTCTAAGCAATTGAAAAACCCTATTTATGATCATAATGTAATACATATTTTTGTCCTGCTCTTTTTCATATGCTAGAGCAAACATATCCTTGCAGTAGTACAATCTCTCTGTAAACATCATTTAAATGTCTTACACAATGTTTCAATCTATAGTTGTTAAGCGTTTAGAGTGTTATTGATATTTTTCATTTGTAAATGTGCTGTGATGAACAGTGATGTGCATAATGCATGATCTGTATTTCAGAGGCCATCCTTAGGATTTGCAACTTATTTGAAAGAAGTATGAAAGGTTAGTGTGCAATGTAGCATAACAAAATCAAATAAAACTCCACAATCTGAGAACCATACATTCAATTACCAATTATTTACTGAACTTCTGCTATGAATCTCTCCTAGGCGCTGGGAATACAGTGGTAAACAAATAGACGAGGTCTCTCCTCTCATGGGGCTTGTATTTTAGTGTGTGTATGGGAAGACAGACAATAAACAGGTAAACAAATAAATAAGAGTATTTCAGACAGTGATAAATACTATGAAGAAAAAAACATGGAGAGGCTACTTTAGAAAGAGTAGCTCTTTAGGGGGTCTCTAAGTAGATACTAATCCGGAATAGTTGGAAGTATGGGAAACACGGATGAAGGAAGCAGAAAATAGAGCACCCAAGTGAATGAACGTTTTATTTGTAGGAGAGAGAACAAACATTTTAGAATTAAAGGAGTTGTTTGTTCCAAAGAGAATCCTAAAGTGAGAGAGTCTGCAGATTTAAATCTGCTAGCCACATAGTAAGATTCTCAACAGCATTAGCTATCAGGGAAATGGGAATGAAAACCACACTGAGATAATACTTCACACCCAGTAGGATGGCTATAATCAAAAAGACAGATAATAACAACTGTTGGTGAGGATGTGAAGAAATTGGAACCCTCAAAAATGGTGGTGAGAATGTAATATGGTGCCACTGCTTTGGAAAACAGTGTGGCAGTTCCTGAAAAGCTTAAACATAGAGTTACCATACTCTCCAGCAATTCCACTCCTGGGTATATACCCAAGAGAAATGAAAACATGTGTCCACACAAAAACTTGTACACAAATGTTTGTAGCAGCATTACTCACATTAGCCAAAAAGTGAAAAGAGCCTAAATGTCTATCAACTGAGGAATGAATAAACAAAATGTGGTATAGCCATATAATGGAATATTATGCAGTCATGAAAAGGAATGAAGTGATAATACATGCTACGACATAGATGAACCTTGAAAACATTATGGTAAGTGAAAGAAGCCAGTCACCAAGGACCACATATTATATGATTCCATTTATATGAAATGTCCAGAATACACAAATCCATTGAGACAGAAAGATTGGTGGTTGCCAGGGGCTGGGCGGAGGAAGGGATGGGCATTGACTGTTAATGGTTATGGAACTTCTTTTTGGGATGATAAAAATGCTTTAAAATTGATTGAGGTAATAATTGTGCGACTCTGCGAATGTTCTAAAAACCATTGAATTGCAAGTTAAAATTGGTACATTTTATGGTATGTGAATTATATCTTAATAAAGCTGTTATTAAAAAAGATCTGCTAGCACTGCCCTCAAAAAATGTTTCCAGATGGAATGATGTGATGCCTGGGATTTGCTTCAAAATAGTCCAGCATTGGGAGCTAAGGTTCTAGATGAAACAAGATTGGCCATGATTTGATAATTGTTGAAGCTGAGATATGGGTACAAGAGTTCATTATACTATTTTCTCTACTTTTCTATATGTTTGGTAGTCTCCATAATAAACATTAACAATGTATTTTTTATTTAAGAACCTTTGGTTCTGATGTAGTCATTAGCAGGTCATAGCCATGGGAGTCGGAAGAGCCTGGTTAACAGCCCGGCCTCTGGAGACAGTCTACATATTTTGAATCCTGGCTTTGCTGTCTGATTCTGGGCAAGCCATGTACCTTCTTTATGCCTCAGTTTCCTCATCCATCATCCAATGGAGGCATAAAGCACCTACTTCATAGGGATGTTACAAGGATTAAATGAGTTAATTTTCACCAAGTGCTTGGAACACTGTCTGATACTCAGTAAGCATTATGGATGTTCGCCTTTTCATTTAAAAAAGAAGAAGAGAGGGAGGGAGGAAGGGAGAGAGAGAAACCCTGACAAAATGAGGGTACTTGTGAGCGAAAGGGAGAATTCCAAAGCAAAGGAGTTTGAAGTCACAAGATCTTGAGCTAATTCCCACCCCATTCATTTTGGTGAAGCAAGGAAGGGGCCAAAGGCGTGATCCTCACAGGTGACAGAGCCATCTCCTTTCTGCCGAGAAATCAACCTTCAGCTACAAATGCAGATTTTATTTTTCACCCATGGCATTTATGAGCTCAGCACTACTGCCGTGGCCCAGCAGCACAGTTCTCAGACCACCATGCTGTCCATGCAGCTTGACCCACTTCCTCAAGTCCTGCTTCCCGAGCAAGCGCTTACTAACTCACGTGCGTGCCCAGCCCTAGCTTGATACCAACGGCCAACCCAAAGAGGGTGTTCCGGGGAGTGGAGGCGTGCTTTGATTTCCTCCAGGACTAAGGTGTGAGCACCAGGGATAAAACGGGAAACTTTAAAATGTGTTTTTTGGCCTGGATGTTTCACTGTGGAAAGAACCCACAATGAATGTCTATTCTTTGTGTAAAGAATAGGATTGCAGAAAGTGAGTTTTTAAGCTTTCAGAAGAAATCCCAAAGTTGTTTGGAATGGGAATTAGCAGTCACTTTGGGTGATTTAACATCTTCGTTCCCCTGAGCATTTAAAGTTTTGTGACGTGCAACCACCCAGTAAGAAATACAATTTACATCACAATCCAGTACACGCATATGTCTATATGACTGAAACAATATCCTTACTATGCTAGCTGTACTTATATGTCTTCTATTCTTTTCCTTACCTCATTTAAAAAATGCTGGTTGCAACCCATTAAATTGATTTTATGACAAGGAATTCAGTTTTGGCAACATCACTGCTGTCTTGGAGCTTGGCTGTTTCCATCCCCTAACCTGTTTCACTTCATACTTCTGGTACCTTGTGCTGTAGGGATGCTGTTACCACCTGCACCTCCATCCTCTCGCTTCCCTGAGGGTGTGTAACTTCAGTGAAACGAAAGATATTAGGAGCTTGGGGACAGGACCATCTCACTCAAGTGAAACCCTTTTGGTTGAACACATGTAGTTGATCACAGAATGATTTCCTCCCTATTTTTAAAGAAAGAACTTATCTTCCCTCTCCTCCCCTCACTTTTAGATTGAGAATATGCTTTTGCTTTTTAAACATCCACACTTGCAGCTCATCTATGGGGAGACAAGAGCTGTTGACATGCCCAAAGGAAAGCGCTGTTTAGATGATAAAGCAGAGCAGGAACTGATGGGCGGCCTGTCCTCCTCAGCCTGCTGTTCCCAGACACTTAGCATCATTTGTCAGATGCTCTGGGAATGTGTTCCTGTAGAGTATGTTGAAATAGGCAGGTTCCCTCCAGCTGCTGTTCAGTGCTACCTTACGCTTACAGCTGACCTGGCAGCCATTTTCCTGCTTGCAGTGGAGAAGAGGGGAGGAAGGAAGAGAGAGGAGATCATTGTGCTTCTCAGCCCACCTTATGTTGTATTTTCTGCTTTGGTGCTTGAAAATTCTCTCTCTGCCCTGCAGGCATGCAGTAGCTCCAGTTAGAGGGCCAGGTACCAGTTCCCTTTTCTCTATGTTGATGCATACATTTATGGTCTCCCATCTGTTCTTGTCAGGAAGGATTTTCCACTGCTTTTTCCTCTGTAGCTGAAGTGTGATTCTTGGTACTGCCTCTGGCCTTGGGATGGGTCCTTGGACTATCTCCATGGGGATATTCTTGACTTCAAAGAAGGAGGCGTCAAACTTTGCCTTGACATCCACTACCCATCTCTCACCCGCTTTCAGCCCCATGAACCCTGGACACTCGTCCATTCCTTTATTTGTTCAGTAAGCATTTTTTTTTACACTTTTTGTTTATTGCAGTAACATTGGTTTATAACATTGTAAAAATTTCAGGTGTACATCATTATACTTCTATTTCTGCATAGATTACATCATGTTCACCACCCAAATACTAATTACAACCCATCACCACACACATGTACCGAATTATCCCTTTCACCCTCCTCCCTCCCCCCTTCCCCTCTGGTAACCACCAATCCAATCTCTGTCTCTATGTGTTTGTTTATTGTTGTTATTATCTACTACCTAATGAAGGAAATCATATGGTATTTGACCTTCTCCCTCTGACTTATTTCACTTTGCATTATACCCTCAATGTCCATCCATGTTGTCACAAATGGCTGGATTTCATCGTTTCTTATGGCTGAGTAGTATTCCATTGTGTATATATACCACATCTTCTTTATCCATTCATCCCTTGATGGGCACTTAGGTTGCTTCCAAGTCTTGGCTATTGTGAATAACGCTGCAATGAACACAGGGGTGCATGTACCTTTACAAATTGGCGGTTTCAAGTTCTTTGGATAAATACCCAGCAGTGGAATAGCTGGATCATATGGTAGTTCTATCCTTGATTTTTTGATGAATCTCCATACTGTTTTCCATAGTGGCTGCACCAGTTTGCACTCCCACCAGCAGTGTATGAGAGTTCCCTTCTCTCCACATCCTCTCCAACACATGTTGTTTCCTGTCTTGTTAATTATAGCCATTCTGACGGGCGTGAGGTGATATCTCATTGTAGTTTTGATTTGCATTTCCCTGATCGTTAGTGATTTTGAACATCTTTTCATGTGTCTGTTGGCCATCTGTATATCTTCTTTGGAGAAATGTCTGTTCAGGTCTTTTGCCCAGTAAGCATTTGTTGATTTTCCACTGATGCGGAATGCTATACTCAAGGCTTTGTGGACTCCACAAAAACAAAGGAAGGATGAAAGGTGGTTCTCGTCTTTTGGGAGAACCAATTATCTAGTTGGAGAACTAAAATGTATATGCAATATTTCCATTGCAAATTATCCGTGTCTTAGAACACTTTTCTTGTTTATACTTATAACACTTATGACATCTTCTACCTTGCATTGTAATGTTCCATGTGCAGTAGAAACGTCCCTGTCCTTCATCCTAATTCTTCTCGTTATTCGAACCGTCCTCTAGGAGAAGCAAGCTCTTTATTTTGATGCTCTTGTACAGTTCACCTATCCTGCCCATGCCTGTCACGTAGTAAGTGGAGTTCCCTTCCCCCTTCCCATCTTCCTCCCTCCCTCCCTCCCTTCCTGTGTTTGGATTGTGGTAAAGATTTTATATAAACCATTCATATACCACTTTTTAGGTTTATCAGACCAGCACGCTTCACCTTGACCCCCACTTGCATCCTGGAAGGGTCTGGAGAAGCAGGAGACGCCCCTGAAGACATGAGCCGGGCCACATGTTGTAGCACTTGATTGGCATAAAAAGAAGTTTGAATTTTATCTAGAAAGTAACAGATAATTAGTTGTACATATTTACCGAATATTTTCTATGGGCAGGCACTGTACTAGGCACTAAGGATATAGCAGCCAGATGGGGTCCCTACCTTTAAGGGGCTTATATGCTAGTGGAGGAAGACAGACAATAAACACCGAGATAGGTAGTGATAAGTGTTATGAAGAAGATAAAACAGAGTATTGTCAAGGAGAGTGCCTGGGGTTGGGGATGGTTGTTCTGGCTGGGGTGATCAGATCAGGCCTTTCAGAGGTGGTGACATTTGACATGAGAACTGAAAAACAGGAGGAAGGAAATGCATTCCAAGCACCAGGGACAGCAGATGCAAAGCACTTGAGGTGGAAGCGAGTCTGGCATCTTCAGGGAGAGAAAAAGAGGGCAGAGTGGTTGGAGCATAGTGATGGGGGTGCAAATAGAGTGAGATGGACCCGAGAGTTGAAAGAGTGGCCGGTTCATGTTGGGCTTGCAATGCTGTGGTAGGAGCGTAGATATTTTTTCCAGTTCAGTGGGAAACTTAAAACTTTGAAAAGTTTTAAGTAAGATAGTTCACCTAATTTATAATTTTAAAGAATAGTCTCATAGTTGCCTGGAGGATAGACTGTAGTGGGGCAAGACACAGGGGGACCGATTAAGAGGCTGTTGCAGTCCAGGGACGACATTAAAGTGGCTTGAACTGGGGTCGTAGCAGAGGGTCACATGGTCCGTAAGTGGTAGACAGAAACTTGCTTATGTCTGACCCATTCTCCTGACCAATCCAGAGCAGCAACCTAAGGCCATGCAGGAGCTCAGACAGGTGATGGAGAAGAGTGGTGTTTACAGCTAAGAGAGAAGTTGCGGAATTTCTGAGACTGACTCTCATTTTACTTCACTGTTTTAATTCATGATCATGCAATTTCATTATAACAAATTTGAAAAGTGAGAAGGAATGTTTATTTATCAGAAAAATATAGATAATCAAAATTGAAAAAAGAAGAAGTGTAAAACTGCTATTGATGAGAATGGAAAGGTGATTCAAAATCTATGGAAAAAACCCAGGAACAGATGGGTTCAGAGCAATTATCTAATCTTTAAAGAATGAATAATTCCATTGTTTTTTAAATGATTCCAGGCCATGTAAAAAGATAGGTATCTCTCCAAATGATTTTATGAAATCATCATAACTTTAATACTGACACTTGAGAAAAATAAAGAAAAAACAGACAAATTCCATTTATAACTATAAATGCAAAATTATAAAGTATTAGCAAAAATAGTCTGGCAATGAAACAAAAGAATAATACTTTCTCATCAAATATTTTTATTTTAGAAATTCAAGGGTAATCAATAGCAAGAACTCTAGCAACATTCTTTACTGTATCAGCAAATCATATGATCATTTCAATAGCTACAGAAGAGTGTTAGATAAAAGTTGACACCCATTCTCAATTAAACTATAAGTAAAATAGAACAAAAGAGAATTCCTTGGGGTTGTTCATATTAGCTGACAACCATTATTTGTCCCATTATTTCAAAAATTAAGTTTTCTTACCTTTATGATAAAATATAAATATTATGAACTTGCTAACCAGCTGACTGCAAACAACCAGCCAGCTAACCACATAAATTTCCAGAGAACTAGTTAGCCAGACAAATTCTCCTTACAAGTTAATAACCAAACTCTTTTATGTCACAAAATGCTTGTGAGATTCCCCTAATTCCTGTGATATGAGATGTTAGGAGACCGCAGTTGTTTGTCTGACAGTAGAAAACTGTGCACTGTCCAGACTGAAGGTCAAGGGGGTGAATGCAGGCTAACCTGATGAGTGACTCTGCCCTGTAATCCTGTCTTTGTTTACACACCAGTTACCAGTGTGGCTGGTTATTTCCAGTTCAGCTACAGAATTAATTAAAATAAAGACTATGGACGAAAACCTGACAGTAAATATTATCCTAGAATCAAATCATAAAAACTATTTTTATTAAAATTGGGAAATAATCAAGGATGTCCACTATCACCATTGTTATTTAACAATGACTGGATGGTACTAGCAATGTACTGAGATAATAAAATACAATAATTGATATGAATATAGAAAAGAAGAGTGCAAACAATTACTTTTTGCTGATGATATGATTTTATATTTGGAAAACCCAAGACACCAGTAAATAAAAACACACAAGAATTAATAAGAAAATTTGGTTAGGTGACTGCTACAAGATTCTTGTACAAGAATTGGTCATTTCTTCTATTTTAATAATAAGCACTGAGTAAGGGAAATAGAAAAAATAGCATTTACATAAGTGACAAAAACTATACCGTACTTAGGAATAAGTTTTAAGAGAGAACCACAGGAATTATATGAAGGAAGTTATAAAATCTTATACGACATAAAACAAGATTTGAACAAATGGTCTAAGACAATGTTTTTAAATGAGAAGGCAATATAATAGAAATATCAATTTCCCCTAAATTGATATAAATTTGATGAAATACCAACAGGGCATTTAAAAAAATCTCTTTGGGACTAGGTAAAATTATCTTAAGCTTTAGGGGCAAGAATAGATATCTAATAATAGTCAAGAAAAGTTTGAATATGTAGACTAGCAAAGGAATGACTTTCTCATCAGATATTACTATGAAGCCATTCACGCCAAAATAATATGACAGTGACATAGGAACAGACAAATGGACCAATGGGTCAAAATAGAGAATACAGAAATAGATCTTAGCATATAAGAAGCAGTTGGGACTACTTAAAATGAAAGAAACTGGTCTTTTACTATGTTGTGAAAAGTTAGAATTATTTAATAAATACTAAATATAGAGGAAATCTAGAAGAAAGTAAGATTTGACACTCATATTATACAATACAAATATATTTTTAAGATTGTTTAATAATGTAAATGAAGAAAAGAAATCATAACGAAAATTCTGCAAAAGAATTGTAGGAAAGTAATCTACAATCTAGGGATGGAAAATATCTCAAGTAGGACTGGAAATCCAGAAACTGTATTGTACAATGGTGCCCTTTGTCCACAGTTTCACTTTCCATGGTTTTAGTTACCGGAGGTCAACTGTGATTCCAAATTATTAAATGGAAAGTTCCAGAAATTAACAATTCATAAGTTTTAAATTGCATCCCATTCTGAGTAGCGTGATGACGTCTCCCGCCATCCTGCTTCCTCCTGCTGGGGAAGTGAATCATTCCTTTGTCCAGCATATCCACGCTGTGTATGCTACCTGCCTGTTAGTCACTTAGTAGCCATTTCAGTTATCAGATGGACTGTCTTGGGACCGCAGTGCTTGTGTTTGAGTAACTCTTATTTTACTTAATAATGGCCCCAAAGCACAAAAGTAGTAATGCTGGCAATTTGGAGATGCCAAAGAGAAGCCGTCACGTGCTTCCTTTAAGTGAGAAGGTCAAAGTTCTCGACTTAATAAGAAAAAAAATTGTATGCTAAGTTTGCTGAGATCTACAGTACGAACGAATCTTTTATACATGAAATTCTGAAGAAGGAAAAAGAAATTCATGCTAGTTTTGCTGTCATACCTCAAATTTGTATGCATAGGAAAAAACATAGTATATATAGGGTTTGGTACTATCCTCGGTTTCAGGAATCCACTGGGCGTCTTGGAATGTAACCCCCATTGATAAGCGGGGACTACTGTATGCGTATGCACATGCGTGTGAATTTTTTTCCAGGTGGCGATGATCATATGAAAGATGGTTGAACACCAACAGTCAGCAAATGCAAATTAAAGTAACAATGAGATATCACTTAATATCTATTATACCGGAAGAAAATGTAAAATCAATAACATCTATTGCTGACAGGGATCCAGAGCAGTAAGTAGTCTTACATATTGTGTATTTCCAATAAACAAGGAAATTCTCCTACATACCCACAATACTACCATCCAATTTGTGAAAATAACGTTGATATATTACTACCATTACTAACACAGACTCCATTCAAGTTTCACAAATTGTCCCAATGACGTTCTTTGTAACAAAAGGGTCCAGTGCATAATCATTGGCTGCATTTAATGGCCATGTCTCTTTAGAACAGTTTCTTAATTTTTCCTTGACTTTCGTATCTTTGGTACTTTTGAAGATTACAGGACAATTTTTTTTGTAGAAAATCCCTCAATTTGGATTTGTCTGCTGTTTCTTCATGATTTGATTCAGGTTATGCATCTTTGGCAGGAACACCACAGAGTTGGTGTTGTTTTTCTCCTTGTATCCTACCAGGTGGAACAGGTGTGATATTTGCCTTGTTACTAGCGATGTCAACTTTGATTGCTTGATTAATGTGGTGTCTGCCCCACTCTTCCATTGTGAAGTTATTCTTTCTCCCATTTACTTGACAAATATTTTGTGGAGATACTTTGAAGCTACGCAAATAGTCCATGTCTCATCGAACTTTCAATTTAATCATTTGTTTATATCAGTAAGGACTGATGTTGCCTATTTTATTCAGTGAGATATAATTTGTCTCTATCATTTATTTATTTTGATGTTCAAAATATGCCCAGTTGGTCAGTGGAAGCCCTCTCAAGGCAACACATGTGTTCTTTTAACATGTCCATATCATTCTTTGAGTATTTCTTTGCTTTCCGGCACAACAATATGATCTAGGATCATCTTTGCATTTACCTTGTCCCAGCTCTGAATCAGCCATTTCTCCAAGAAGTTCCGGTTCCTTTTAGCGCAGAATGGTATTATCTGAGTGCTAGGTGTGCCCATTGATTTTGGGGTAACGCTGCTTCCAGTCTTAGTTAGAGGACAATGTTAGGGAATATTTGTACAGCTCTCTCTCTGTCTCCCTCACAAGCACGTATCTATTAATATCTGTACAAATTAAAAATCATAATTTTGCACCAATATCTTCATTTCCAATCCAACATCACAGGTATACTCTAGTTCTTTTTTTCCTTTCCATCATCATTGGAAAATTTAATTGTTTAAATTTATTTTACACTTATTTATTTTTGTGAATTTTGAACAAGACATTTTTAACTTTATCCTGTTTCAGTCAACATTTGCCGTCTTCGATCAGAGAAACTGAAACAAAAATTTTAAATTAAATATTTATCATTTAAAGTATACAAACCTAAGTAAGCGTAGAAGAAATTTAAATGGTCAAATTAATTTTTTATAAGTTTCTATAATTTATGGTTCTGAAGTTATTAAAGCTTAAAATTGCATGAAGACTTTTGGGACGCCTTTTATTTACTTGTTTGATTAATTCCCCGCATGTAACCAATTTCTCGTCCCTGCCACCATACCCAACCGTGTGTGGATGTCCTCCTCGCTGTACCCATTCTCCCCACCTCCCAGGCCAGGCCACGCTTCCACGGGGACTCCGTGCTCACCCTGCGGAGGCTCTGACTCCCGGTGCCATGTGGTGAGGGTGACTCCTCTGCATGGACGCCCTTCTTACCTCCTTCAGCCTGCAGACTCCAACTCTATGCTCTGGGCCATCATGGCTCACCCCCTCCTTATTCCTGTGGGGTGCGTGCTGACTTCTCTCGGGCTCATCTAACACACTGAACCGTTCAGGAAAGGAAGGCAGGACAAAGAATGGCAAACAAAAGGAAGAAGAAGAAGAGAAATAGTTAATTTGTTTTACATCTTCCTTCAATGTATTCAAAGATATTAATTTCCCTCTCAGTGCTATTTAGGTGCATCTCACAGATTTTAACATACAGTGCTGTTATTGTCATTCAGTTCTAAGTAGCTTATAATTTCCTCATGATTCTGTTTAACCCAAGCGTCATTCATTTATTTAAATAAGATGAGAATTTCAACCAAACTCTGTGTAAAACGGAAAGCTGAAAGTCACTTTCCTTGTTTTTTCTAGGCAGTTAAGTGCCAATGATCTCTTTCTGGCTTAACAAGGAAAGTCAGCAAGTATTTATATCTTTAAGATGCCATTTTAAATATTATCACCAGGGCAACACATTATAAAACGACCAATCAGCATTATAAGCCTCTTAGAGATGAGGAACTATTTCCCCAGGATATAACAACAGTTTCTGAAGTCTGGATGTCTTACAAATCTTTATTAGAATTAAAGCTGTCAGGTCAGTTTCATGACTCAGAATATTCTGGGCTTTTGTGGCAGCTTCAGGAGGAAGTAAAAATATTTGCTCTTTATCTGGCAAAGACTTTTCACCAGAGTTAGAAGAGTCTAGTTTTTCAAGGCTAAATGTTAAAAATGTATGAAAAGAAAAAGAAGCAGCTCTGAAAAATCCGAAATTCACAGTTTAGAATGGGTTATATAAATTTTGCATCTATATTTAGTACATGATTTTTAGTTTTAGTTTGAGAATTAAATATTCTATATCTTTGCTCTTTTTTTGTTTTCTACTCAGGCCATCAGTTTCTGAAAATGGCGACTTAAAATTCTCCAAGTAGAAGATTAATTTATTTCATTGTGCTCTCGGTTATTGTTCCACATATTTTTAAGCACACATAATTAAGTGCATATATGTTTATGATCATGAAATCTTCTTGATCCATTGTTCCTAATATGAGTATATAATACCCCTATTTATCTCATATAAATAAATATGGTTTTTTATTTTATACATCCTTTTTCATCTAGTATTAAAATTGCTATACTGGATTTCTTCTGGTTTATGTCTAACTAGTTTATATTTTTTATCCCTTTTTAAAAATAATTAAAAAAATAATTTTTACTCATCGTGTGGCTAAGAACTACAACAGTAACAATTACATCTACATATGTGCTTCTCTCCCCCCTCCTCGTCCCCACTCCATGTAGTCTATTGTAGAATAGAAGACTATTCTTGGACTTGCTTTCATCACTTAACATTATGCACATTATGCTACTCATATTCATCCATGTTTTCTCTATCTGTAGTTCATTCATTTTTACTGCTATAAAGTATTTTGCTATTTGAATATATCATCCAATCAAGGAATTTTAACACTTTTGCTATTACAAATAGTGCTGCTATGAACATTTCTTGAACACGTCTCCTAGCGCTCATGGGCAAGTTTCTTTTGGGCCTATACCTAGGAGTGGAATCGCTGAGGCATCGGCTCTGCAAATGTTCAACATGACAAGCTGATTTTTTTTTTTTTTGGTGAGGAAGATTGGCTCTTAACTAACATCTCTTGCCAATCTTCCTCTCTTTTCTTGAGGAAGATGGTCCCTGAGCTAACATCTGTACCAATCTTCCTCTATTTTGTATGTGGGTTGCCACCACAGCATGGCTTGATGAGCGGTGTGTAGGTCCACGCCTGGGATCCGAGCCTGCAAACCCTGGGCCACCGAAGCAGAGTATGCTGAACTTAACCACTATGCCAGCAGGCTGGCCCCCAACCTGATTTTTATTTTGTCTTTTATTATCTTTCTATCATCTCTCTCTCTCTCTCTCTCTCTCTCTCTCTCTCTCTCTATCATCTAATCTATCTATCTCATCTTTGCTGCGTACAAAAGATTGTATGTAATCATTACTTTATTTTCAATCTTTCCACATCATTTTGTTTTAAGTATGACTCATGTAAGCAACACATTGGATTTTATTTCTTCTTTTTATAATCCAAACCAAGAGTTTAATTTACATTGTTTATAATTGCTATTATTTAGAACTTATTGTTGCCATTTTATTTCATGTTTTCACTATTTTTTATTTTAGGCTTTCTGATAAGTATGTAGTGATATCTTATTGTGGTTTTAAAATTTGTGTTTTGCTAATGGCTAGTGATATCGAACATCTTTTCATCTGTTTATTTGTCATTTGTATGTCTTCTTTGATGAAATGTCTCTTCATGTCTTTTGCCTGTTTTCTAACTGGATAGTTTTTTTACTGTGGATTATTGTGTGTTCTTTATATATCCTAGATACCAGTCCTTCATCAGATACGTGGTTTTCAAATATTTTCTCCTGATTTATAGGTTATCTTTCCATCCTCTTAACTGGGTCTTTCACAGAGCAAAAGTTTTAAATTTTGCTGAAATACAGTTTATCAGTTTTTTCTTTAATGGACTATGCTTTGGGTGTCAAGTCTAAGAATTTGTTGCCTAGCCCTAGATTCCAAGGGTTTTTTCTATTTTTTTCCAAAAAGTTTTATAATTTTATGTCTTACATTTAAGTCTGTGATCCAGTTTGGTTAACTTCTGTATAAGGTGTAAAACTTATGTTATGATTTATTTTTTGCCTATGAATGTTTAATTGCTCCATACCATTCGGTGAAAAGGCTGTTGTTTCTTTATTGAATTGTTTTTGCACCTTTGTCAAAAATCAATTAGACATATTTGTCTGAGTCTATTGCTGAGTGCTATGTTCTGTTCCATCAGTCTATGTGTTTATGCCTCTGCCAATACCATAGAATCTTGATTACTGCAGCAGTATAATAGGTCTTGAAATTGGGTAGACTGATTCCTCCCACTTTCTTCTTCTTTTTCAAAATTGTTTTAGCTATTCCACTTTCTCTACATTTACGTATAAATTTTATAATAATCATGTCTATAGGTACAATAGATCTTGCTAGGATTTTGAAAGGAATTGCGTTAAACTTGTATATCTATTTGGGGAAAATTGATGTCTTTACTACGTTGAGCCTTCCAACATAGTCTGAGAATGATATGTCTCTACATTTCTTTGGGTCTTCTTTGATTTCTTTTGTTAGTGTTGTGTAGTTTTAAGCATACAGTCTCAGACACGTTTTGCTAGATTTATACCTAAATGTTTAATTTTTTGAGTGATTGTAAGTGGTACTGTATTTTTTTTTAATTGATGTTTTAATAGTTTATAACATGGTGAAATTTTTGGTTGTACATTTTTGTTTGTCCATCACCATATATATGTCTCCCCTTCACCCCTTGTGCCCACCCCCTACCCCCATTGTCCCTGGTAACCACAATACAGTTTTCTCTGTCCGTGTGTTGGTTTATATTCCACATATGGGTGACATCATACAGTGTTTGTCTTTCTCTCTCTGGCTTATTTCACTTAACATAATACCTTCCAGGGCCATCCATGTTGTTGCAAATGGGATGATTTTGTCTTTTTTTATGGCTGAGTAGTATTCCATTGTATATATATACCACATCTTCTTGATCCAATCATCAGTCGAGGGACACTTGGGTTGCTTCCACTTCTTGGCTATAGTGAATAATGCTGCAATGAACATAGGGGTGCATAAGCCTCTTTGGATTGTTGATTTCAGGTTCGTTGGATAGATTTCCAGTAGTGGGATAGCTGGATCATAGGGTATTTCTATTTTTAATTCTTTGAGGAGTCTCCATACTGTTTAAATTTTGGTGTCTATGAATTTATGCTAGTATATAGAAATAAAATTGATTTTTGTACATTTATCCTGTATTCTGTGATCTTGCTAAAATAACTTCTTAGTTCTAGGAGGTTTTTTGTTTTTTAGTTTTGTAGATTCTTTGAGATTTTCTACATAGACAATCATGTCATGTTCAAATAGGGACAGTTTTATTTCCTCTTTTTAAATCTGTGTGCCTTTGAGTTCCTTTTCTTGCCTTATTACACTTAGAACTCCCAGCACTATGTTGAATAAAAATGGTGAAAGTGAACATTTTTGCCTTGATCCTGATTTTAGGTGAAAGCATTCAATCTGTTACCATTAAGTATAATGCTAGCTGTGGGGTTTTTGTTAGATGTTCTTTATCAGGTTGAGGAAGTTCTCCTCTATTTCTATTTTTCTGAGAGTTTTTATCATGAATGGGTGTCGAATTTTGTCAAATGCTTTTATGCCTGTTAATCTGCTGCTGGTCTACACTGATTGATTGAGTTTTGAATATTGAACCAGCCTTACTTACCTGGAATAAAATCCACTTAATCATGGTGTATAATTCTTTTTACATATTGCTTAATTCTAAATGCTAATATTTTGTTAAGAACTTTCATGTCTATGTTCATGGGTAAAATTGTCTAGAATCCTTTTTTTGTACTGTCTTTGTCTGGTTTTGGTGTTAGGATCATACTTGCTTCCTAAAGTGAAGTAGGAAGTGTTTCCTCCTCTTCTATATTCCAGAAGAGATTGTATAGAGTTGATGTTAATTTTCTTTAAATGTTTGGTAGAATTCTCCAGAAAACCCATCTGTTTTGTTTTTTAAAAATAGACTTTATTTATTTTTAAATAGACTTTATTTTTAAGAGCAGTTTTAAGTTCACAGCAATATTGTGCAGAAGGTACAGAGATTTCCCATATACCCCCTGTCACACACATGCATAGCCTCCCCGTTGTCAACTTCCCCCACCAGAGAGGTACATTTGTAACAATTAATAAGGCTACACTGACATGTCATTATCACTCAGAGCCCATAGTTTACATTAGAGTTCACTCATGTGTCGCACATTCTATGGGTTTGGACAAATTTATAATGACATATACGCATCATTATAGTATCATACAGAGAATCTCATTGACCTAAAAATCCTTTGTGCTCCACCTATTCATCCCTGTCCCCCCCGGCCCCCAGATCCTGGGACCACTGATCTTTTTACTGTTTCCATAGTTTTACTTTCTCCACAATATCATATAGCTGGGCTCATAGAGTGTGTTGAGTTTTCAGATTGGCTTATTTTACTTAGCAATATGAATTTAAATTTCTTCCATGTCTTTTCATGGCTTGATAGCTCATTTCTTTTTAGCACTGAATAATAGTCCATTATCTGGATAGTATCACAGTTTATTTATCCATTCCCCTGCTGAAGGATATCCTGGTTGCTTCCAAATTTTGGCAACTATGAACAAAGCTGCCATAAGTATTTGTATACCGGTTTTTGTGTGGACATAAGTTATCAACTCCTTTGGATAAATACCAAGGAGTATGATTGCTGGATCGTACAGTAAGGGTATGTTTAGTTTTGTAAGAAACCACCAACCTGTTTCCCAAAGTGGCAATATCTCTCTTTTGGAAGTTTTAAAATTATGAATTCAATTTCCTTAATAGTTACAGGGCTATTTAATTATTTATTTAATATTGGTTGAGTTGTGGTTTCTTCTTTCTCTGTCTCCTCAATTCTGCTGTGAACCATCCATTGAGCTTTTTATTTTGGTTATTATATTTTATAATTCTAAAATTTCCACTTGTGTTTTCTTTATATTTTCTAATTTTTTTGCTGAGGCATATTTTTGCATTTGTTTTAAGCATGTTAGAAACTGCTTGTTAAAGCACATTTATGATGGCTGCTTTAAAATCTAACATCTCTGTCATCTTGTTGGCATCTATTGATTGACATTTTTCATTCAGTTTGAGATCTTCTTGGTTCTTGGTATCATGAATGATTCTCAGTTGAAACTTGGACATTTTTGTATTATGTTATTTGACCCTGGATCTCATTTAAACGTCCTGTTTTAGCTGTTTTTTTTCTAGCATTGCTCTGGCAGGGAGTGAGGGTGCCACCTCATTACTGCTAGGTGGAGGTGGAAGTCTAGGTAGTCTAGGAAGTCTAGGAAATCTAGGTTCTTCATCCGGAATCCATTGACACCAAGGTGGGGAGGGGTTCCTTTCATCCCTCGATGGAGGTGGGACTTACATCTCCCCACGTGGTCTCCACTGACACAATGGTGGGGTATCCTCACTATCAGTGAGTGATGAGGAAATTTCTGACTCTCCAGTAGGCCTCCTCTGATACCACCTCAGTGGGGAGGAAGCGGGTAGCTTGTTACTGCCAGGTGGAGGTGGAAGTTCTGACCCACCCCATGGTCTGCACTGACACAGTTGGGGAGAAAGCTTGTTATTGCCTAGTGGTAATGAAAGACTTGGCTCCCTAGTTGGCTTTCTGCCTCTGGTGGTGGTTTTGGGGTGTCTCATTACAACCATGCAAGAGTGCAAGTCTAGACTCCCCGCTTTACCTCTGCTGGCATGGATGGTAGTAGGGCAACAGTATTTTCTGTGGTGTTGGGCTAGACTAAAGTAGTTATTGTCTGAAAGTTTTCTGTCTTGCTAGGCTGCCCCTTTCCTGATCCTTTGGCTAGAGTGAGCAAGCTTTCGTTTTTGTTTTTTTTTTGGTCTGTGCTTATTGGTGTTTTCAGGTTGCCATCTTCTTCAGCACCCAGTCTGGGATATATGAGGCAAAAGAAAAACCATGGAATTCACCACTGTGTCATTCCTTGGGTCCTGGGGTCCCTAGCTGGTCTGCCTTCTTCTCTCCACCTTTCAGAGTCTTCTTATGTTAGTTTTATATCTAATGGCCAGAATTTTTAGTTGTACTTAGTGGGAGGATTAGGGAAAATTATGCCTACTCCATCTTCCCAGAAGTGGAGGTCCAGAGTAGTTTTAACATTTCCATTTTATGAAAGAAAAATCTGATAGTAGAAGATGTTAATGAACTTGTCTAAGATCACACAGAAAGTGAGGGATAGGGCAGGACCAAACTCAAGTTGTGAAGTTCTGAATGTCATGGTTGAGGGGTTATCCTTTTCCAGCATCTTTTCTGAAACTTGAATCATCTCTCCAATATCAAGTTGTCATCATTGAGGCCATGCAAGAAAGTTGCATGACTCCTAATTTCCTGCTTCTTGTATCAAAACATGGTCCTTCATGGGGTACCATAAATCTCAGCTTATTGTATGGGACAATAGGTCCTGTTATTTGATGTTTCCATCATTCTCACTCCTGTGCTAGGCACATTGTTAGTGATCAGTAGCTGCCAGTTGACCTTTGTATTTAAAGCCCCGCCTGGATAACGCTAAACAAACACTAAAATGTGTGAGAAAGAAGGTATTGCCAACTTCACTTTTTTTTTTTTACATCCATCTCTCCACAGCCCCAGTCTTCTCCAATGTAGTGGATAATGATGGTGCTCTGCTCAAATCCCCTTGGATACTATTTTAACACTTTTGTGCACCACTTGGTTTTACTGTGCTTTCCAAAGCTAGTACTTGCAGCCTTTCTCTGGAACTCTCTGGCTCTGGATCCTGGCTCCTTTTGTCTTTTTGGTGTTCCAAAAAGACAAAAAGCTGAAAGTACCTGGGAATTACATCCCCTTGGAGTGGCCCTTAACTAGTGACAGATGAGTGCAGTCAACTTTGTGGTATAACTTATACTCCAAGATCCCCCATGGGAGTAGGCTGAAGTTACCCTCTGCAGGACAGTGCCTGGTAGGACATTTCTGCTTGGCTTTCTCCACTTTCTGATCCAACTTCTCCCTTGCTTCCTGGTTTCCCTTGGGAGCACTTCTTCAATAAATGACTTGCACGCAAATTCTCATCTCAGGGTCTGCATCTGGGGAACTGACTAAGACATCCATCAAAGAAGTTCAGAGGTAGACACTTTGTCTATCTGGAACCTGATGGTGTGTAGCATAGTTGCTGTGGTCACTGCTGAGGAGGAAGAGGGAGGAGTCATGGCCAAGTTGCTATGATCTTGTTGTTATGGAGACAGACGTGTCCGGCTTCATCACAAGGCTGCTTTCCTCCAGGTATGATGTTGCTGTGGAAACACAGCGCCCGAAGCCTCAAAGAACACTCTGTTCTAATGCCAGCTGCTTTATCCATCTGCTTTGTATCTCATTAGCAGAGGGAGCCTAGCGAGACAGGAGGCTTTGATCACATCTCAGTTCAACCCAGTTCTCTAGAGAAGGGCCCCACCCCTGGACTTTTTCCTGGGTGAGTGGGAATCTTGGGGGTATTTTTAGGTGAGCTTTGCTAAATTAGATGGAAACAAAATCTTCCTGTGCTGCGTGGTTTTCAGAATGACTGCTGGGAATCACACTTACCACATAGTTATTTAAATCTAAGATCAAGTGGATCCACCTTAGACTTAGACTTATTTTGAGCCTGTAATTCTTTCAGTATTAGCCTCTCTGTTCCCAGAGATGAGGATGATTATGCTAACTCATGGCTAATGTCTTCTGCGGTCAAAGAAGCAAGAGTTTAAGTAGAGTAGTTATGGGATGTGGTAAATGGCTCATGGTGAGGGCACTGGTGCTGGAGTGAGTGTAGGTATCAATGTGGCCCAAGGCTATCTCCCCAGTGGATGACAGTGGTTCTCAATTACAGTGCAATGTGGTAAATACAATCTCGTGATTAAGAGCATGGGCTTTGGGGTTAGACGGTGTCAGTCTGCTCATGCTGCTATAACAAAATGCCAGACTGGGTGGCTTAAATAACAAACATTTATTTTTCACAGTTCTGAGGCTGGGAAGTCCAAGATCAAGGTGCTGGCAGATATGATGTCTGGTGAGGGCCCATTTCCGTGTTGCGGATGGCTGCCTTGTTGCTGTATTCTCACGTGATGGAGATAGAGAGGGCTCTGGTCTCCCCCTCTTCCTATAAGGGCACTAATCCCATTATGAGGGCCCCACTCTCATGACATCTTCTAAACCTAATTACCCCCCAAAGGCCCACTTCCGAATACCATCACATTGGGGATTAGGGCTTCAATATATGAATTTTGGGGGACACAAACATTTAGTCCTTAGCAGATTGTTTTAGGTGACTCTTGAGGCAGGGAGAGAGTCATGAAAAAGAGGTCTTTTTTATTGTTAAGGGTTATTTACTTTGCCATTTAGAAATGGCAATGGCTTCTGCTTTTCACTATTGTTGTTATTGTTGAAATTAAACTTTGCCAATAAAATAGAATTTCAGAAGTTAATTCCTGACATTTTACTACCTGCATCTCTTAGAGACATCAGCTAGATGTGGGAGTCAAGATCAATTTTTAGAGAAAAGCAGGAATATCAGTCAGATTCAGGCGGGAAAACAGAAATCATTCCAGGTATTTCAAACAGAACAAGATTTAATATGGGGAATAAGGTGCCTACAAAAATCATTGAGAGGACTGAAGGAGCAAAAGTCAAGAGGACAACCACAGCTGTGGTCCATCCAAGGAGCCAGAGAGATTCAGTGCCTCCTAGAGATCAGGAACCAACAGGAAAGCAATGCCAGCCTCACAGCTCCTCTTCAGCCCTAAGGGGATGAATGTCATGGGAACACGGAAGCTATTATTAAAAATCCCCATTTGTGAAGCTCACATATCTGCCAAAGCTAGCAGAGGAAGAAGAGTAATTCTAGCCCCTTTCTGCCTTCTAAGTCTTGCATTAGTGTATCTACTTGTAGACTAAACCATACCCAGTACCCTGCTGGCAAGTGCGTATGGGACATTTAGTTCCCAGGCTTCCAGCCCTTTGTTATAAGGGAAAACAGAGAATAGGCTGGAAGAGTGTGCTGGGCCAATAGACAATATCTGGTTATCACTCATTTTATACTACTGCTATACTATATAACTATATTACTATACTATATAACTACACTACTATACTATATAACTACTCCTCAGCACCCTAGTTTTATTTCTCAGCACTTATAATTGTGAATTGGATTGTGATGTGTGTGAACTAGATGTTTCTAACTAGTCTGTTGTAATTATGCTTTTGCCCTTGTGTGGCTGTATATATTGAATAGAGATAATTCACGATTGTATGCACAATAGATTGTTTGATTTTGGGTCAACTAAAAGTCAGCATGTATTTAGTAAAAGCTGAGGACCTGAGACCCAATGATTACAATGCCATTGACTATCTGGGATGGGAGAATAACAATAGCAATAGTGATAATGATGATGATCATCATGATGGTGATGATACTGATAGCTACTGTTTATCTTCACTGTGGGCCCCTATTCTGAGTGCTTTACATCTACTAACTCATTGTTCCTCACCACAGTCATATGCTAAAGATACCATTACTATTCCCATTTTGCAGATGAAGGCACTGAAACATCAAGTGGTTAAATAAATTTCCCAATTTCATACTGCTAGTAAATGGTGGAACCAGGGTTTGAATCTCAAACTAGCTCTTAAACACTATAAAACACACAGAAATTCTAACAGTCAGAATAGGATTTTTTGCTTGTTACTTTATTCTAAATATATTTTATCGAGTATCACCAAAATATAAATTTTCTCTGACTCTCCCTTCTGTTTACCCCTTGTATTTTGTGATAAAATTAGTGGTTAATATTTATTGAGAACTTTCTTTGTGCTAGGCACCATGCTAAAGGGTTTGCAGGTAATATATCATTTGATATTCAAAACGACCTGATGAGGCCTGGAGAGGTTAAGTAATCTACCCAGCGTCACACAGTAAGGAAGTGGCAAAGCCTGGATTCAAACTCTAGAGCTGCACTGGCCAATACGGTAGCTACTTGTCAAATTTCACAACTGAGCACTTGAAATGTGCCTAGTCTGAATTACGATGTGCTGTACGTATAAAATACATACCAGATTTCAAAGACTTTTCACACTGCGGTGCATCTGGGAGATCCTGTGGTATAAAGTAAGACTTAAAACTTCGTTTCCAGCCTCGATCTCTACCTAGGATTTCATCTAAAAGTTACTGAAGCATGTTGGCTACCGTGATTGGAGAAGACTTCATTGAGTGCAAGGCCTTGAGTTGGGGGTGGGACTCTGAAAGGATAGGATAAATCTGCATTTCTTAGAAATGCCAGTGGCATTTTGGGGGCAGTGAGCAGATCATTCTTGCTGGAGAAGTATGTTGTAGTCAAGAATTATTTATTACAAATCACTCACCCTGGCTTCAGCCAAAGGGGAATTTATTGGCTGGATGCAAGGCTGTCTCGTACAACACAAGCAGATAGTCTCAGGTGGGGCTAAAACCAGGGCTTTGAAACCTGCCAGGAGCAAAGGAGGCCACTCTTTCTCTTTTCCCAAAGTTGCCTAGTCTAGCAACTCAGTTTCTCTCTGCTTTATTGTCCTTTCTCTATGTTGACTGGCTTATTCTGCCTCTCCAAGCACATGATGGAAAAACACTTGATTGACTAGACTTGCCGGATCCCCATTCAAAAATCCCTGAGGGGGAACCTGATGGGTGGGGCTTTGGTCAAATAGTCTCCCCTAGCCCAACTAATGAGTCGAAATATGCAAATTAAATAATATGACTTTTACAGAACGACCTACCTCTGTATTTTTACCTGTTCTTTCATCATACTCGGGTAACTTTCTCAACTCTTTTGCCTTTCAAATAATTTTTTAAATACTTTTACTGCTCCATAATCATGCCACAGCTCTTAGCCTAGCAAAGCAAGATAATTTGCTATTTTATTTAGGAATGCTCCCAATCCAGGTGTCCTCCTGGATTTGGCCAATGTATGTATGTTTTATTGTTCCTGTCTTTTATGTATAAAACTCAGTTAGACTTGACAACTTTGTTCTCTCTCTCTATTTTGCCAGTACTCTTTCATTCTACTCACATATATAGTTTTATGATACTTTATCAGTTTGTCTTTAGAGTGGACTATGAGGTTCTGGAAGGCAAGGTCTATGTTTTACTTGTCTTTACCTTCCTGTTGCTGGTGCGCAATACACTTTCCATAAACATGTGTTGAATGAAAGAAAGAGTGAATGGCACTGCATTTTCCATTTAAAAAAAGAGAAGTTTTGTATTTTTGTAATCCCCTCTCCATCACCTATTCTGTAATCCTTTTCTAACATATCAGCATGGCTCTTTAAATAATTTGTGCATTGGATTGTCTTTCTTAGATGAGGAAAATATTAATTTTTGAATACTCATAACTCATTCATGTAAGTGATGAGACTTGCCAGTCGAATTACACATTTCCTTTGGAAGGACTCTTTTCAGCGGGGATCACCCCTATAGAAGTGCTCTACAAATGGTTTCTCTGAAGGAAGCCTCTAGACTGGAGAGCATGGCTCAGTCCCCTGTAGATCTCTGTCTTGTGAAATGTTTCTGAACTGAATCACACAACCATCTTTCACAGTCTGATCTGGCTACTCTGAGCCTTCTTCTCAGCCGTGCTCCTGGGCATGATTATTGCCCAGAAAAATTCAGGAGAACGTGGCCAATTCAAAGTCTGTTGCCATAGGTTTAGCTATGGAAGCGGATGTTTTTGACCTATTTAGCATTCTACAGGATCAGATTTCCTGGACAGGAGCCAAATCTCCTCTCCACATTATGCTATGGAACTAAAACTTGTGAGTAAAAGAACACTCTTGCCAATTTTGGAGTTTTGAAACCTTGACAGTAATTATTAAAAACTGTTAACAGTCCAAATTCTTTGGCAGATTAATGCCATAAAAATTAAGCAATCAAGAGTTTCTAATATAATTTCTCTTGCATTGTTAGTAAAAGATGAGTTTAACTGATTTACATATTGTACATAAATTAACCAGGTTGGAATTGCTATATTATTACTATAAGAAATTGGCTTCGGGGCCGGCCCGGTGGCGCAAGCGGTTAGGTGCGCGCGCTCCGCTGCGGCGGCCCGGGGTTCGCTGGTTTGGATCCTGGGCGCGCACCAACGCACTGCTTGGTAAGCCATGCTGTGGTGGCGTCCCATATAAAGTGGAGGAAGATAGGCACAGATGTTAGCCCAGGGACGTCTTCCTCAGCAAAAAAAGAGGATGATTGGCGGATGTTAGCTCAGGGCTGATCTCCTCACAAAAAAAAAAAAAAAAAAAAAAAAAAGAAATTGGCTTATTTTATCCTCAAAATAAGGAAATTTCCTTTTATACCAGTAAATTGAATTATTCTCGTAGTTTATACTAAACAAAAAATATTGATAATTGCCAGTGCTCATTTTATGTTGAAAGACATGGCTCAGTTATTTACTCAGTGAAAGAAAATAATATATATAACAGGTATTGAATGCTTCCTATGAGCTAGGCACTTTACATCCTTTATGCTGTTTGACATCCGACAACTCACAGCCAGATCGTCCCCATTTCACAGGTGAGGAAACTGACGTGCTAAGGGTAACTGTCAGTAGTGTAGTTGGTACTTGAATTCTCATCTGTATGGTTTTAAAGCCTTTGCTCTTTCTAATCTCCCAAGTTATTTCCTTTGCCACTTCTTCTCCTCTCTGTTTTTCTTTAAATTCCTTAAAAATTAAAATATATAGATTGAGTATATTTATGTACATAATGAAGCCTAAGGGTAATTTTTTTTTTGGATATGATGAAGATAATGATATATTTACAAAATGTAACTCAAACTACAGTGATAGGAGCCTCCACTGGCTTTATGGTCAAGGTCATAGTCTTCCCAAGTTTGTTCTAAGTGTCCTAAGGCTGCGTCAAGTGTCCTTAGGATCAGGGACGGGCCCACGTGTCCTTCCACCCCACCTCCTGCCCTGTCTCCACGTTGAGTCTCATGTATATCCCAAGTCGCCTTCTCTCCACATGAGGGCCCTGACTTTGGCATAGGAGACCTGTTGAGGCTGTGCATTCAGTTTTCTTTGTAGCTCTGCTACCCTTACAGTTGAGTCCTATACCTGATTTTCAGCACAGACTGCAAGGTTTAATGACTTGCAGACTGTGCTTCAAATTGCTAGGTAGCTAACCTGAGCCTGCTATTTTCTTTTGTTAAGGTTTCTAAATCTACTAAATAAAACCAGACAGCTTCACAATCATTATAATTGTCATGGGCCCCACACCGTCCAAGTGTCACTGCTAACGCACACAGCAGTGCTTCAATTTCTTTTTGCTCCTTTCCTAAATCCCCCACAGGACATCTTGGTGGTTGTCACGCTACTGCATGCCAGGGGTCGTTACCGCCTCACTGACCAACACCTAGGTGCTCCTTGTCTCTGTCTGACCCGAGAGAGTCAGATCCAGAATCCCGCCGTGAGAGTCTACTTAGTAGGGCCATTTTTGGTAACAGCTATCTTGGCCTAGGTTCTTCCTAAAAGCCGAGGCTGAGACAAGGTCTCACATTCAGGATGTTTATTTTGGGAAGCAGGAAAGTGGGAAGGGGAGAAAGCCAATCCAAGGGTGCTTTATGGTTTCCAGTATGGGACACTGGACACTTCCAAGGGCGCTTTGAGGAGTTGTGTGAAATGTACCCCAGGATTTTCTGCCTGAGGGACAGATGAGGGGAGAATTTATCTACTGCTTCTTGTCCCTACTCGGCCAAGGGTTGCTCCCTGGTGTTAACTCCCTCCCACTTCCAGCCACCTGTGTGATGAGAAGGGCTGGTCTGCAGGCATCTCATGTGGCTTGAGAGTGGCAGAGAAGCCTGGGGGCAGAAAGTGGGCAGTCTATTTGGGGCAGTTGATGTAATGTGTGGTCAGTTTACATATGAGCAGAGTTGGTTGTGTCAGTAATGACTGGAGAAAAAGATGGGTTGAAAGCATGTGAACTGGGGCACAAGAGGTGTCAGATACAATCTTGTTCTATGGCTCCAACAAATCATTACACGATAGTCAAACAACAGGACATTCTTCAAGTCTGGAATAGTCAGTCTCAATCCCACCACAGGTAGGGCATTAATGACCCTGTCTTGGTTGGGGTGCTCCAGTTCCTCTTCAGTCTCTCTTATTAAGTATTCACAAATGTTGGGGTACAGACTCAAGGTCACATTGAGCACACAGATATCTTGTGCTTTATCTAAACTAAATGCTTAATTACGTTCCTGTGGCTAGTGCCACATGCATGGATATGTTTTTGACATAATACCCACGAGGTTGCTGATGTTTTCTAAGGACTGTGCTGGGATAAGAGGTGCTCCTCTCTTGGTCAGGGAAGGCAGAAATAGACTTGGTTGAACTCCAAGTTGTGAGAGAGTCCAGAACAAAGATGTGTGGCTCCAGGGATGGGGGTGATTTCAGTCAGATCCACTTGGGAAGCTTTTCCCACAATATCATGCTCTTGGCAGGGGGAAATGGGAGGGGATCGAAGTGTGAGAGTATGTGTTGCTTGGAGATGCTCAACAGGTAATTCTGCAAGACGCCACGCATTTTCCATTGAGAATACTGAAGTGAGTTAATTGCCCAGTGGCTAGCTGGAGTTTCGTGGGATTGTTGGCATCTTTCTCACTGTGCTCCATCAGGTTCCTGCAGCAATGTCCTAGGCCAAGAGAGGCCGTGTGGAATGAGGGCAGCTGCAGACAAATCTCCTGGAACAAAGAAGAGATGTGATTTGATTAAGAAGCTGGCAGTATACTTGCACAGACTCCTGTGTTATGTCAGCTTTTGAAAACCCACAGCTGCCCTCTTGGCTCTTGGCCACATGTATTAAAATTCTCCTCAATCCCCACCACTAAAGGGCCTGAAAGTGATGATGTTTTCCTAAACCTGATCCTGAGGCTGGCAACAGGCCATTTCTACGCCACAGATCATCTTCATGCATTGGGAGTCATGCCTGCCACCTACCCAGCCAGGGTGGCCTCCCGGGATGCTTCTTTTGGCAGGAGTGTCTTACAGCTGGGCTGATTATTAGTGAGTTTCTGAATTATTTATGTCAATGTTCCCTTTCATTAGTGTGAATTGTCATGAATTGGTTGTAATCAAAGTGGTTTAGGTTTGAGGAACAAAAGTGTGAGGTTCATTTTTTAGTTTAATGTTAAAACTTGTTGGGTTTTGTTGTTGCTCTTAAAGCTCCTAACAACATTGTTATGAGGAGCAGTTTAGTGTGTTGCAAGGGACCTCGGACTCAGAGTCTGGAGACCTGCTTTCCTGCCCTGCCCTCAGGTTCCTGGACCTGCTTTCCTGCCCTGGACTCAGCCTTATGGTACCTCAGTGATCACCTTGTCTAACATCCTGATACTTCAGTTGAGCCAACAGAGGCTGTGGGAACTTAGTGGTAGAACCAGAATTAGAAGCCAGGTGGCTGAATTACCTGTTTGCTCTGAGCTACATGATCTCATTGACCTACTGGGCATTTATTTAACTTGTGAGGACACAAGCGAGAAGGCAGCTGTCTGCAAGCAGGAAGAGAACTTTCAGGGGCCACCTAGTGGTGTAGTGGTTAAGTTTGCGTCTTCTGCTTCGGCAGCCCAGGGTTCGCAGGTTTGGATCCCAGGCGTGGACCTGTGCACCACTTGTCAAGCCATGCTGTGGCAGGTATCTCACATATAAAGTAGAGGAAGATGGGCACAGATGTTAGCCCAGGGCCAGTCTTCCTCAGCAAAAAGAGAAGGAGTGGCAACAGATGTTAGTGCACAAAAAAAAAAAAAAAAAAAAAAAAAGAGAACTTTCATCAGAAACTGACAGGGCTGGCACCCTGATCTCGGAATTCTAACCTCCCAAACTGTGAGAAAACAAAGATCTGTTGTTTAAGCCACCCAGTCTATGGTATTTTGTCATGGCAGCCTAAGCAGACTAATACAAAGGGCTAGAATAGAGAGCAGAGACTATCAGAAGTGCAAAACAACTTGTCTTAGTTTGAGTTCTTCCAAAAGCAGACCCTGAGATGGAGATTAGAGTGAAAGCCGTTTATTTAGGAAGTGAGTCCAGGCAGCAGTGCAGACGATTTGGGGAAGTGAGACAGAGGAAGATAGGAAAGCCAATATGTGTTCTCACTGTGGGTGACTGGAGCTCAGTACCCTAGAACCTTCTAAAAGACTGTGTGAGATATACCTCAGAATTTTCCTAGTGAAGGCCAGGGAAGCTGTGATGCTCATAAACCAGCCGACTGTCCCCGTGAAGCTAAGTGCCCAGCCCTTCGGGCCTACCCGGCACACGGCCGTCTAGCAACAGGTTTCCTGGGTCAGAGAGCGCCTCCAGGGAGAGATGTGCAGCAAGGTGTGCACAGGAACTGTCTCGAGTCACGTCCAGAGTGGACTGAAGGGACTGAACACAGCTCAGACAATGTCTACTACAAGAGAACTCTCACACATTAAGGTGAACGCTGAACATCTGGGAGTCTTGTTAAAATACAGGTTCTGACTTGGTAGGTCTGGAGTGGGACCTGAGGTTTTGCATTTCTAACAGGTTCCCTGTAACGTCGACGTAGCTAGTCCTTGGACCTGACTTTGAGTGAAAAGAATTTCATGCTCTTTCCTGAATTCAGCTCCATTTGACACCCATTTATTGAACCCCTCCTGAGTTGGCTACTGGGCTATCCCGTGCTTGACATGGGGGCTGGTGAGATCAGAACATAGGGATCAGGCATTGCATACACTTTACAGATGATCTAAGGGAAACAGAGGAAGGTAGAATTCCTGAACTGCTTCTGTATCTTGGACAGAATTTTAACCTATAAAAATGGTAGAAATCATTAGCACAGATCTACCTCTAGGTATGTGTCCCAATGTCTTAGTAGCAGCCTCTCTGGGACCATATGAATGTTTTCAGAAAGCCATTGCTCACTTTAACACTTTAAAATTAAAAAAAAAATCTAGAATTGTAATAAAAATAGCAACATTTTTATAGTACTTC
Organism: Diceros bicornis minor; assembly: GCF_020826845.1. Taxonomy (NCBI): domain Eukaryota; kingdom Metazoa; phylum Chordata; class Mammalia; order Perissodactyla; family Rhinocerotidae; genus Diceros; species Diceros bicornis. The sequence continues at coordinate 60,937,992 of NC_080747.1, read as the reverse complement.
ACAGCTTACAAAGTGCTTTCCACCACAGTTATCTCGTTATGTGCTTTGCAGGCTTGAGAGAAATAATCTACAAATGGCATTTTGAAATAAATGTGTTGCACATTAGGGCAGGTACATTACACAGCTGGCTACATGATATTCCAGATCCAATGATAATGAAAAATGATTGTGAAGAAGGCTGCATATAAACATATACCACATCCTAGGGCACTCAGATAAACTCTGCATTAGCTGGGAAAAGGCAGCTCAGACTCGTTGCTAGTTTCTCACTTTTGAACTTTCCAAGGTAAAAGTTGAAACATTTCAACAAGGGTCTTATGAAGACCTTTGCTCTCTGTGCAGATGTTCAAGTTTGGCCACTTGGCTTTTCATTCTGTTGAGAGGCTTTGGGCCATCTATATGCTCAGCTCAAGTCCAGCACCAAGAGTGTGGCTCATACACAGTGGGCACACCACATGGCTGTCAACCTCTTTAGCTGGACAGCCAGTGGGTTCAGCCAGTCAGATAAGAAGATGGAAATGAGATGGCAAAGCTTTCTTTAGACATTGTAAAACGACACAGCTGTGATGACCTTCATAAAGATTTAGCTTTATATGCCTACGAACTCTAATTATATCTATCAAATGTTATCAAAAGAGATTGTGAATTATGTCTAATTTATAATTATACCTAAAGGTGAAGATTCCATTTATAATAATATTCAATAATTTTATTTATAATAACTTCAATAACCTTGAAATATTGAGTGAAAGGGAAGCAAATGGATGTCATTCATGAATATTTTATCAGGATGCTTTTTGCTATAAGAATGGAATATTTAATAGAAGCTAAAAATAAGAGTTTATTGTTTACATAACACAAATCTGGAAATAAGTTGTTCCAAGGTTTGTTAATTCAGCGGCACAGTTGATGTCTGGGTTCTGGGTCAACTTCTCTGTGATGCTTTTGATTTTCATTTCATGGTCACAAAATGGCTGCCACATCTCTAAGCATCATGTCCTCATACAACTGAATTTAAACAGGAATGAGAGTGTTTCCCTTATCCTTCTTTTTTTTTTTTTTTATCATAGATAAAAATCATTTTGAGAAGTCCCTAGTAAGTTCCTCTCAGTCCCTTTTGACAGAAGTGGGTCATATGCCCACTCACACACCAATCAATGGTAGAGGAAATGGGATTAACATGATTGGCTCTGCTAATTTTATTTCATCTTTTGGGGCTGCAGTAGGGTCCAAATTTCCTTGAGCACATTGCTTCTTCAAATCTCAACAAAATAAGTGTTATGAGTAAGGAAAAAGAGAAATGGCTTTTGCGGAAGCAAGCAAAAATATGTCTGATGCACATATTTTCTGTTATTTTTTTAGAGATTCTTTGGTTGCCTATTAATTGAAATGGAGACACATTCAGGGGTTAGAATCAAAGACTGACATTGAAAACATTACCCCTTACTGAATACTATAGAAGTATCAAACTATTCATGGGACACACAATGTTTCTTGCTAGTTTGGGTTCCTTATGAAATGAAAAATTTCCTGTCTAGAGCTCAGCCCCACATGATGATATGTGTCCCCACCATACTGCTGTATGCCTGGGATCTTCAGAGGGGTAGAAGGAGAAATGACATGAGGACTAAAGTTACTGGAGGAGTTTTTTGGAGGAAACTGTCAGAGAAATTTGGAGATTGATGGGGAGAAGAGCTGTGGGAGGGAAGTACATATGAGGGGAAGGAGGATTAAACAAGTGTTACCGTGAGCAGGTACCCATTCCCTTTACGTATTCAAAAAACATAGCTAAGAATGTGGGTTAATCTAGAAATGACATCTGTTTGGTAACAGTGTCTTTTCAACACTGCTCTGACAGTTGTGGCTTCAGCAGGACACATTCTCATCACTGATCTCAAGGGATAGGAATAGTATTCTCTCCACCGACCCCATTCCCAACTGAAAAGCCAATCTAGACCTGTGGGAGGGTCCCATGGAAATTATAGCGTATTGGAATCTCCATGCCCAAGGTCATCTCAAGTTCCAAGATGGCTGTTCAAGGTTCATCCGCTACATCCACATTTCAGTGTGCAGGAAGGTAGAAAGGGGAAGAAGCAGAGGAGGCCAAGGGCAGTGCTGGCTGGTTTCTTAAGGCTGATTCTCAGTAGCTACCTCATGATACATCTGCTTACATCCCATTAATCAGAATTTAGTCACGTGGTCCACCTAGCTATATGAGAGTCTGGAAATGTAGTCTTTTTTTTTTTTTTTTAAGGAAGATTGGTCCTGTGCTAACATCTGTTGCCAATCTTCCTCTTTTTCTTTTTTCTCCCCAAAGCCCCAGTACATAGGTGTATATCGTAGTTGTAGAGTTGTAGCTCTTCTATGTGGGATGCTGCCTCAGCATGGCTTGATGAGCAGTGAGTATGTCCGTGCCCAGGATCCGAACCGGCAAACCCCAGGCCACTGAAGCTGAACGTGCAAACTTAACTGCTACGCCACTGGGCTGGCCCCGGAAATGCAGTCTTTACTTTGATTGGCCATGTACTTAGTTAAAGATTCTACTACTTTGGAAGAAAGGAGGAATGAATATTGAGGGAACAAGAAAAAGGAGCCTCTTCCAGTCCCATTCCCCTCTCTATGAATGGGAAATGGGCTAATACTTTTATGACTCTAGTTTTGTTCATGTTATTTATTTTGCATACAATGTCCTTTTCTCCCCCTTGCTTCTTAATGTCTCCCTAACTCTTTTGTTGTCTACTGATATTTTTCTCACCTTCAAAGCTTAATTCACTGTCACTTCCTCAAAGGGGTTTTCTTGGATTCTACCAATTAGAACTAACTTATTCTGTGCTCCCCAGCCCTTTTCTCCTACTTTTATTATAGCAAAGTGTTCATTCTGTTTCACACTATCAGCAATTGTTTATTTTTTCCTTTAGATTGTAAATTTCCCGAGGGCTGGGTCTTGGATTTAATCATCCCCAAATCCATACAGTGCCTACATGAAAGAGAAGTAAACTCGTATCTTGTTTAAGTCAATGTAATTTTGCACTTTTTATTACTCACAGCCAAATATAATCCTAACCAATATAAGCCTCTTCCCCCTTCCCTTTACGGAGTTGAGCACGACTCTGTTTCTGAACTGATGATTAGCTAGATACTACCTAAAAAGGGCTGGAACATTAAAAGAATGTTAATTAATGGAAGAAGATTGGGAAATATTCTTAAACTGGTGCTATGTTGTGTTCTCAATTTTCAGTGTTAGAGGGGTTAGTAGGGTGTAGAGGAAGGAGGTGGGCTTTGTAATCTGACATATCTGATTTAAAGTCTTGGTTGAGTGACTTAGAGATGTGTGACCTCAGGTAAGGAAATTATTCTCCCTAAGCCACAGTTTCTAGGTCTGTAAAATGAAAATGAAAGTATTTACTTTGCAGGGTTGTTTTGAGAATTAGATAAGATGTCTTCAAAGAGCCTGGCACTTAGAGGATTCTCCTTCCCGGGCCTTATTGTAATCATCATACTGCAGATTTGGAATGATTAAGAAAAAAGCTCTATGTTGGCCTATCCCAGAGCCACAAAGCTGATTACACACGGGTCAGGAATTCTTGGAAGGAAATTTGCCGCAGAAGGCAAGGAATGTCATTACTGGCAACAGAAATTGAGAGCATATCATTTATACCCCTGTAGTTGCAATGAAATTTGGCATATTGACATGGACAATGGATCCCTCCAACATCCATTAAAAAAGTCTCCAGATGTAAAACTTAGACACAAAGTGCAAGCACTCGTTGATGCTCTTAACAGTCATAGCAACATAGAGGGTAATATTAAAAATGATGGAGGGGGCAATTCCATTGAAATGTGGGCTGAAGCATACCTATTAAATTGGATCCATAGTTAAAACAGCCTGGGCTTTTCAAAGTTCTCTAAGGAGGAGCAGTTAAACCCAGATTTTGTCTTTATTGACAGCAATATAGAAGTTATGCATATCATGGACCAAAAGCAATCAGTGACACAGCTGTCAGAACTTCAAGGTCAGAATAAAAGAGTAGATGCTATAATTTTAAGGGAAATTGGAGAAGTTTATGTGAAGATTTGGTTAGAAGATGTTTTACGGACTCCCCAAAGCATGAGTAACTTTTTTGACTTTGTACCACGTGAAGTCTTCATGAAGTTTTTGGCATACTTTGAGGCTAATACCTAACATGTATTTAGCACTTCTCAGATTATTAAATGCTTTGATATACCTCAACTGATTTAATTATTGTATTTATTTTCTATTGCTGCATAACAAATTACTACAAACTTAAAAGTTTAAAACAGCATATATTTATTTATTTTTTATTTTTTTATTTTTGTGAGGAAGATCAGCCCTGAGCTAACATCCGTGCTAATCCTCCTCTTTTTGCTGAGGAAGACCGGCTCTGAGCTAACATCTATTGCCAATCCTCCTCCTTTTTTTTTGTTTCCCCAAAGCATCAGTAGATAGTTGTATATCATAGTTGCACATCCTTCTAGTTGCTGCATGTGGGACGTGGCCTCAGCATGGCGGAGAAGTGGTGCGTCGGTGCGCACCTGGGATCCGAACCCCAGGCCGCCAGTAGCGGAGCTCGGGCACTTAACCGCTAAGCCACGGGGCCGGCCCCTAAAACAGCATACATTTAGTCTCCCACAGTTTCTACGGGTCAGAAGCGTGGCCACAACTTAGCTGGGTGCTCTGTGTAGGATCTCACAAGGCTGTAATTAAGGTGTCAGTTAAGCTGCACTCCCATCGGGAGATCAATTGGGAAAGAATATGCTTGCAAGCTCACCTGGGTTATTAGCTGAATTAATTTCCTGTGGTTGTTGGACTGAGAGCCCTGGTTTCTTGCTGGGCCCTCAGCTACTGGAGGCAGCCCATAGATCCTTGGCACATGGGCTTTCTCAAGTAGCCTCTTGACTTCATCAAGCTGGTAAAGAGAGTTTCTAGAGAGATTCTACTAGCAAGATGGAGTCTTACATAACATAATATAATCACAGAGTGACCTCCTGTAACTTTCACTACAATCAATTAGAAATAAGTCACATGTTCCACCCACACTCAAGGGGAGGGAATTAAACAAAGGTGTGGACACTAGGAGGAAGGGATCATCGTGGGCCACCTGGAGTCTGTCGGCCACAATTATCAATACAGTTCTTTAAGAAGGCCGGGTAGGTGTATTAACTTCTGTTATATAAGTGAAGACCCTGATGTTCAATTAGAAAGGTTAAATGAACTGATACTCAAGACTACCTAGTTAATAGGAGGTAAGATTAAACACAGGATCCCTAAGTCCTAGTTCTATGCTCCAACTATCAATATCTAACCATCTCAAGTATCTTTGTATCCAACAATCCATCCATTCGCTCATCCAACCATCCTGGTCCAGTGTTCTTTTTACTACATCACCATATTTCTTGTATAAATTTGAGTAATATTTGGCAAACTCATCTCTTTGAACCCAGCAGAATTACCTCTTTGTCACTGTATTAGACAAGTTAGGTTAGATTCTCCCATGGTAACAAATAACTCCAAGATCTCAATGGCTTAAAATAACAAAGGTTTATTTCTTGCTCATATCACACATCCAATGTAGGTCAGCTGAGTGCTTTTCTCCACTTTTTCTTACTTGAGGACTCAGGCTGATGTTGCAGTCACCATCTTGAATGTTGCTAATCCCCATTCCAGAGGGAAAAGAGAGCTCTGGTGAGTCTTGCAATGTAAATTAAATGCTCTGACCCGGAAGGGAAACATGGCATTTGCTTAAAGCTTGTGCCTCAGAATTAGTCAGACTGCTTTACCCAACCACAAGGGAGTCAGCAAGTCCAATTCAACACTATTTCCAGGAGTGGGGAGGACCAGAAGTAATTGCCATGTAACTGGTGAAATAATTACTACCACAGCCATGAAACTAGCCTACCACAAAATGAACCCCTGTCACCTTTGAAATGTCCATTAGTCTCAAATCCCTCACCTGACCTTCTAATACTCTGCTTCTAGACCTGTTCCTAAGAGCCTCAACTTTTGACTCGTGACTTATTTATATCTTCAGAGCTGTATCTCTCCTAAAACCTAAGATTTGCAGCTGCTTCTCCAGGTCTGATTTCTACTTTTCTTGATCACTATTTTTACTTTGTATTCTTAATGGTATTGTTTTCAGCCATTCTGGGTAAATAATTCACCAAATCTTGCTGCACTCCTGGGACCCTAAACTCAGCCCAGACCTTACAAGCTAATGCCTCTGTGAAGTTGAGCAAGTCATTGATAATTCCATGATGAATGCCATGTGGGGAGAAAAGTTTGGTTATATCCTTCGGTATTTCCCCAAGTTCTTCAGAGATACTCTAGGCACTGATCTAAATTCAGTTAGAAAGTGTCATAAAAAAAGGAAACATCAATGGAAAAAATGGATCAAAGGATTAACATGAGTGAACCTAGCAGGAAAGCAGAGCTGGCCATTCTCAAAGTGAATAATTATCTGAAGAAATGTAAACAACAACAACACAACCGATCAGTTGCACACCCGTTTTGGCTCAATGTGAGAGCTGCAACAGGTGAGCTAAAATATTAATGCCATGCTAAACCATCTTAGAGGACTGTTGTGTTAGAACAACATTCTCAGTGGGTGCCCGCACTGCTGGAACAGGCTACTAAAGAATAAAGAAGTAGCTGGAATAAATAGATGTTCACAGCAGAAGAAACATTTTTCGTTCTATAGCCGTGTTCTTTTTTATCATTTAAAGCATTTCTGTCAGCTCATAGACTAAATTACACTCAACCTTGTTGTGCATAAATTTCATTCCACTATAGGATATTAAAGAAACTTCCTTGAAAACCAGGAAAATGGTGGATTAGGAGAAACAAATTCTGAGAAATGTCTCCTTTATTAAGGTAAAGCCCACAACCTCTAAGATTTAACCCCAAATAGAGTATTTGCTGGTCAGGAGGTGACTGGATCAAGAAAGCTTCCTCCCACCTCTGAGAGCCTCCCATTTTGGTTCTTGTGGCCGTAGTCAGACCAGCAGCCCTTGGGCCTCTGCTGCAATTCTGGCTCAGCTTTTGGGTTCCAATTCATACCTAAGCAAAAGCCCCTCCCCTTAGGTTCCCCCAGCACAGCCAAGGTTGTCTGGAACTTATGAAAAGCTTTAAAAGAGCAAAGAGATACATAAACCTCTATAGGTTATCTTATAAGTAGAGGTTTCTGCTCTTTTCCGTAGTTTGCTCACTGCTAGGGCTTGTCAGCCCTGTTACCCTGCACTGTCTAGCTGTCTTCATCTGAGTTTCCCCAAAAGCAGACCCTGAGATATGGCTCTGAATTTGATTTGATTTGATTTGGGGGGTTATCCCAGAAAGCAGAAGGAGGGAGTGAAGAAGTGAGTCCGGCAAGGGAGGGAAGGCAAGAGAGTTAATAAGTGGGTTGTCACAGCGGGCAACTGGGGTTTAATCCCATGAGGACCCTCTGAGACAGTGTAGAGCACACCTCAGAAGTGTCCTACTGAGGGAGAGGAAGGTGGGATATCTATCCCCTAGTTCCCATTCCTCAATGTTGCGAGTTGGTCCTGGGGGTGTTAACTCTTCAGCATTTCCAGCCTGCCCTGCCTGTGTGCTAAACACATGCCCAGAGAAAGCCTTAGAGCAGAGAGATGGAGGTGCTTGATGAAGGAAGCTATCAGGAGAGGGAACTCTCCACTGAAGCTGCAGGTGACCTCCAGGGTGGGCCCAGGGGATATGGTGGGACCCCAACAGCATCAGCTTCAAGGAGCCCTAATGGGTTAGCAAAACCTCATAGGCTCCTTACCAAGATTGCTCACTGCCCTGCTCCTCCGCTCTCTCCTAGCTGTCTTCTCTATCTCACAAGAACTAGCGTCTTGCAACTGTAGGTCTCAATGAGTGGTGTATACACACCCTCTCTCTTTGTAGAAGTGGTTTATATGACACTCAAGATTGTAATTTCTCATAATTTCCCATTTCTTCTACTGCTAGAAAGTGTTTTTGATATGCCTTAGTGATGAAATTCACTCCTGCAAAAACTGCTACCATTGTTTACATTCTTAAAAATTCACTGCAAATGAAATTATAATGATAAAACACAGAAGCTTTTTGCTTATAATGTGGTTGCAAATTTTCTCACACTACAGGCATGTGTATAAAGTAGACATATAATTGATCTGATGGTTCTCATCAGTCCTCTACCTATTAGGTAGTGGGTAAAAATGAAATTTTAGGTCAATGTGGCACATTTGGGCTGATCCTCTAATTTAAACAGTCTCTTTAGATTAGCTCAGTCTCTATGGATGATTCAGACTTTCAGATTTTCTTCATCTACCTACTCCTCTTCAAGATGGAGCCTAAGGTGACTTCCTAGTATTGGTGGCTCAGTGCAGTCCTTGGTGTGCTCTGGCTGGTGTCTGCTGAGAGGTGGTTGGTCTGATCCCATCTCTGGGCATCCTGCTAGTTTCTACTTCTGATATCATCCATTTCTTATCAGCTTTGTTGGGACACGGTGGTCCTTCCAGCTGTGAGTCCTACCCAATACTGGGCTCAGACCATTTGCCCAGGATCACTGTGCCTTTGTCATAGTAACTTCTTGGAAGGCTGGCCCGTTGACACCACCAGTGCTACCCTCCATGGAGCATATGGGAACTCCTGTGCACCTTCCATGCCACCTGGGAGCTGCAGGAGACTTTGAATTGCTCAACCCAGGCCCTCTCTTTGTATATCACACCTTGCCTGTTTTATACTCTTCAAGTATAAAACCTGAGATGTCTCTGTGGAGGAGAATGGACAAGGAAAAATAGAATCTCCAAGAAGATAAACCAGGGGCAAGAAAATTCTTTTCAGAGAGCATAAGAAGGGGGCTGCTCAACTAGCTAACTGTCAGGAGTCAGGCTTTCCCGAGAAACAGAAGCAATAGGATATATATATAGATATACAGGAAGAGATTTGTTACGAAGGATTGGCTTATTCAGTTATGGAGGTTGAGAAGTCCCGCAGTCTGCTCTCTGCAAGCTGGAGGCCCAGGAAAGCCGGTGGTGTAGATCCAGTCCAAACCCAAACTGGTGTATGTCCCAGTGGGAGTCCAAAAGCCCAAGAACCAGGGAGGCTGATGTTTAAAGAATCAGTCTGAGTCCGCAGGTCTGAGAACCAGGAGCACCAGTGTCTGAAGGCAGGAGAAGATGGACGTCCCAGCTCAAGCAGAGACCAAATTCACCCTTCCTCCACCTTTGTATTCTGTTCAGACCCTCAATGGACTGGATGATGCCCACCTACATTGGTGAGGATGATCTTTACTCAGTCTACTGATTCAAATGCTAAACTCTTCCAGAAACACCCACAGACACACCCAGAAATAATGTTTTCCCAGCTATCTGGGCCTCCCTTAATCCAATCAAATTGACATGAAATTAACCATCACGCTAACCAAGGAAGTTACTCCACTGTCAGGGCAGGAATGGCAATTGCTGTCTTATTCTCCAACACTGTGCACTGGGTGTGTTGGGGGCAGCTAACTTGACTTTTAGTTTGGAGGTTGCCGGACCATGAGAAGCTGTATTGAGAAGACTAACCAGTGCTCAGCGCTCCTGGAGTTTGAGCTGGATGATGACTTGATCAGATTTTGTGGTTTTCTCCCTTGGGGTGCTCAGGTGCTCATGATGTTTGGAAAGTCATGGGCAGACTGATGGATATTGCTAGTGTCCTTTCATTGTTTCGGGGCCTATATAATTTATGATCTAAACTGGGACACTTTTGAGGGTGAAGGGGAGTTCTCAAAACAATTAAGATTGTGCAATTATAATTCATTCAAAATCAAAAAAATCATTACCAAACAATAAAATCAGTAGTTGTAGATTTACCCCAAACATTAAATGACGAAACCACTGTAGTAAGAGAGTTGAGACCACTCCCTGTGCACCCCACATCAAGACTGCTCAGCCTCACATTTATTTCACGTGCATCCACTCTATCATTTCCCATAGACTCTACTGACTGTGGCCTAGAGGCTTCATATATCTCACCGCCTGTGGCACAGGTCACAACACAACCGGCTGATCTACCAAGTGGCCGTCAGGGACAGCAGCATCAAATACTTGGCCCACCATCCCCCAAGACCAGGAGGAGTTGGCTGTTGGAGCTACTTTTATCTGAACACACTTTGTTTTATCAACGAGTTCCCTGCATCTGGGCCCTAACAGGGAGGTGTTAGCTCTGTTGCATCTGGAAAGGATGAAGAAAAGAGAAATGGGTTGTTGCTAGTTGTCTTCTGAATTTCCCATGTGTTTATGTGAGACTTCACATGCCTCACACACACTGTCAGATAGGTCCATGGCAGAGGAATGAAAAGTGGAGCTCTACCAAACCCTTCCCAGCTTATTTTAATACGATGTTTGATAATAATTAAATTTTTTATAAAAAAAATGAAAAATCCAGGACAAATGTTAAACCATTAGGGACATGGGGATAATGGGCAATGGACAACATCTGGGACAGTCCCAGGCCAACCAGGATATATGGTCAGACTACCCCAAATCCATTCTTTCCATATTCTTTAGTAATAGAGTTCCCACTTTTACGCTGAACACATGGCCACGCAGGAAGAATTCTTTCTCGTGGGGTGATAACCAAGCCATCTAGTTTCCAGACTCAGAGTGGCAATGGCAACAGTAGTGACATCAAGGGTCCAGTGCAGGGGGACCAGCTGCAGCATCCAGTCTTGGCTGTATAGCATGACTTCAGCTTTGGTGCTGGTGTCCCTCCTGTTTTCTGAGCCTTATTCTCTGGCCTTCCTGGTAGTTCTGTTAGCTTTCTAATATTATTTCAATAAACTTCTTTTTCCTCAAATTGATCTCCTTATTTCTGTTCTGTTCAAATAAGAGTACTGACTGCTTTAGAGAGCAGGCCCTAGATGACGTTTTCTGGTGGGTGAAAATTTTTCCCTAAAATTCTGTAAGTCCGGTATGTGACTTTTGCTGTTGTGGTCCCTTTAACATCCACACTCCCTTGCCATGTAACCCAGGCCTGGCCAGTCACACATAGCATTCCATTCTCTGGCCATGGGGGTGTGCCTAGGATGGACACATGTCTAATTCAGGCCAATCAAAGTCTTTCCTAGGAATTAAGAATTTCACCCATGAAACTGGGAGAGATGAGTGCATGTTCTCTCTCTCCTCCTGGACTATGAGCTGCACAGAGTCTATACTGTTGGCAGCAATGTCTCTGCCAGACTGATAAGACTGTCTGTGGAGTAGACTTTCGATGGAGAGAGAGAGACAGAAAGGGAAGAGGAGGGGAGAGAAGGAAAAGGAAGAGAGTTGTGACAATTTCTTTTGAGTTCCTGGGCCCAGTTGAGTTTGAAGCCGAGATCCAACCCTGTACTTACTGGTTATGTGAACCAATGCTTTCCCTTTTTGTCTTAAGCCATTGAGTTCAGTTTCTATAATTCACAGTGGGAAGATCTCTGATCGTTGTAGCTGGATTTGTCTGAGTCCTTGGCTGCACAAAATCCTCAGGCTGGGAAGCAGCAGGTGGGAGTGCTAGTAATTAACTAATTTTTGTTTCTATTTAATTAATCCATCTGATAAACAATCCTTATTTGTTTAGGGTTATATTTTTTGTTTTCCAGTATTATTAGCATAATTAAGCAGAGGAGATCTTCCCCCCCTTTTTAAAACAGCTTTATTAAGATATAATTCACATGCCATACAATTCACCCATTTAAAGTGTGAATAGTTTTTAGTATATTCAGAGATATGTGCAACCATCACTGTAGTCAAGTTTTGAACATTTTAATCATCTCAAAAAGAAACCTCATACCCTTTTGATGTCATCCCTTATCCTTCATCCTGCTTCCCAGCCCTAAGCAACCACTAATCTAATTTTTGTCTCTATAGAGTTCCCTGTTCTGGATTTTCACATGAATGGAATCACATAGTATATGGTCTTTTGTGACTCCCTTCTTTCACTTAGCATAATATTTTCAAGGTTCATCCATGTTGTAGCATGTTTCAGTACTTCATTCCCTTTTATTGCTGAATAATATTCCGTAGTATGGTTATACCACATTTTGTTTATCCATTCATCTGTTGATGGACATTTGGGTTGTTTCCATTTTTTGACTACTACAAATAATGCACCATAAATATTCATGCACAAGTTTTTGTGAGGACATATGTCTTCATTTCTTATGGGTATACACCTAGGAGTGGAATTGCTGGCTGACATGATAACTCTATATTTAATCATTTGAGGAACTGCCAGCCAGATTGTTTTTCAAATGGCTGCATCATTTTACATTTCCATCTGCAGTGTTCGAGGGTTTCAATTTCTCCACATCCTTGTCAATACTCATTGTTGTCTGACTTTTTTGATTCTAGCCATCCTAGTGAGTGCGAAGTGGTATCTCGTGGTTTTGATTTGCATTTTTCTAATGACTAGTGATGTTGAGCATCTTTTCATGTGCTTAGTGGCTATTTGTATATTTTCCTTGGAGAAATGTCTATTCAAATCCTCTGTCCATTTTAAAATTGGGATATTTGTGTTTTTTATTATTGAGTTGTAAGAGTTCTTTATATATTCTAGATACAAGTCCCTGATCAGATATATGATTCACAAATATTTTCTCCTATTCTGTTGGTTGATTTTCACTTATTGGTGTTCTTTGTTTTCCAGTTCTTATTAGCATAATTAAGCAGAAGAGGTCTTAATGTCCTTTGTTTCATCTCTTTTTATGTATTTCTCTACCCTTGGAGTCTAGATTCAGCAGAGGCCTTTTGATCAAAAAGTGCTTAATCATTTTCCTAACCCAGGAAAAGTGTGAAACCTATAGAACAGCCTTTGGAATAGAAAGGCGCTCATTTTGGGCTGGTGCTCTGCACAGGATTCCAGCCTGAGACGGGACACAGCAGGAAAAAAAAGCCATTTCTGAGTATCCTTCACATTTCATCTGCACAACATGGATGCAATTTTGTTTGGAAATTCTCAGAATATTCAAATCACTTGTATATTAAGTGATATTTATAAAACTTCTGGATTGTTACCAGATTAGTCAATCTGATTGGACAATCACCGCTTGATAGCATGAAAAATGAGGAAAAGGAAAACAGCAAATCTCAGGATAAAACTTCAGGACAAAGGAGTAAATCGAATGGCTCTGTCAAGTATGTTTACCCAGTTCGACAATTTATAATGTTATTCAATAACAGATTTGAGCACTTTGACGTGAGAGGCGCTGGTAGCTGCTATTGTGGTTGTGGTGGTGGGTGGCAGAAGTGGGGAGGAAAGTCTCCCTTGAGTCGACTGTTTATGATAAAGGAAGTTAGAAGAGAATGCAGGTGACCGTAGTGGAAGGCCGAATGCTGTGAGGGCAATAAGAGAGGTGCAAGCATGTGGGGTCACAGTGATTGGAAACATCCTATCAGGATGTGGAATCAGGAGAGAGCTCAGAAAGGAAGTTCAGAAAAGACTCAGCATTTTAGCTGAGTCTTGAGGTGGTGTTGGGATTTCCAGAGATGGAGATGGAGACAGGAACACTGCCAGCATTTGTAGAGTTTGGAGGAGAGGACTGTAGGTTGGTTGGACTGGAGTCCAGGGCACGTGCTCAGGAGAGGCTGGAGATGAGGCTGGAAAGCTGCTGGTATCAGAACGAAAAGGGCTGTAAACATTAGATGAGAGCCCTTGCCCATAATGATTGAGACACTCAGAAGCCACTGAACGTTGCTGAACAAGATGCATTTGGATGCAGGATGAGTGGAGAGAGCCTGGATATGTGGAGGCAGTGAAGACTTCTTCAGGGACAGTATGTGTGACCAGTGGGAAATCAGACTTTGGTTTTAAGGACAGCCTTTGTGGAAAGACAGGCTGCCAAAACCCAACACCAATAACTAGAATGTACTCGCTGGCTAGAGTTACCACCCCTGTTATCAGGGAGGTGGCAGGTCCTGAAGAAAAGATGACAGCAGTGGAAGATAGGCAGCATCCATCGTCCCCACACTCAAAACTAATCAAGCGTATTAAGTCACACAGGAGCTTTACAGTCAGTGCCTGGGCTTTGGAAGTGCCAGTTGGCAGAGCACAACAGGTGATGGAATAAAAGATGGCATGCAACTGGCTGTGCTAAAACAGAGTCACTTCCCAGGAAAATGAGCGGGGGGTGGTGGTGGCGGGAGGCAGGGGGCCCTCCTGCCATCTGAGCTGCCTACACATCACATCAAAGCTGCAGGAGTGAAATGCGTCAACTCCAGCAAACTGGATCCGTGTGAGAGGGCCACAGAGCATAGCCTCGGCTTCCTCACCTGTTAAATGGCAAGTGTTTTGAGGATTAAATTAAATAATTCATGTGCAGCACTTGGCAGAGGGCCTGGAACATCACAAACGGTTATCATTCCCTATGGATGCTCTGGACAGCACGCCTGTGGAGATATGGGAGGACTTTTCATTTCAGAGCCGTGTGCTTTGTCCCTGGAAGGGGCAGAGACACCTGGTTGTTTTACATTTGGGGTTGTAGCACAGAGGCAACCCTGTGATTGACTTGATATCCTTGCTTCACAGTTCTGGCAAAACACTCTCAGGCAAGTTACTTTATCTACTGCGTGACTTCCCCTCCCTTCCCTGGCATGGCCCGACTCTTCCTAAGTGCGTCTGCCCTGTTTCCTGGCACCCCCCTTCCTGCCATCAAGAAACTGCTGGCCTCATGCCAAAGGCTCAGGGATCTGGCAACCTAGTCTAGGACAGTTTTTTGGAAGGTAATTAGGGGAGAAGAAGAATGTAGAGAACAAAACTGTACCACATTTGGGAAAGACATGGAAAGTCTAGGGAGGGAGTAAAACAGGAACTCAGTTTGTCAGGAGGACTACTCAGGACATTTGGGTTACTTAGGGGCCAGGTTGCTAGCCAGACTCCTTTCCTTCTCTTACTCGCCTCCCTCCTTCCTTCCACAGTATAAGGAATAAGATAGACTCGTGGCAAACTGTAAGAGGGAGAAAGACATGCACACCGATGGCCCCAACTGGGAGTGATGAATACCCTAGAAGAGACTCGGATAATGTGATCTGTGAGTTCACAGAGGGGAGCAATGACTGCTAACTGGAAGGGCTATGGAAGGCTTCAAGGAGGAAGTGGCAATGAGGCTGGGTTCTGAATGATTTGTAAGATTTAGACATTAGAAATAAAGGGGGAAGGCAACAGCTCAAAAAAGGTACAGAAAGTAAAAAATGTTGCATAAAGGAATGAATCCTTTATTTTGGTCAGATTTCTAAGTGTGTGAAGGGGACGGTGGGCCAGATTAGGGAGAAGTTTGGAAGCTAGAGTGGGGATTTGGGACTTTAGTCCACAGCTTTAGGGAGCAGGTGAATGATACTATCAGAACAGTGTTTGGGGAAGATTAATCCATCAGCATCGTGTAGAATGGATGCATGAGGGCAGGGGAGCAGGGAGATGGCTTGAAAGCATTGCAATGGTCATGGGAGAGCTATTGCTATGAGACCAGTACTGTCAGGGGAATGAAGAGGAGTTAGAGATGAATGGGATGCGCGCTGTGGAGTTAGAATTAGCAGAAATTGGTAACTGATTGAATATAGGGCCTTAGCAGGAAAGAGGAATCAGGAATGACTTTTCTGCTTTTTCCCATCTTGGGTTGTCCAATTCCACTTATTCCTTAGGGATCCTGGCCCCTCTTGGCTGAACAAATAATCTTACAAGCTTTTCCCTCTGCAGGCTTTGCCCTGCTTCTCTCCTCCATCCCCACTCACCACCCTTTCTGATGATGGTGTGAAAATCTTTCTCATTTATCATCATGGCTATACGCAAAGAGGTATTCTGGTTTCATAATGGACCAGGGCACTTTTTACTGTCACTGTTCCTGAAGACTTCACATTCAGAAAGGTTTTTCCCTTTAGAAAGACTTTCAGAATGCATTTACACTGCGGGAAAATAATCAAGTTTTCTCCAGAGTTCTCATGCTGGTGTACGGGTCATTAGGTCGAGCTTTTATTTTTGGTGGGATGGGGAGCGGAGGGAAGAGTTTGCTAGCGGGTATTGCTGACAAAAGACTTGTAAGTGTGATGATTTTTGTACTTGTTCACTGTTGTCTCCTTCAGAACCGTGATCAATTAGGCCTGGGGCAGCAGCTGTCCTAATCGACCTGCCTGCCCAGTTTCCATTGGAATTCTCCCCTTTTCTCACTCCATCGACCATCTAGGTCTTGTTTGAGTCCATTTGATAACAGACAATATGGCAAACATCCCTCTTCTTTTAAAATCTCTCTTATTGTTGATATCCTACACATGTTCTTCCTCGTGCCCTCTCTCTCTCTGTCTCCTGCCTTTCCTTCTTTCTCCCACAGATACAAGGAAGTATAAATGTATCATTTCAAACTTTTTTTGGGGGGATGCTTAAAACAACAAAAGAGGATTCCTCAGTTTGTGTCATGGCTGTGGCTCTGTGGTCAGCCCCATGTGTCTTCTTCTTTCTGGGATCCAGGCTGAGAAGCTGCCCCAATCTTGGTCTTGTGGCAAAAGAAAAAAAAGCAATGATGGCTGGACCCATGTAATGGCTTTCAAGTTTCTGCTCAGAGGTGGCAGAAGTCACTTCAAAAAATTTTTCTTAGCACCTGTTACCTGGTCCCAAAGACAATGCCACATAGTTTAAGTTTTTGTTTATTGTCATAGTAGCAGCCCATTTCTTTCTTTGTCAGTATTTTCTAGGTTATTCTGCAGTGGAAACAATCCCCCTATCTTAGTGGATTACAACAACAAAACTCTAATTCTTGCTGCACGCTATGCCACTATGCCAACTCTGGGGCAAAGGCAGCTCTTAGCTTGTGATTCTGCTCAAGTGTCTTCTTCATTCTTGCTTTCAGGCTGAAGGAATAGCCCTCTCTTGGCAAAGAGAAAAGAACCTCAAACTTACCTTTTTTTTTTGGCTAGAACTCTTTGTGCAAAGTGTGGTAGGGCTTTCTTCTCCTCCTATCCTCTTTCTTTATGAGATCCATCCTGGAACACTGGCCCGTACCAGGCTGGGATAACACAAAAGGGTATTTGCCAAAGGTGAAAAGATTTAGAGCCTCTGTTGGAGTAATAATGTCTTTAGTTTTGCTACAAAAGTGAGTGATGTTGGCAGAACCAGGTTTATCTTGTGGACATTTCACTTTGAGTTGGGAGGCAGAGAGGTCTTCGCTCTTCATCCTCTCACCTCCAGAAGGACTAGATGGGTGTTGCCTCCTTTCCAACTCCCCTCCCCCTTTCCTGGAGGTGAGGGGAAGAAGAGGTAGAATTCTAGGAGGAGGGAAGTGGATTGAAGAGATGGAGGGGACAATGAGGGGAGAAGAAGATGAGGAGGGGGACCAGAGACGCTGGGGTCTCTGACACCCACCTCTGGTGGACTTAGGACCCAGGGATAGCTAAAGAGCTTTTTGCCTAGCCTGCATCTCTGTATGTGTGTGATTATCTAGTAGTATGGATTCTGTTTGGAAATGATTGTACCTTGCTGCCTTTCCAATAGTTAAGGCGATAGGTACATAACCTGAGTGCGTTACACAGATAATAGTAGGGCTGCTTTGGTGGAGAGATGGAAGACACTACCAGTCCCCCACCCAGCCACTCTGCAGAATCCTGAGACTCTGAGAAATATAATTTGAACATCTGATGGATAAAGTCATAATCCTGTAGTCCAAGATCACAGAACCATTAAAAGTGACTTTTAGTAAAAATATTAGGGTTTTCTGTTGTGGTTGTTGGAAAATGAGGTGCAATTATAACACCATTCCTTGAAGAATTCCAGAAAAGAGAGGACATGGGCTAGAAGGCAAGGATTATTTCATATGTAATTTAAGCTTTGATAAAGATAAGTCCTCACAATGAGAAGATTTTGTTATTTTGGCCTTATCAAAAGGAACTCCGGCCACTAAAAGGGGTGTAATAACTTAGTATTAGAGGTCTTGGATTTGGAAAAGAACTGGGAGGAGATCAGTCAGGAAACTGGGCGGAGAGGCGAGAAGCCACTCTTCCCAGGCTGAGGAAGGCTTCGTGGTGCCTGCGGTGATGAAGCCAGAACGCTGGCTTGAACTTGCTTTTGTGGACTTGTCTATAGTGAGGAAGTGTCAGGTTTTTTTTGCAAGTATGTAACTCTGGATCCCGAACCCTGAACTTAGGAAAGGAAACCAACATGCATCTGGGTAGACTTGTAATCTTTCACCTCACAATGGCCCTTGACAAGGTGTGTGGTCTGGGAAACATGGAACCGTGGAACCGTGGCCAGGCAGCCTGGAGGATTGAAGAATTTCTTTTCCTTCCTGCCAGCTGCCAACTCTGGGAAAACACGGCCTGTTCTTTCCCACTGAGTCTCCTTCAGAGAAGCATGTATTTTGTGTTTGTAGGGCGAAAAAAAAGAGCATTCATTTCTATCTCTTACTTCTACGGAGATGTGTTAACTAGCGAGGAGGAGGAGGTGGCATCTTTTTATGAGGATTATATTGGCAGCTCAGGGGCAGCACATAATGAAAGGGATTTACAGATTTGCTGTTGAAAGCTGCAGATACCTATGTGTACTGTTCCCAGCTGAGAGAAAGCTAGGGCTGGCTGCTGCAAAGGTCAATGCCAAATTTAAATGTGTATTTTTTTTTAGATCATTTCCATAGCATTTTATTCACAAACATTGAATGACTTTCTGTTTCTCAGGAAAAATAGTCATTAACATTTTTATTTCTCTCTCATGGGTTATAATTATGTTGTTATAAATATGGAGTCTCTAAAAAGATCCTGCTGAGGAAAAATGGGCTTTTTTTTTTTTCTGATAATGAGAAGAAAAGAGGGGTGACTGATCCCGCTCAGTAATGATTTCAAACAACTGGTTTTGCACTTGAGGTAGGTAGAAGATTCTGTCCAAGTACACGTGGTAGTAGTTTTAAGCTGTTAAAAAATAGAGAGTAACTATAGAGCTAAAAAATTGAAGGAAAGTGTCATAATTCAAACTGGTTATAATTATTTACATGAAAAAATTTAAACAGTGAATTGGACACCAAAAAAGGGAGCCGTTCCTTCAAATAAGATCACAGGGGAATGACGAACGTATGACAGGTCAAGGAGGAGCTGCTCTGAGTGAAGGGAGGCTGGCTGCCTAGAGCCCTCTTGTTTGTCACCCTTCCTTGACTCTGGAGTGACCGTTGAGGTGCCTTTGCGGGATCCCTGGAGTTCCGAGGATTCCAGTTTGAACATACTGGGTTGAGGAGCAGGTTTTCCTTGAATCCCAAGCCCATGGTATTTGGCCAGCCGCCTCCAGGTCCTGAGGGTGACATGAGCCATTTAGTGTTTGGGCACAGCCAGCATGAACCTTCCTGTCTAGCCTGTGGGAGTCCTGGGGTTCTGGCACAGACTGGGACTTTGGAGCAGGGTGTGGGTGTGGATGTGGCGTGGGACTGATCCGCAGTGGTAGTCATGGAGTGAAGGGGAATGAAGACAACATCCTGAGTGGAGGGCAGTCCAGGGTCCACAGGAACTGTCCAAAGTATTAAGTCCAAAGGGGGTTGAGAATGATTCAAGGACAGAGTCTGAAGTAAAGTGTCTGCAACTGAAGTCAGGTAAGACCGGTGGTCTGAGAGTGGGGCCAGGAGGCGGAAGTTGGATTTTGGGATACAAGGAGAAAGCCTTTATGGGGTCCTGTGGTCTTGCCTGTGGGCAGAGAGGGAGCTGTAAGGGCCCCCGGGGGTCTGGAGAGGGCCCTGGCTATGGAGGGGTGGGGGTCGAGCCTCCTCATCCTCGGGTCACTGCTGGGATCTGAACACATTGTGAGCCAGTGGCCTTGAGTGCCTCTATCATGGGCCTGCCCCACCCTCTTCCTCCATCTCACTGACTGAGGATGGTATCTTATCAAAGATGGGCTCAGAACTTACCTTTGACAAAGATTCAAAGTAACTTCCCTCTAATTTAATATAATTTAAAAATCCTAAATAGATCAACAAATGTTTGCACCGTCCATTTGTCTATCACATATGCCTGTGTCATTGGGATTTTAGTCTTTTGGCATTTTTTCTTTCTCTTATTGTTCTGACGGCTGATCACGGTCCTGGGGCTGTGGAGCAATCACCTACCTTACAGCCTAAAATCGTGCACACCCAAGGATTTCTCCCAAGGCTGAGGGGAAGGGGCTTACCTGCTGCAAAGTATGAAAGTTGGCACTGCCATCCTGTTGTGTGTCTGGGAGGGTCCTCACCTAGGACAGCCAGAGAGGGGAAAATGGTTGAATGGGGAGGAACAAAGGCTCAAAAATCCTTGTTTTCTTTTTCACTTAGAGTTTATGAATTGTTTTCTTTGGAAAATGTCTTTAAAAAGCTGAATCTTCTACTGAGACCCAACGTGAAAGGCTCTGGGGTAGGTGAAAGCATTAGTCTCTGAAATACAGCCTCATGCCACTGCGATGAGCTCAGGTTTCACTTGATGAGTTCTTTATCCTTCCTGCTGCCCGGGGCTTACTTACATACAGCTGTGGAGAGAGCCCTAACGACTGATAAGTCATTTTAACATAAGACTAAAAAACACTAAATAGAACTTAAATTTAGAGGGAAATTATAGATCTGTTGGCAGTTTAGAGAATGGGGGCTCAAAGCCCAGAGCCTGGTATTTCCTGTTTTTCGGGTCTGGGGCCATCAGGAATGGCTATTTGAGGTTTCTGGGGCTGTTTTTTCAGAACCCTCTCCGGATGCTAGGGGAACGGAGCGGATCTGAATAAGGAGCTAGATTTCTTGGACATGGAGCTGGTTAGGAGGTTTGGCTGGCCTTTGACAGTTGGGAGCACATTTCTTTCTTTTTTTTTTTTGTGAGGACGATCAGCCCTGAGCTAACATCCAATGCCAATCCTCCTCTTTTTCGCTGAGGAAGACTGGCCTTGGGCTGACATCCGTGCCCATCTTCCTCCACTTTATATGGGACGCTGCCACAGCATGGCCTAACAAGCGGTGCGTTGGTGTGCGCCGGGGATCCGAACCCGGGCCGCCGGTAGCGGAGCGTGCGCACATAATCGCTATGCCATGGGGCCGGCTCTGGAAGCACATTTCTGAGACCCAGGTGCTGTAGGGATGCTTGGGTAAAGGCCTCAAATCTCAGGGACCCTCTGGAGTTGATTGACACAGATCTGTCCAGAGAGAACAAACATGATCTAAAATTAGCTCCAGGAAACTTAGAAGAGGCAGGAGGGTCCAGCCGACCCTGCTGAACTCTGGATTTCATTTCCCAGACCTTGAGGCAACAAAGAGACTTGGGGCAGAATGTCTCAAGGTCATGTGGCAATTTGGTGGTAGAGTCAGGTTTAGAGCTCCCGGCTCCTGACTGACTCCTAGCTCAGTGATTTTTCATCTCTACAGTGCTACCTCTATCTCTACCTGACTCTATTATATACCAAAAATCTGCCTTTGTAGGAACCAATCTCCCTCCATCTGTCCCTTCTTTCCTTCCTTCCTTCCTTTCTTCTAGCTTCAAACATTTGGTGCTCACCATGTGCCTGGAACTTTGCCATTTTTAGAAAGACAAAAATGAGTAATACTCAGTCTTGCTTTCTTAAAATCTTAAGTTTTAAATAATTGTCCACTGATAGAGCGAAGAAAACTTCACCTAAAGACTTATGAGATCAGGGGTCTGTCTAGCCATACATTCCATTGTCATTTACCAAGGGTCATATCCAGGAGTCTAGAATCAAGTCGAGAACCAAGCACACATGTATTTGCATATGAGATGGTGCGCCTGATAGTGTCGGCCAGGTCTGATCTCAGCCGATGGAAATGTCTCAACAGGGACACTTATTCCATCCATGGGTGGTGTGAGCTTCTCCTTCACCCATGCCTTATCCTGGCCCCAGCAGAGGTAGGTAACTGGTAAACAAGCGATGGATGGGGGTTGGAGGGAGGTGAGGGGAGAGAGATGTGGGCAAAGGCCTCTGCAGCCATAGGTCAGAGGAGACAAGGCTTGAGCCAGGGCTGAGAGTGTCACGGCAGACACTGGGAACTCAGGGCAGAACATTCCGGGTAAAAGCTTAGTGCAAATTCAGAGAACAGTGAAGAGCAAGTGGGAGACATAGTCAGAAGCCAAAGAGGAAGCGGAAGCTGATGGGCGTGACAAACCTGGTCAAAGGCAAGTCTGCAGCAGCCACAGTAGTCCCTGAGCCAGAGCGGCCATATTGAGGAAAGACTGCCCTCAGAAAATGTCCATGTTCTCACCTGTGCCTCAGTCAGATGCAGGGCCTGAAGCCCCTGAGTGGAGGCCCGTGGCGCAAAACAGATGGCTCATACAGGCAGCCTCTAAGTTTTCTGGGGCTCCCTGGAGGTTGTCATGGCTACTGACTTATTAAGAAGGAGATGGAGACGGGAAGGGCATCAGTCTCACAAAGTTGCTTTGCCTTCCCCTTCTGACTGTACAAGGCAAAGAGAAGTCTCTCTGTGGGCATTTCATCAGAGAAGTAATTTCAATCCACTTACACAAGGTGACAGAAGAGCAAATGCATAGCACAGTGACATGCCTGCAATTTTAGAGCTTTATTAAGGGGAAAAAACAAAGATTATACAGTATCCTCCTTAGATAATAAACAAAAATGCGCACAGGTGGATGTGGTGATGAAAAAAGCCCATGAGAATATAGCACTGAAGAAAAGGCATTTTCTTAGGTTTGTAATGTACTCAGGGTTGAGAGGTGTGGGTGACAATGTTCTCCCAGGAGGCCGGGTCTTTGAAACCGGCCTTTATGTCCTTCCACTGTCTGGAGATGGGAACCCAGGAATTCAGAACCCCAAGTCTAGGGCTGATTTATTTATTTGTTCACCGAACACTGGTTAAGCATCTAACAGCTGGGTGCCAGGAATGCAGAGGTGAATATAATATGACTTCTGCCCTTAAAGAGCATACAATCTAGTTGAAGAGACAGACATGTGTTAATAATAACGACAAGGTATACAAATCTGGGTAAGCCTAGAGTAGTGGTCTGGCTAGATACCTCAAGAGCGTAAAAAGAGATGTGCTTACCTGCCCCTAGGATGGAGTGGGTAGGCTTCAGGAGAAGATGACTCTTCAGCTGAATCTTGAAGGGTGTTAGGCAGACAAAAAGGGAACAGTATTCCAGGCAGAAGGAAGGGAATTTGCAAAGGCACAGGGGTGAAAAAAGCGTGTCATTTTCAGAGAGTTTGGTATGACTGAAATCCAGGGAGCTTATGTGGTGGGAGGGGATGTGGCTGGAAAGACAGGCTGGGGGCCAACTCTTTAAGGTTCTTGTGTTCCATATTGATGTGTTTGGATTTTATACTAATGGTCATGCTCCGGACTGAGTTGTGTCCCCCTCAAATTTATATATTGAAGGCTTAACACTCAATATGATGGTATTTGGAAATGGGCATTTGGGAAGTAATTAGGATTAGACGAGTTCATGAGGGTAGAGCCCTCATAATGGGATTAGTGCCCTTATAATATAAAGAAGATAGAGAGAAGAGAAAGAGAGAGAGAGAGATCTGTCTTCACTATGTGAGGACGCAGTGAGAAGGCAGCCATCTCCAAGCCAAGAAGAGAACTCTCACCAGAACCCGACCATGTTGGTACTCTGATTTTGGACTTCCAGCTTCCAGAACTGTGAGAAAATAAATTTCTGTTGTTTAAGCTACCCAGTCTGTGGTATTTTGTTATGATAGCCCAAGCAGACTAACACAGATCAGTGGCTTAAAACATTTTTTAGGGGGTAATTTTTGCTTTTTAAAAGCCCTCTCAAAACATGTGCGGAACTCTAATGTATAAATTTATCTTAGACTGCGTGTCTCTCTGTTGTCTAAATTGTTGATCAAGACAAGCAATCTAATAGGGAGAGTAGAAGAATCAGTGCTTTCATTTGTTTGGTAAATCTTTATCAAGTGCTTCTTTTGTGCTGGGCACTTTCTATATTGCTGGAGTTACAGTGGTGACTAAGACAGATGGGCCATTGCCCCCATGTGGCTTACCTTCTTTTCTTTTTTTTTTTTTTTAAGATTTTATTTATTTATTTTTTCCCCCCAAAGCCCCAGTAGATAGTTGTATGTCATAGCTGCACATCCTTCTAGTTGCTGCATGTGGGATGCCGCCCCAGCAGGGCCAGAGAATTGGTGCGTCGGTGCGCAATCGGGATCCGAACCCGGGCCGCCAGCAGCGGAGCGCGCTCACTCAACCGCTAAACCATGGGGCCGGCCCCGTGGCTTACCTTCTAATGGAGAAGGTAAAAAGAAAACAAATATAAAAGCACGGTCATTTCAGGCACTGAAAATACTATGAATAAAATAAAACAGAGTGAAGTGACAGGTGTAGGGGCTAGTTTTCGATAGGTGATCAGGGCAGGCTTCTCTGAAGCGATGCTGATGGAGCTGAGATGCAGATAATGAAGAAGCCACCCTGTGAGGACTTGGGTGTAGAGGAGGCTGCAAGTGCCCAGAATGGGAGCACGTCAGGAGTTGAGAGGCCATTTGCCGTGGTCTGTGGAAGAGATGAGGAGATGAAGGTGGGTAGGAGGAGGAGTGGAGATGGAGAGGATTTGGGATTAGGAATGGATGGATTTGGATATATTTTGAAGGCTAAGCCATCAGGAGGATTGGTTGGGGGAAAAAGAAAAAGAAGAGACAGGTAAGACCCCCAAGTTTCTGGCTAAAGTAACTGGATAGATGATAATGCTGTCACTGAGGGAGGAACAATTAAATTAGTTTCATATTATGGGAATACAAGAACCAATGGGTACAATTCAATGATTTTAGAAAATTTCCAAGATTTTTTTAGGTGTTGGGTAGACTTATTTTTAAGTCTGACCTCCTTCCACATCTGCAGTCACCATCATCTCCATCAATAAGATATAGTGGCTGTCTGGTTCTAGGAGAGACTTGTAGGCTCCCACACAAAATCCATCATGCTGATTACAGATAGGGACCCTGGCCTCTGGTTGTGTCCTCGAGTTGTGTGGCTAGACAGATGGAATCAGATAGACAGGAAAAGACTTGAGGGGGAGTTGCATGGTTAGACCAGGTCGGGGCAGGGGGAATTTCCTCTTCCACTTACAGTTGACATATGTGCCTGCTGTTTGCCTGTTTTCTCTTAGATCCGATTCCCACCCCTCCCTTGTTCTGCTCTATATCACAGAGAATTGTATTTCAAGATAGATTTGGCCAGTGGGAGGCACTGACAGAAGATTGCTGGGCAAGAGGAGGGGAGAAGTCAGGTATTTCTTCTCTTGCCCTGTCCTGGCTGAGGCTCCTCTCCCATTAAACAGCTTCCTCCACGAGCTCAGCTTCCGAATGGCAGCCCCTGCCCTGGCCTACACTTCTGGGCTCTGATGATGGCACTTCCTTGTACAATTCCTCCTGCCCCAGGGTGGTAGTGGATTCCTGCTGTGGCCTCGCCATTTCTTCTTCGCTTTCTGGGCTCTTCAATTACCTGTTTAATTAATCCTCCAGATTCAATTTCCTCTATTTTTCAGGTCCAGAGTGGTTTCTGTTTTCTTAAGAGGACAAGAAACCTGATGATGGATATTTTGTCTGGTGGATTCTGAGAACCCTAGATGTTCAGCCATCAGCTTATCAAGTCCTGCGTTTTTCTGGCTCTTCTCTAGCACTCTGATTTCCTCACCCACAACCTCCCCTCTTGCTCTCTTCTTGTCTACACGTTAATCTTCTTTTTGTTCGATGAGAGGCCAAACCCCTCCCCTGTTCAGGGCATTTGCATTGTTGTCTTCTCTGCTTAGAAAACTCCGCCTAGATCCACATGAGGGGCCTCATTCCTAAGTCAACTGGATGTCTACCTTCATAGCTTAAATGTATCTACTCTGATGCTCTTCTCCAGCAGATTGGATAGCAAGAGTTCCCCAAATTAGTTTCTTTGCATATCCGGTTTCCAAAAAGCAAACCCGCAGGCACTTTCTTCTCGAGAATCTACCAGGAGTATTTGAGAGTTCCATTCAGTTTTATGATCCTTTAACAGCGTAGACCTTTGAAGTTTACACACCACAAGGAGCTGTCAAATTTCACACAGGCATTAACTGACCTTGCTCAGTAGTTAAGAAAAAGAAATCTCTATTTTGTTTTTGGCTTATAATATTTTCTGCATGTATTGTGGAATGTTTTTGTTTTGGTCAAATGCCTTAGTCAGAGAAGAGCAAAAACATTTGGCAAAGCTTTTTTTATAAGCAGAGAAGGCTGTAATTAGAGGAGACCAGAAAGCCCGCTCTGATAGAGCATATTTTGCCCAAGGGTCTGCTATTAGATTTCCATACGTCTGGAGTAAGTCATGCTTTTAAAATGCAGCTGCCTTTTAAAGCAGTCCTAACAGTCCTTTTCCTGCTGGTGTAGATACTACACTTGACTTTCTTTCTGGCTTCTGGATAGATTGGATTCTGAGGACACTGAGAGTTTAAAAGAAGTGGTAAAAGAAAGTAGGGTTGATTTTTCAGGAACAGGGGCTTATCCAAAGAAGGCTGATCAGGGCATGTTGGCGTGTGTGTGTATGCGCGTGT
Organism: Diceros bicornis minor; assembly: GCF_020826845.1. NCBI lineage: Eukaryota > Metazoa > Chordata > Mammalia > Perissodactyla > Rhinocerotidae > Diceros > Diceros bicornis. The sequence goes on along the minus strand of NC_080747.1, from coordinate 60,911,514 downwards.
GTGTGTATGTGCGTGTGTGTGTGTGTTTGCACGCCCTTTGAGTGAGCAAGTGTCAAAAAGGGTGGTGGGAAGAAATCAAGGCTTTTCTTTTACCATTTGCCCAGCTCTGTCTCTAGAGGAGGGTGTCCTCTGTAGAGGACTAAACATTCTGGTCTATGGAGGATGTGTTTTATTTTATTGTCTCTTGTCCTCCTACCCCAAACTGAAATTCTACTTTGGGAATCCTTAACTTTGATAAAGAGAAGAATAACTTCCTGGAATGAAGGGAGTTAGGTGTCTCACCTTGTTTACACATTCCAATGGACATTTATATACATTAAAAAAGTAGTTTCCTCAGGTGGTTGAGTGTTAGTGAATCATTAATAATAAATATTCAAATCTCATTTCTGAATTTAAAGATGCTGGTGGGAAATAGTTAAGGGCTAACCTTGTGTCTAGGAAAAAACTCTGTTCTTTTATATTTGACGTGCATAAATAAACTTACATGTACTCTCTTCCATCGGGGGAAATCTAGATGCTATGATATCGTCAAGACCCAGACTAGATGGCTATTTCAATATCCAGCCTGTTTACTTTGAGGAAGGAACAGCTGTTCATAAAGCAATTTGCATTCAACAGGTGCACCATGGCTCTAACTAATGGATGTGAAAGGTACAGTGGAGATAATCCGAAGAATGCCATTCTGTTGTTGCCTCCTGGACCACCCAAGGTTTCTAAAGAAAATGCCACTTACAAATTATTTTTTAGATTTTTACACGTGTAATGGCTGTTTGTTTGATTTTCTGGAACTAGGAAATGATTTACATCTAGCTAGCAATCAAGACTGTATTTTTTCTTACCACCTCTGTAATGGCTGGATGAAGAGTGGAGAATAGGCTTATACATTTTTGGTCCTTATCTTCCATGTTGGATTAATGTATTTCATATAATTGCTGATTTTTGATATATTGGGGTTTAGGAGACTCATTATAGTGATTAAAGAGGGATGACAAATGACATTTTAGTGGAAGAGCTGACATATACCCTGGAATTTGCAATAGGAGTTAACAAGCTCAAGGACAAAATGCCAACATGCCAGGATGGTGGAATAAAGGATGGATTGAGCCTGTGTGTTTGATGATATTGTTGAACCACTGAACTGGTCTGGACGCATTTTTCCATATTTCATATTGTGGTTATTAAATGTCTGTTGCTTAAACTCTGCTAGTTGAGGTTGTTTCTTGCAGCCAAAGGCCTTCTCAACTGATCTGATGTCTCAAACCAAACTCCTTCTTTCCCATCTCTCCTCCTGTCCTGTTCCTCTTCTTATCTTCATCAGTTAATGGCATCTACCCGGTTGCCCAAGTCAGTCTTGGGGATCTTTCTCAGCTCCTTTCTCTTGTTCACCCCCCTCCTTGAATATAGGGACTGTTTATTGCTCATCTTTTTATCTCCAGTCCCTAAGACAGTGCCTGGTACACAGAAGACACTCCAAATGTGTTTGTTGTACTGAGTGAAATTAGAGTGACCAGATATTTAATGTCATGGATTAGTACACAGATACCAAGTAAGGTGAAGAGTTTCATCTTGGGAGATATTTTATTTAGGAATAGTGAGTTTTGATGAACCAGCCTGGCCCCTCATCAGAAAACATATCTTTCTACTGACTAAAATTCTTTTGTCTCCTTGTTATATGTTTCTTTCACATAGACACTGTTGAATTAGCATTGTCTTATTTTTCTTCTCGGGCCCTTGTTTTTAATTTTTCCATGTTGAAATTCCTCTTTCATGATATTTCTGCCCCTGAAATCAATACTATTGATTAGGCTACAGTTAGTGTTGCTCTTCGTACCTTTAACTTGGCAGACATTCTTTATAACTTCTTCTGCTAATGCCTGCTCTCTTCTTTTACATTTGTTGATTGTATTAACCTTATTGTATTAAACTTATTGGTAAGTCCTCTGCCTTTCTGAGTACAGGGTGAGGATGTAATGATGAGTGAAGGGGTTCACAGTCTTGTGTGGAAGTGGAAAGAACACCAGATTTGAGGTGGGAAACAATCCTGGGGTTTGTGTAGAAACAGCTCCTGTACGTATGATTTTAATTGTCACGAAACGCAATCAATTCTGTTTTCTTACCTTTACAGTGGGAAGCAGAGTTACACCTATCCTGTCCACCTCATGAAACTGAAAATCAAAAGTCCTGCAAGTGTAAAGCTTATGTCATGTGTCTATTCTGGGGTGCAGTGGCTTGCACTTAAACCACATAGACTGAGCAAGATTGTTATAGAAGAGGAGAAGGTGGATCCCCAATGGGAGGAAGGTTGGGCAAACAATAAATAAATGTCCAAAAGAGCTAGCTTAGAGAATCCAGGTATACTGTGAGATCTTTTGTGCTTGAGAAAAATTTCCACTTTACTCGTTTCTATCTGATGTCGGAGAAGTTATTGGAAAAAGGGATGGGAGGGTAAACTGACTTCAGAGTCATATAAAAACCCTTGATAAAGCTCTAACTCCTGTTTAATTTTTCCTAGGATGGCCACACTTAGCTCCTAACCTCAGAATCCAAGAGGGGATCCAAACCAGTCATCAGGTAGAATAATTAGAACTGAAGTGTGACCCTTGTTCAATCTTCTTATGTTACAGTAGAGAAACTGAGATTCGATGAAGGGAAATGACTTACCTTAGTTCATAGGGCTAATCAGAGTGTGATCAGGACCTAGAACCAAGGTCTCTTGGCTGCTGTGCTGAGAGATTCAGCCATGTTACAATGTATTTCCAAGTAATTCATTACTTTTCTTTGTGTTAATTGTTCTGGATGTCTTTTTTGTTTTTTTTCGCTGAGGAAGATTCGCCCTAAGCTAACATCTGTGCCAATCTTCCTCTATTTTGTATGTAGGTCGCCACCACGGCATGGCGGCTGATGAGTGGTGTAGGTCCACGTCCAGTATCCAAACCCAGGCCACCGAAGCAGAGCACACTGAACTTAACCACTAGGGCACAGGGCTGGCCCCCAAGTAATTTACTACTAATAAGAGTTCAGGCACCAAGATTTTTGAAAGATTTACTTTTTTGTTTTAAAGAAATGAGAGCAATTTCAAGGTTAGCCCTACAGTCCTGCCCGTATTTCTTACTTACGTTCCATCGTTTCTTGAAGAAGAGAGAAAGTGGTGAGGATTACATTCAACCTTGGATGCATCCTTGAAAGTGTTGTGCATATGTGCGCAACGGCTGTGTCCCAAAAGATAAAGTTTAAATACCACAATGTCAGATCATGTGATGCTCAAGAGAACCTCTGAGTGGCTGCCTTTCTGTGATTTTTTTTTCCATTAAAGGGAAAAAATATGATTTGATTTTCCCTGGACACAATGTTCAATGGGGGAGGACAATATGCCTCTGAGTACCCACCATTCAGGAGGCATCAGCTACTTTTTAATCTCCCTTTTTTCATCTGGAGCCGCAGATCTCACTGGATTTTTTTTGCTACAAACTTCTGCATACTTATCTATTAAATTCATTCATACCTTTATTTATTAGCAAATATTTAGAGAGCCTGTATGTGTCAGACACCAAAAGGTATCAAGTACCAAATAAAGGGGTAACTTGCTGATGTTTATGCTTCTATACTTTTAGGTTCCAAAAGTGAGCAAAAATGATAATTTTTTTAAAAAAGCACTGAAACAGTAGTACGACTCTGATGTGCTATTTTGGTGATTAATCCTCTTTGGCAAGCTGTGCTGTAGGACACATTAGAGCGTTCGGTGGAGTAGAGTGCATTTAAGTGGGCATTCAATAAATATTGATAATGATGGTGATGGTGATGATGATCACAGTGATCACAGTGACAAGGATGAAGCAATCATGGCACCTTGCAATTTGTGGTAAACAATGGCAATTACGTAGCAACTTCTGTTGTTGTTGTCTTCCAGACAAGTGCCTGAAAACATTAATTAACTGGAGAGATTGCTGCAAAGTCTCTTGGTAACAGGCAGTCTTTAATCTAGGCAAACAGTGAAAATCAGTATTAGCTTGCTGGAAATGTCTGGAATAAACCATTAATTGTATGAATTACAGTGTTTGATGGTAATTAGAAATCTCCGAAGAGGGACCTCGTGGGAGATAAATATCTTTGGAGGATTTCCGGACAAGGTCAACGAGGAAATGAGAACTGGACAGGGTCAATGTGGACTCTAGTGTTTGATTAGGCTGCATCTTTGCTGAATCATGACGGCATTGGATCCCAGTGGTCCCACGGCTTTTTGTTGTTATTGTTAGCTACTCTGAGGCTGTGAGTAATTGGTAATAGGACTGTGAGTCAAGTGTAAGGGAAGAGTACACTGCTTCCTAATAATGTTGCTGCTCTAATAATGTTGCCCTAGAACCTAGATCTGTTGTAAAATCTGGTGCTCGTCTGTTCCCATCTCACCTAATTATTTGTTGAAGGGATAGATGAAAGCTCGCTTCTCAGATTGCTAGGGTAACAGAATCCTTGGCCAGCCTAATAGATTTTATACACAAATCTATATACACAATTTATACGCAAATTATATAAAATTTATATAATGTGTCCTGACATGGCATTTTTTTCTAAGCCTATTTTCTTTACATTCTAAATTATTTTGCACAGGGGACTATTTTAAATCATATGTCAAGCAAAACAAGGTCACTTGCTGTGAATCTGTCCTCCCAAGAACCCAGCCTCCTCAGATTTGGGCCTTTGGTGTATTTATTTCAAACGAAGACTTGAATAAAGACGTGAAACACTATCAGTATTACTGTTGTTATTTGCCAGATCTGCCTTCTGTGGGGGTAGCCAGGCCTAGTGGCAGTGAGAGGTGGAGACTGAAGAAGCAGGAAATGAAAAGCTTTGTTGGCAGGCAGGGCGACACGGGCTGAAGTCTGTGTTAGCACGGAGTCGTCTTACTGGGCTGAGAAGACGATGTCCGTGGGTCCGGGCTTCTATCAGCAGGGAAGGGGAGAATGACCACACACAAATTATAACATGATACTTCTTTTCTCAGAAAAAGAAATCATTTTACAGTTATGCTGTTCTTTATCACAGCTCAGGTACCATGCTTTACCACAGAAGGCAGCTAATCTTCACAACAAAATATAAATTCTGCTGAGGGAGGAAGGGTGAGAGGAGCTCTTCTGCTTCTACCCCTTGGTTCCTAGATCCATGTAATCTAGCCCTTGGAGACCCAGCACCAACCAGCACCAACAGCTCCCTGGAGGAGGCAGCTAATCTTCACAACAACATTTTAAGGTGGGGAGTTTTTACCTCTTTTCAGAGGTGATAATAATAGATAAGAGACTTTACAAGTTCTTTGTGTGAATGATGATCTCTAAACACACCTGTGAGGCAGCTTGCATTGCTATCTTCATTTTACACACAAGGAAGCTGAGACTTAGAGGTGTTGTGTAAATTGCTTGAAGTTCCACAGGCACCCCAAGCAGTCTTCCCTGAGGGCCCATGTGTGTCACGCTGATCCTTTGTTAATCCAGATGGGGAAATGAGGCTCAGAGAGGTTCAGTGAATTGCTCAAGATCACACAGTAAGTAGCAGAGTTAGGATCAATATAGGTCAAATATTTCTAAGTTTGTTGCAGTGGTGTTCTACTTTTTCTCATCCTTACAAACCTAAAGGATATGATTTATCACGGGGGTATCAGTGGTGGCGTACTTATCATTTGAAACAGCCCCATCAGTGAGTCTGATATACACCAAATTTTCTGCCTGTATTCTCTAGAAAAAAACAGAAACTCAGGCAAAGCTTGTGTGCTAAAGCTTTATTGGAAGGTGCAATTGAAGAATATTTAAAGTAAGGGAAAATGGGACATGAGGCATGGAGGCAGGCAAAGCAGCCACAGCTTCCTGAGAAAACACAACCAGGTACTCAGGTGGCATGCTTCCAGCCAAGCCATAAAGGACCACAGCGCCTGAGAAAGAGGAAGGGAGAATTTTTCTGACAACTCTTTCCCATTGTCTCTTACCATTTAATGTTTGCCCCAAGGGACATTAATTCTCTTGTAGTTCTGGGTTTGTTACCTGGCTTTTGAGGACAGCTGCTGGAGAAGCTAGAGCTTCTGTGGATCTGGTTGGGTTATATCTGGGCACTTGAGCTGCTGTTGTTTCTAGCAGAGTCTGGGCTTCACCAAGAGGGAGGCCAACATAGCTCATAGGGCTAGAAGGTGAAGTGGTCACAGGCCTGGGGGGGACGACGAGACTGAACAGATGTGGGGAGATGCATAAGCTGTGTCTGATGCACTGCTCAGACCATCCTCTGAGATCTGGCTCTCATGCTGTAGTAGTGGGCCTTCAGTTTTATAAGACCAAAATGCCATCATTTTGTTCTGGAGAGAGGAGGTACAAAATCAGTTGGTCACAGAATCCACATTACTTGCAATCTCCTAAAAACCGTTAAAGTGGGTTAGTGAACTAAGCTGCAGGCCCTACTGCTGTAGCTGGTCCCAAGGACATGATTGATATCCATCATCTCCCTCTTTACCCACCATTTTAGGTTTCCTTTTTCCTAGGCAAGCACATTGGTTGGTCTTTTTTGCTAGTCTGGTAGGAATTCCAGACCTTCCTCTAAGTGGTCTGAGCACGTTGTTGCTTTGTCTTTGTGGTCTATAGTAGTTACTGCAACTGTCCATGAATAGTTATTACTAAACAACGTAAGTATTAAGAAATGACCTAGTGAATCTTCTGAGTTCTATAAATAATCCTTTCTGTCTTACTGTGTAGTAGCAAGCGGAACTCCTCATGGTAATCAGTGTGAATTACCTCAGCAGAAAGTGAGTTTTCATTGCCTGCTGGTTCCTGGGCACAAGGAGCCCAGAGTGGCCAGGTGGGAATGGTCATAGTTTCTCATTCTGTGAAATCCTTATTGTGTCACTTGGTGGAAATGTTTTCCACCTCCCCCCACTCCCTGCCCCAAATGAGAAACAGGAACTCTAACTTGGCAGAGCCTGACTTTTGAGGACAGGAAACATAAATCCTGTTGGGAGAGGAAGGGAGAGAGGAGCTCTATCCTGCTTCCACCCCTTGGTTCCTAGCTCCACGTAGTCCAGCCGTGGGAGACCCAGCACCATATGTTGGCCTTTGGTTCCAAGCATATATTGAATCCTGGAGAACGGTGTCTCAACAGTGTATCCCAAGCAGATTCTTTAGCTGAGTCTTCAGTAGGCTCTGCCATTGTTCTTTCAGGCCAGCTGCTTCTGGTAATGGGGTACATAGTAGGACCAGTGAATCCGGTGGTCATAGGCCCATTGTCGCACCTCCTTTGCCTTAAAATGGATTCTTTATAGAAGGTAAAATAGTGTGGAATACCGTGTTGATAGATTAGACATCCTATAAACCCCAGATGCTGGAGATGGCAGAGGCAACGCAGGCAGGTGATCTGTAGTAGATATGGATTCTGATAAAGATGAATTGCTGTCCCTTTAAGGTGGAAGGTGTCTAATGATGAACGGTGCCATATTGAGGGCTCAGCATTGGTTTCCGCACCTGGAGGGTTGAGCACTCAGCAGTGGCAGTAGCTAGACTGGCTTTGGTGGGAGGGAATCTATGTTGTTGGGCCCATGCAGAGCTGCTATCCCTGCCACCACAGCCACTCAGTTCATGGGCCTATTGAGGTATCCCTCAGAAGTTGGCTGACATTTATAGGATGCATCATCCTGTCTATCTGGTCTTTGAGCTCCTTGTCTGCAGTAGATAATTTCTGGTGAGCATTCACATAAGACACAAACATCCACATTTTGCGCCCACTCCCTTCCATCCATCCATAGACTTTTTCACCAGAACTCATTGTAACTGATCTTTCAGATCTGTTGCCTTCAAGGCCCTGAACAGTCAGCCAAACCTTTTGTCAATGTCCAAGTGCCTGTTTATATCCATATCTCAAGCCAACCCTCCAACCAAGTGTACTTCTTGGAAATCTACCCACTGGGGGAATTTCCCCTCACCAGTTTTTTCTGGGACCCTCCTGAGTGGGGCTGTAATGTGGCAGCAGTACATTTCCAGCAAGCACCAACATATATCATGCTGACTCTTCTGTGAGCCAGCTCTAAGTCTTTCCTTACTCTGATGTTATTTCATAGAGAACTCCTTGTGAAGGCATAAGTGCAAACGAGCAGAGAAGCATCAGTCCAACAGCAGTAGGAGTCTGGTCTCCTGTTCATGCGAGTTACTCATACCTTCTGGACCTGTCTAAGCCTGCTCCTCAAGTACCACCGACATTGTGACTCAGTGGATCAGACATTGCCTAACTTATCACAGGCAGCTTAGGTTGTTTTGCCACTTGGTGTCTCATGTGGGTGTTCAGCTTCTAGCCAGTAGAATGTGGACCAATTTTTCAAACTGAGAGCAGTTCTCTGCCAGGGGTCATGGTCTTGCTCCAGGGCTGTAGGGACCTGCACTGTAGTATCCAGGAAGGTAATCCTGCTTTCTCTCATCCCTCTTTGAATTATCTTTTTTTTCAGTTTTATTGAGAAGGTAATTGACATACATCACTGTATAAGTTTAAGGCATACAGCATGATGATTTTATTTACATATATCGTGAAATGATTACCACAGTAGGTTCAGCTAACCTCCGTCTTCTCATATGGATACAATATTGAATTATCTTAATTGTGTTTATAACGGGCTTGCTCCTCTGAACATAATGTCATCATCATGTATGACATTACTGTAAATTATTGGAAAAGTCCAGGACCCTTTATTGGTGACCATTTATAGAGTACTGGAACTTTATTTTAGATCAATTTTGTCCATGAAATACATTAACATATACATTTCATTTGGAGGAAACAACATGTTTGCATGCCAATACAAACAGAGAAGGGCAGAGAGGACTGGGAAGGAGAGAAGGTGGAAGAGACATTTTGCAGTTTATCAAGATATGATAACAGCCTTTATAATCCTCTTAATCTTGGAAGGGTGGGTGATAGAGTGTATTAATAGAGGGCAAGTCTTGTTTTAGCAGATCCAGGTGATGTGCAGGCAGATCTTTACCGTAGGCTGAAGTCAGTGGCCATCCATGGTAAGATCCTCCTTAGGGTAGGAAACTGTGAGTGGTTCATTTGCTTTGTTCAGCTCATTCCACCCCATACTGAATGTATGTGGTGCTCTTTCACTAGGTACCGTGTGATCCCCAATCTAGTGTGCCACCCTCTTCCCATCCAGTTCAGGAGTCTTCCTTGTGGGTTCCCCCTCTTCACCTTGATCCACCTTGCCTCCCCAAAGCCCTCTTCCCATGACCCCAGCTCTAATCCCTAATCCCCACTCTATTTTTGGCCCTAAGTATCAGTCATTGAGCTGTGTTTGGTTTTCCCCAGGATAAAGCTGGAATAAAAAAGGATGAATGGAAGGGCTATTCATTAGTCCAGCTTCAGGATCAAGTGTCTACACTATGATTGGGTCTTTCATAATCTCAACATGTTTCCTGGGTGTTTTTACGGGGAGACATATAGTGTAATGGTTAAATTGATGAGCTCTGGAACAAGATTGCCTGGGTCCAAATCTCAGCTCTACTCCTTAGCTGTATGACCTGAGTAAGCCTTTAACCTCTTTTCCTCCGTTTTCTCCTGTATAAAATGAGCAAAATAAATATACATATAATGTAGGATTTTGTGAGCATTAATAAATTAATACATGTAAAGTACTTAGAAGAGTGCCTGGAACATTCTAAATACCTTATACGTGTTTGCTATTTTGTCTTATTATTATTATTATGCTGAAAGTCAATATGTATTTCTCTTTTCTCAGTTGCATTTCAAAAGATCCTCTTCTGCTATCGCATGTGGTATGGAGCTAGGCCTTAGAAAGCAAGTGGATAGAAAGCATGTCCAAAATTGGGAGTGGAGGGAAGAAAACAAATCCTATTAAGAGAAAAAGCATTGGCAAGTTCAAATGTAAAGTAATAAAAGAAACTATAACACTTTGTTAGGCCCTGGAATGTGAAGACACATTAATTTGCTTAAGACTGCTAATGGATCTAGACAGTCAAGAGTGGACATATAAATGACTTATTTTGGTAAGCTTGATAATGAACATATTAATCATTTGAATACTTAATGATTTATGCATTTGAAGAAAGGAATGCTGGGAGGTCCCAGAACATTGTTAGATTCTTCTCCAATTCTCATCGTCATTTATTGTTTCTATTTTCAAGTGGAGGAAAAAAGTCAAGTTACTCTTTTATTTTTAAAGATGATGTGATTGGTACGTTGCAGTGTTTGGTTTAGTACATTGTGAAGATGTTCATGACAACTTAAAAAATCAGGAGATAAAATTTCCTTTCACTTTATGCATTTAAAACAAAATTAGAATTTTATTTTGTAGTTGTATTTAAAGAGGAATTAAAATTCAAGAATAAGCTCGGCAAGTTGACATGGAAAAGAGTGAGGATCAATCAGCTAGAGGTGATGGTTTGTTATTACATGCATTCAAATGTCCTTGAACAAACACGGATTACTAAGAGCAAAAGAATTTATTGTTTTCTTTCTTTAAATTTAGGTTAAGATATATTACCTTAATGCTGTAGATTGTTTATGTAAACAACTCCAATTCTTCTTCTTCCCTCTGCATACCCCTTTGCAAAGTGACTTTGGGTCTTCCCATCAGGAGGTGGAGTCTGTTTTCCCACTCTTTGAATATGAACTGGTTTTGTGATGTGTATGACCAATAAAATACAGTGGAAGTAAGCCTGTTCCAGCTCCAAGCCTAGACCTTAAGAAGTCTTCCTCACTTTAGTCTCTTTGGAACCCTCTAACCACCATGTGAAAAGCCAGGCTAGCTTGATGGGGAATAAGAGGCTTACTAAATGCCACATGGCCCAGTTGCCATGGTGACAGGTAACCAATTGCCAGACATGTCAATGGGATCATTCTGGATGGGGCATCCTAGAGAAGCAGTATCACCTAAATTTGACCTGTAGCTGTTTGTAGCTGTCAGAGCAAGTCTGGCCAATACCAGAAGAACCATCCTGTAGAGCCATGCCAAATTGTCTACCTGCAGAATAGTGTGATAAGTAAATGGTAGCAGGTATCAGCTTTGGAGGAAGAGCTAACGTTTATTATGCGCCAGGCACCATTCTAAGTGCTTTACAGTTATTGGTTCACTTAATCCTATAACAACTCTGCTATAGAGTTACATATGAAGGAAGTAGCCTGAGGCCAGGTGTTGCTCACAGGCAGAAGTAATATCTCAGCAAAACTCCTTAGCTTGCCCTCCTTCCTCTTGTTCACTGACCATGAGGCAAAGGCCCTGATAGACAAAGCCAAGTCTCTTCACAGTCTTCGCTGAGGTTTCTCTAGAGTGGAGGTGACTAACTTTTCCTGTAAAGGGCCAGATAGTAAATATTTTAGGTTTTACAAGCCATCTCTCTCACAATTACTCAACTCTGCCTTTGTAGTGTGAAAGAAGCCACAGGCAATATGTAAACAAATGAGCTTGGGTTTCAATAAAACAAGTGGTGGGCTGGATTTGGCTCTGAGTTGTTCTGTGTTGATCCCCACTCTAGAAATTAAGCTCTAATGACAAAAGGCATCTAACAAATGTAATAAATTAGCTTTTCTCCTATGCATCTAGCGTGGTACCTAGCTCTGTATCATTCTTGGGAGAACTGAGAAAATAGTGACACAAGTCATTTTTAGTAAGGCTTAATTCTCCTACAGAACCCCAGCCGAGAAAGGCAGCGCAGCTGTCAGTTTCATCTTAAATCTGGTTCTTTTTGTGACTGTGGGGTGACTGCTGTAGCAATGGATAATATTTTTGCATGTTTGTTTCCAATGGGAGGAAGAGATCCAGTCCAAGGAGAGCGAGGAGGGACTTTTCCAGAGGCCCAGCAAATTTCTCCTAGTGTCTCAGCTGGAATGTGCCACCTACTCATTTTGGAGATAAGCCCTAATGAGAGGATGGGATTGCTCTGATTGGCTGGAATTAATCAGGTCCCACCCATGGAGCTGCAGGTAGATCAAAAATTACTTAACTGCTAACTATACTGTTTCTAGTTTGCCATCTCACTTGAATTATAATTTTTTGTAGCTCAAAGATAACTTTCCTTTAAAACTTTGAGCATTTAGATCCATTGTTTTCTTTGCTCCAGTAGTGTTGATGTGAAGTGTAATGTTAACCTAACCTTTCTTGTTTTGAAGTGTAATCTTTATTTTTTATTTTGGATGCTTGAAGAATTTTTGTCTTTATTCTTATTGTCAAATTTGATCACAATTTGACTAGGAATTGGGCTTTTTTCAACCATCTTGCCTAGTACTCAATGGATTCTTTCTACACACAGACTCATGTCATTCTTTGGCTCAAGGAAATTTTCTACCATTATTTATTTTTTAAAAATACTTTCATTCCTTAATTCTGTCACTTCTCACGTTTTAGAAGTTCTACGACATGGATATTAGGCCTTCTCTTTTCTTTCCTGGCTGTCGGTGTGCTCTGCAGGAGGCTGGTAACAGAGGTTTGGAGGTCATGGAGGTTGGGCGGGGCAAAGGGTGGGGGGCGTGCAGGTGCACAGCTGGAGGAGCTAGCCTGAGTGTGTGCATGGCAGTGGGGTCAGCCTCGGGTGGTCTAGGCTGGCGTCTTGTACTCATGTAGACGCAGAGGCCTGGGCAGTTTGAATCCCAGGCTCCAGTGGGGGTAGGGGGGTGAGGGGAGGGAGAGGGGAGGGACTCAGACACTACTGGCATCAGCGAACACGAATATCTGCGGGACAAAAGCTGGTGAAATCTTCAGGGGGTCTGTGGTGGCTGTGCTGGCTGTTAGTTTCTTCATTGGTGAAGTCTACTGGGTTTGCAGAGCAGGTCACTGTGAACCACAATTGCTCCTGCTGTGTGGCTGCTGCTGGTAGCCCCTGCTTTTCTTCCTTGTTCCTAGCCATCTCTATATGTCTCAGTTTTGCCCGTCTGGGTTGGGTGAAACCAAAGGGGGACTTTTGTGCAGTGCCTCAAGGGCTGGGGAAGCTAGTTGCTCACTCCACTCTTTTCCTGGCGAAGGGAACTCTTTCTAGCTGTGAAATTCCCTCTTGGCGCTGAGCGATGGGATAGATGATGAAGAAAAAATGAAGCTGTCCTCCTTCTCTTCTTGTGTGGTTATTCTCCGGTGTTTGGTTTTACTGTTTTGCTAAAGTTTCTTAAGTGGACTCCGGAGCTCTCCCAGAGCTGTTTGTGTTTGTGGAGAGCTGTCTAATTGTTGATCTTGGTGGGGGGATGGTGGCTGGGGTCTCCTATGTTGGGGTCATCATTTTGGTGATGTCACTCCTCTTGGGGCTTTGGTTTTCATTTTAAATCCAATCTCATTTTACTTTTATCTACAGGTAATATACAGGTAATTTATGGTTCCCTGAGAGTACTTCCATGACAGAAAAAATAAACACAAAAGTTTTTCTGTCATTTCTAGGGATTTGGGGCAGACCTGCATATGTACTCAGCCCATCCAGCCTCTTAATCCAATCCTCTATTATAATTCTCTACTATATATTGATCAATAATAGGTTGAATAAATATTGATGTCATAATGGGTGTATTAGTTTCCTTGGCTGATGTATCAAATTGCCGCAAATTTGGTGGTTTGAAACAGTAGAAATTTATTTTCCTACAGTTCTGGAGGCCAGAGGTCTGAAATCAAGGTCATCCTCCCTCCAGTCTCTAGGGAAGGACTGTTGCTTGCCTCTTCCAGCTTCTGGTGGCTCCAGGTATTCCTTGGCTTGTGGCTGCATCGCTGCAATCTCTGTCTCTGTCTTCACATGGCCTTCCGCTCTTTGTCTTTGTGCGTCTGTGTCATCTCCTCTTCTATATCTTATAAGGACGGTTGTCATTGGATTTAGAGCCCTCCTGGGTAATCCAGGATGATCTCATCTAAAGAGCTTTAACTTAGTTACAGCTGCAAAGACCTCTTTTCCAAATAATGCCACATTCACAGGGTCTGGGTGTTAAGACAAGGACGTATTTCTTTGTGGGGTTTGGGTCGGGGGGGCACCATTCAACCAAGTTGAACATTTGGAAAGCAAGATTAGAAATACTCTACCGTTATAATTTGCAGTCTGAGGTATCTGCTGAAGCAGGTAAACATTAACATTGCATAACATATAGTGAATATCGGCTCCCACAGACTCTTTTAAACTTTTCCCCAACATCTCTCACGATGTTACCTTATCTGTTGAGTTAGAGATAGTTATAAAAAAGCAAAAGAAAAATATACTCACTCACTTACCAGAAATCTTTAACTGCCAGTGTTTGCTGTACCCTTATGTCTTGAGAAGACTAGATAATAGTAATCAAACCATGTGTCTTTTCCTTACATGAGCACGAAATCCTCCACCAGCATTCTCTCAGTAATCACACATTATTTTCTCTTGTGAGGCTAGGAAGAAAGCCATAAAAGGAATTAAGTAATAGTGACCTGAGTTGCACTCAGGACTGTAACTGAGTCACCTTTGCAATGCAGGTGACTCAGTTACCAGTAAGGCTTTTCAAATTCTTGAGGCAAAATCATGCTAGATAATGCCAAGCTGCCATTCTACCCCTCTAGCTGATTCTCTCAGCAACAGGCTTTCTGGGGCTTTGGTTTAACCTTGCTTGGGGGTCATTCCTTCCTTTTGTAAGAGGCAGTCAGCATCCTGCTGTGAGAATTTCTTTTGAGTGGCCTGGATTCTCTGCTGTTCTCACATACTATCCCGTGAGCTGCTCTTTTCCCTGGGGGTGATTTGCAGGTAGACGGACTGAGGTGAAGGGACAAGATGTGAAAGGACTTTACTATAAGAAAACTTCTGGGACATGTGAGGCCCTTTAGGGAACTGGAGAGTTGGGTTTGGTGTGGTCAGACCACCCAGCAGGGTCTAGTCTCCTTCCCAGCCACTAAATACGCATTGAGTTATTCTTCTCCCCAAACCCCAGGAGGTTCAGATCCCTTACGGGATGGAGCCTGGCATTTCTGGCCCAACAGCATAGCTAGTTACCTTCTTATAGCCACCACTCCAAAGGTGATAACCACATGATGGGACTGGAAGATGGGATCATTTCTGATTAAAGAACTCGTTTTAGCAAGAATTTGTGGTCCTTCCCTCTTTCCTCTCTCAGGGACACCAGGCAGAGGCAAGGACTGTAGGGACTGTGAAGGTGACAGTAGATAAGGTTCAGTAAGACTTAACACCATGGAGAAACAGAGAAATTGAGTCTTAGTCTATTTCATTGCTCAGGGTTCATTGAGCCCTGAATTAGGGGAGAGAATCGAAGAGTGAACTCCATTGCTTAGGGAGATGACGCAGGACTCAGGGAGAAACCATTATATACTTGTAATAGGATGTTGAACGGGACTTTTCACCTTGGTTTAGTATTTTGGACAAAGCACAGAGCAGAGAACTTTATACAAAGGCCCGCCTCTGAGCAGGGTGTCCTAAGATATGGCATAAGTGGCATAACCACCAGCCACCACTCCACTGCCCCAGCTAAGCCTGTATAAGAAGAGGACTGGGAAAGGGAGTGAGTTATCTGAGAACTGGGTCTTTTGGAGAATGCAGTATTTATGATGAGAGGTTTACCATCTCCCAGAAGCTCAGGGGTGAGGACAGTGATAAGAGACTCATTCTTAAAGATTAGGAGGTGCCTGTGAATGGAAGAGACTAGCTCTTCATTCCCTATTTGGACATCTGCTTGGCAATGGAATTGATGATCTGCCCATGTTGCTTCCTGTGTGGAGGAGAAGAGAACTGGAAAGAGATGGCAGGGCCGCATGGGCTGGGGGTGGTGGGAGAGTGGCTGCCCTCGCGGCAGTTGGCACGGCAGACTAACGAGGTAGCTGTGGGTCATCTAGACCCTGCGTAGGGTGCTTGAGCCATTTGCTGATCTTTACCTACCCAAGAGTTGCCAGCTGGACCTTCCAGAACCCCAGCAGCAGAGGCTGCAGGGTGGCTCGCTGGTGATGGGAGCCAAGGAGAGGGGCTTGTGCAAGGTTTTGAGGCAGAGCTTGCTCTCCCACAGCGGGGCACCATGCCAGGGGAGTCCTTGGTTAGCATGTGGATATTGGCTTTCTGAGGACGTGGTGGGTCAGAGGAGTTGTGACACTAATGAGAAAGAAAGTGACTTCTCCCAGTCAGGTGAAGAGACCTTCTCTGGTTCCCTCTGGTCCTCCTTCTTGCCTCAGCATGGAGGAGCTAGAAGCTTTCAAAGGGCAAACAGGAGGTATTTAAAGAGCAGACCATGTCCCTTCCCTGTTCCAAGTCCCTGGAACCACAAGTGCAGCATGCTTTGGGGAAAGGGAAAACCTTGAATTATATTTGAAATTGAAGCTTTCAATTGGACTGGACTAAGTTTTAACAAATGAAAATATTTGGAAACAAATGGAATCTGACCAAGATGCCATGAGGCACCCTACAGGGTTAAAAGCAGTGACTAGAACTCTCCATGTGCAGCTTAAATTGAACAGCTTATTACTTCTGTCTGTTTCCAAGTCAATAGTGGGTTTGAGTCAAGGCTGAGGCTCATACTCAAAGCTTTTTGGAAAGCATAATGCACTTTCTAATGTAGCAGTTAATAATAGATTTCATGTACCTTATGACTGGGCGGGGTGGATAATAATATCGATGCAGGGGCTAGGATTATTTTTCACTTGGAACTTGATGTTTAGAAATAATATAGC
Source organism: Diceros bicornis minor (assembly GCF_020826845.1). NCBI lineage: Eukaryota > Metazoa > Chordata > Mammalia > Perissodactyla > Rhinocerotidae > Diceros > Diceros bicornis. The sequence goes on along the minus strand of NC_080747.1, from coordinate 60,894,887 downwards.
ATTTTCAGAGCTCTTCTGTGAGTTGTCCTTTTTTAGGAAATCATTAAACTGTACTTTAAAACCTGGAGTCCTGGAAACATCTTCTCATGTAGTACAAGAAAATAGAGTTTTATTTTCTATGTTGGTATTTTCAAAGATGTGTCTCTTGATCAATTCCACTATTTTACTAATTCATTAATTTCTACTTTTATGAATTTCTTTCTCTTTTTGTTTTTACATTGATTTTGTTTTTTCTTTGCTTCTTCAGTTCAATACTTAATTTGTTATGAGCCATTTTCCTCTAATACAAACCTTCGGTGGTATAAATTTTCTTTGGATAACAGCTTTGGTTGCATTCATAAATTTTAGGATATAATATTATTATTATTTAGTCTTACATATTATGTAAGAGTAGATTTTTCCTCTTTGACCTAAGAATTACTTAGGATAATGGCTTTTTAATTTCTAAGTGGTTAAATTTTGTTTCTTTCAATTCAAAACTTTATCGGTTTATTGCATTGTGAACAGAGAAAGTGACATGCAATTTCTACTTTTTGGAATTTATAAATATTTTCTTTATAGTATAGGAAAAATTATTATATTTTTTCATGGGTGTTGGAAGATATGTTCTATTCTCTATAGAGTTGAGAGTTAGTTACTAGCACTTAAATCAGACATACTAATGACAGCATTCAGATCCTCTTGATCATTATTTTTGCCCAATTGGTCTGCTGAAGATTAGAATGGTAAGTGAAATCCTTCCACTACTACTATACTTGTCACTTTATTCTTGCCTTATTAAGTGTTTTTGCTTTATATAAAGAAACTTCATGGAAATAATATCCCAATTTGAGTTGTATTCTTTATTGATGTAAAATCGTTCTATTTTCCCTTGAGTTATTTAAAACCACTTATGCAGCAGATATTTTATTATAATAAGTGTTTGTTGTAAAATTTTAAAGTAATACAGACTCGCATAAGTGGAAGCCAAGATCTTCTTTGTAACTCGCAAGAATTTTATTCCCTGATGTACCTTTATTAAGAGTTTGTTGTATAATCTTCCAGATTAAAAAAAATCCATATATAAGTAATTACTTTTTCATGTTATATTATGTAATCTACTTTTGAAATTCAATAATATGATATGGATAGGTGTGTAATCTCTTAATGGCTGCCCATTACTGAGTTGTATGAATTTACTATAATTTATTGAAAAAATTTCCTTTTGGTAAGTCTTTAAGTTAGCAATTTTTCGCTATTATAAGCTACTTTAGTTCTTGTTTTTGTCTCATAATAATTTTGTGAAACTCTATTCTCTATTTTCATGAGCCTGATATACTTTTGCCCATTCATTTAGAAAATACTGCTTTTGAAACTTAAAAGTATGTTTTTATTAAGTTCTCTGTTCAGATGTCAGCTTATCCATGAGAACTTCCCTAAGCATGCTTTAGAAAATAGCAGTCCCCTCCTTCATTCTACCTACTCCTGATTCTCCTTCCTTGCTTTGATTTTCCATATGGCATTTATCACCACCTGACACTTGTTTGTATATTTATTTTTATTATTAGTTTCTCTCTGCCCGTCTAAACTAAAACGTAAACTCCATGAGGAGAGGGACTTTTATCTGTTTGGTTAATGTCTGGCATGCAGCAAGTACTCAATAAAAGATTGTTGAATGAATACATTAATTGCGTTAGTTTTAAACTTTGTCTCTTATTTTTTGTAATTATTTTATTAAAAATTATTAAGATGCCAAAGTTTAGCTTGGGCCTCACTAAGCAGCTAAAAATGTGCCATTCAAGCTGTGGCTTTGGTCTCAAATTTTAGAAGACCGAATCACCAAATGCCCATTCCAGTGTCATTTCTAGAATCCTTGAACTGACTGCTATGGTTTACTAGCTTGTTGAGAGATGCCTTGTTCTTAAACAACCAACGACATAGTAAATCTGATTGAAGAAATATTCTTAAAAAGGAAAATCAATGCAACATCATGTGTTGTCATTGACATTGCAAAAACATCCGGAAGGATATGAGTGATTTATGATTTAGAAGATATGATATTATGTTCACATCCTTCACTTGTGTGTTCAGAACAGAATTGCAGCATGGGGTACCATCATAAGAATACTGCCTGTAAAGCAGCGTGCCACTTGTTACTCTTCCTCAGCCAAAGACAAACACCATGACATCCAAGGGCTTTTGGAACTGCCTTGTCAAATACTCATACAAAATATTCAAGAAGGATGGAGGAGTAGCTACTACATGTTTAAGAGTCTACCTGAACACATAACAATACCAACCAACAGCACTTAGAATCAATTAGTTTCTTAAAGGTAAAATAATTCATTTGCTGGAACCTGCTGAAGAAGTAACCTAACTGATGAGCTTGAGAGTGCAAGTATTTCTTGCATCATATCTACTATAAGGATTCATTTCTTGTGCTGCTACAGGGAAGATACTGAAATTGCTGTGCATCCAATGAAAGCTAAGGTGCAAATAAAAATTCAGAGACTGTTTTGTTCTCTTGAAAGTCAATTATGGTGTTCTACTGCCACATTTCTAGATCCAAGGTTTAAGGGCAAATTAAAGTAGTAAGTTCGTGCATAACGTTAAAAATAAAAAATATAAGTGAGAACAAAAATATTGCTTTTGCTTTCGAAAATAGTCAGAAAACATCTTCTTTAAGCAATGCACAGATTCTGTTTGTGAGGTTGCTTCAGTGAAATTGCATAATCACTATTGACCAAAGCTTTAAGTCCAGCAGGTACAGAGGAGACAAGACTTGACTTTAATCCAGTTGCTACTAGAGTGGAAGGGCATCATTACTACAAGAAATAGCCTTTTCTGACTAGAGTTGGCAAAAAATATTGTCCTCTTTTGCCAACCTGTTTGATATTGTAAATATATGGTACGTAAACCACACATAGGAGCAATCTGGCAGTCTACAGAGCTGAGAAATGATTATTTCTGCACTATAACACCCACTTTAAATTTTTGAGAAGTAATATTATAAGTAATAAGATTGAAGCGATGATTCAATTTATTTTCTGGAAAAATTTTCAGATTTATCTCTGTCTCAAGAATTTCATTCTGTGATGATGACTTGTAGCTTTGGTTTTGACCTCATCTGAATACTGAGTTTAAACCTGGCCCTTCTGTATTGGGCCAGTGTATGTATTTGTAACATTTCTATTAACTCTTGAATAGATATAAAAGAATAATCAGAATACAAGGCATACCAATTACCTACCACCTGATTTAAGAAAAATAGCAACACACTATTATCATAAGTGCCTTTTCTTATCCCATCCATTTTCCCCAGATGTATCCACTTTTCTGAATTTTGCATTTATCAGTTCCTTACTTTTCTTTATAGTTTTATGACATATGTTTGCATTTCTGAACAATATATTTCTAGTTTTGCATTTTTCCAATTTTGTGTAAATAGAATCATATTTTTGTTTTTCTGTAACCAAATTTTTTAACATTATGTTTGAGTTATCCATGTTATCATGTTAATTTTCATAGCACTATAGTGTTTCATTATATGAACATTCCATGCTTTATTTATTCATCCTACTCTTTACAGACATGTGTTGTTTGAGTTTTAAAAATTTTCCTCTTACACACAGTCTTTCTATGAACATTCTTGTGTCATCTGTCCAAGTGAATAAATTCAAGAGTTATTCTAATATGTGTTGTGTAGGGTGCAGGTAGTGATGGAGTGTGAGGTTGGAAGTCAAGTTTCATTTTCCTCATGTGGATGTCCAGTTGTGTCAGCCATCCTTTCCCATGCCTATGAGTGCCACATTGATAATGTATTACAGTATACCAAGTGCCATTTATGAATGAGCCCAGGTCTAGTCACTCTGTTCTGTTCCATAGGTTTATTTGTGTCTTAGGGCATCAACACAATATTGAGTCTTCCAATCCATGAATATGGCATATCTCTCCATTTATTGAAGTCTTCTCTACTGCTCTCAATGAAGATTTATAAATTTCCCTGTCAGAGGTACTGCATATGTTGTCCCTCTGGCACTATGAAGATGTCAAAAACACTGCTCAACTCAGTTGCTTCTTCCAGATTGGCCAACATGCTCTTGGCAAAATGCCAGACTCGTAGATTTGAATCTCTATTTTCTCATAAATCTTGGCCAAGTAATTACACACTCTTGTATTAGCTTTTCAGTATTTTAAAAAACATGATTTTTATATTTTGACCAGATAGTTTAGTTTCTTTCAGCAAGAGAGTTGGCCCAAATTACCCAGTCTGCCACCACTGGGAGGAAGTCCCTAGATATTCTTTGTATGTGCTTGCATCCTCTAGATCTTTCTGTTTTTATCTCTTCTTCCTTTCCCCTCTTTCATGTTTTATCTTCTTTGCACAAAGCTTCACTTTATTCTTTGCTTCTTTCTTCCTGTTTGCTTAAAATTTCTTTCCTCTCCTTTCCCCCTTTCTTTGTATTTTAATTCAAATATAGCATTTTTCATGATCAAGACAAACAGAAATGAACTTGGTAGAAGCTAAGAACATTAGCACATCCCTCAAAAAAACAACATAGCAACAGTCTCACCAAGATTCAGCCATAAAACACATTTACTTGTGTGCATGATTCAGATGAAAACTCTTAGAGGAAAACCAGGAGACAGTGTGGCAGTATGGAGAGAGCTTGGCTTCAGGTTAGACAGACTTGAACTTCAGACTCTCTCCACCATTTGCTATCTGTGGAAACATGGGCAGATTTAAGGACAGTGATTAATTAATGTAAGTTGACCTCTTTCCCTCCTTTTGGTTGGTTAATAGATCTATATTTTGTCCACTTAAGCACAACTGCCCTGATGCTCTTTATATTCCACAGTGGACAGAAGAGTTCAATTTTTTTTAAAAAAAGAAAGATCACTGTAAATACTTTATCTGAAGTCCTAACAGGTAAATATTATGGGCTGTCAGATGTTTCAGGTCCTTTGAGCTATTTTGAAGTTTGAATTGTCTGGTTCTCAGGATTGGCTGATGGCACCACATTACCTAATTAAGTAAATGTCTGTCCTTTGGTATTTCTTTGGTTGACACTAGGAAAAAAAATTATGGTTTTGATGTAGGAGACTTCTGGGAAAGCTCACTGAAGATTAATAAGAGAGGATTTAGGGTGGGGAGGAGGAGCGAGCTTTTGAGGGATTAACATTTCAGGAATTGAAAATGATTATAGCCCTTGCCAGAGAGGTGTATCTCAATTTACACAAAAGATCAAATTCTGAAAATTTGTATATGCATTAACTTTTAATAAGTATAATCACATTAGAATTTCCCAAAGGGTCTTACCACATAATGAAACCTTGTTGTGAATCCTTTTGCAAAGTGAAAAACCTTCTTTTCTTACTTTTAAAATATCAAATTTTATTAAAATAAATGTTATATGGACTTGAAATGTTAACTATTAAAAATATACTTGAAGTATAAACATATTATTCATTTACCAAGGAGCAGACTTTTCTAAAATAGACCAGGATAAAAAGTAGCATATTGTCACCTCCTTGAATTCTAACATATGTATTTTTCTAAGGAGTATATTTTAAGTTTAAATTTTAGCAGATCAGGTATTTAGGTTTTCTTCTCTCTCTTATTTTTCCTTAATTTAGCAGTTAGTTTTCAAAGCTGAGAACTCCTACATTTTGCTTCTTTCACTTGTACAACCTATACGTATAATACCACGTACGGATAGCTATACAAGAAACAGAGATGTCATCATATTCTTACATAATATCTTATATTTTTTCTAATGACTTAATTACTTCTTTCTTCTACTTCCCTAAGATCACTGGGGAATTTGTACAATCTTGAGTAAGTAAAATACAAGGACTTAAAGCATAATTTTGTTATTTTTGGAAACTTAATTCCAAATTCTAGCTTGGCATCCAGTGTCTTCTTTGGATGGTGTGTGCCAGTCTGCATGCTAGCACCTTTTGTTCAGAGCTAAATTGACTGAGATATGCTCAAATAAATTCCCATTCCCATTTCAACCAATACTTTAACAGGAAGGTGAGATTATAAACTAATGGAAATAGGAAAGAGGAAATGAGTGTAGGTAAAAGGATGAGGTGGAAGGAATATTTTATGTCTTATTAAGACAGGAATACTGATGCTTCAGATTGACTGAATGAAACCTTACCCTTGAAGTTGGCCCTGGAAATTTGAAGCTCTCCAGTAAAGAAAATATAAGCTCTGGAATCCCACTGTGTGAATTAACAGGTAAAGTTTTGGTCCTCCCTGGTGTTTACAAAGAAGAGATATTCACGGTTAATGGCAACTCTCTTTTAGAAGGTCACTTCTCAAGTCCTCTGCCTCCTGGAAAGTGATGTTTATCTTAGAGGAGTTTTATCTCCACAACAGCCTGCCTTGTGTTGTCAATCTGTTAAATTAGGAGTTTCCATTACAAAAATCTATCAGGAGAAAAAGACAAGGATGATCATGCAGCCAAGAGTAATGTTCATTTACTTATTTTCACCAGATCCCCAAAGTGCTAAATGAATGGACAAATTAAAGAAGGAATGTTGATGATTTCTACGTTAACTGCACTTGGTGGTAGACAGTTTTATCTGGAGCCTCTTCAAGGCCAAACTATGCAGACTTATCACATCTGGTTGCATTCTTTACATCAAATAGTATCGTATAATTTTATAGGCATTGTAAACGCACTTTTGGTATGACATAATACAGCTTATTTCTTTGAAGGCAGCATGAAATACCAGGAAAGAAGGTGTTTCAATTCATAATGAGGAACAGGACACGCAGAAAGAATACAGTTCCTGCCTGTGATTAATGAAGCTGACCTCCAAAGTCCTCACTCTCCCAGAAGTAAGTGCTCCTGTTGCATTTGGTTCATAGCAGGGGGTGTGTGGGCCAGAGGGGTGGTGTCTTTGATTCTCTCAATGACTGGAGAGCACTACTGGGATTTAGCAGGTAAGGGCCAGTGATACTGAACATCCTGGAAAACATGAGGCAGTCTTACAAATGAGGAATTGTTCTGCATAAAGTGCAAATATCATTCTTCTTGAGAAACACTGCAGGAAAAGTACAGTAAGAACCACAAAAACACTGTCTACACATTATCTTAGTTACCAATTCTCTGTTATAAACCACCTTGAAACTTAGTGGGTTAAAACAACAATGGTTTATTATTTCTCATGATTCTGTGGGTTGACTGGGCTCAGCTGGGCTGTTCTTCTGCTCCACGTTCTGCTCCCTTCATGCTCCCTGAGGACGTTCTTCTGCTCTGTTCTGCTCCCTACATGCAGCTGCATTCAGCTGGGAGCTCAACTAGGCTTGGAACATTCAGGATGGCCTCCCATTCTCCAGGGTCTCTCTGAATGTGGCCTCTCCTTAGTCTGTAGTCTAGCCTGAGCTTCTTTATGGCATGGTGGCTGGCTTCTAAGGGAGAGTTTTCCAAAAGTGCAAAAATGGAATTTGCAAGGCATCCTATAGGCTAAGCTTGGAAACCACATATCACTTCCACCTCATTCTGTTGGACAAAGCAACTCCCAGGACCAACTCAGATTGAAAGGGAGGTAAATAGAAGAGAGGAGCAGCAAAGTCTCATTGCAACAGCCGTGTGGATAGGAGGGTTTGTTGCAGCCTGTTAAGAAATGATCCTTACATATATAATCACATTTAATTCTCTGTGAGGGAGGAATTATTGTTAATCCCATTTTACAGAAGATGGAACTGATGCTTTGAGAGGTTAAGTGACAGGCTCAAGACCATACCACTGGTCAGTGGTGGGGCTCAAAGCCAGGTTGCCTGATCCCAAATTCTTTTGTCCTCTTATTTTGTTTCCTATTTTCTTTTCTTTTTTTATTGTGGTAACATTGGTATATAACATTATATAGATTTCAGGTGTATGTCATTATATTTCAATTTCTGTGTAGATTACATCATGGTCACCACCCAAAGACTAATTACAATCCATCACCACACACATGTGCATAATCATCCCTTTCACTCTCCTCCTTCCCCCCTTCCCCTCTGGTAACCACCAACCCAATCTCTGTCTCTATGTGATTATTTGTTGTTGTTTTTATTTTTATTTTTTGTTTATGAGTGAGATCATACAGTATTTGACTTTCTCCCTCTGACTTATTTTGCTCAGCATAATACCCTCAAGGTCTATCCATGTCACAAATGGCCAGATTTCATTGTGTTTTATGGCTGAGTGGTATTCAGTTGTGTACAAATACCACATCTTCTTCATCCATTTGTCCCTTGATGGGCACCTAGGTTCTATTTTCTTAACTTAGAAGTTATTTTAGGGTTAGGCAAAATGAATGAGGCTTGTGAATTTGGTGAGAGCTCCCCTTGCACTGGCTGTTGAACATCTTCTGGGCTTTCATCCTAAAATGTCATGCAGATTGCCGATGGCCCCTATACTGTGGTGTCCCATCTAAGCCCCACTTCCTTGGACTGTAGTCTAAGCTTTGAACACTCTCCTCAATACCTACCCCTGTTCAAACGATGACATTCTTCTCCCTGTCCTGCTCACAACTAACATGGAACTGGAGAGCAGCTAATAACCTGACTCATAGTGTCAACCAAGTAGAGCGATTGCCTGATAATTCTGCCTACCCAGCATTTTCCGTCCTGGTGACAGAATCTCAATTTTTCTTGGGGAATTCATTTCTTCCTTCCTTTCATGTGGTACAAACGGCACAGAATACAGTCCTTGCTCCAGGAGTTGGCAGGTGGTGAGGGCTGGCTGATCAGAGGTTTGCATTTCTCTTGTCATAGTCATTGGTTCATAGGTGAGCACATGATCTGAGCTAGGTCAATGATAAGCCACTAAAATTAAATTCAGTCCAGGACATTTGGAGGGAGATATATAGAAGAAGCATTTTCCTTTCTACTGGGGTTTCTGAGAAGATGAGAGGTAAGCCTGGAGCTGCTAGGAGCCATCTTGTCCCCACAAGGCAAGAGCATACAGGAGAGTAAAGTCAACAAGGGAACAGAGAGGAAGAGGTGCTGAGGGTGAGACAGTCCTGTAGCATCATGTGAGGCTCTGGAAAGGGCCAAAGCCAGATGGACCCCTAAATTTTTCAAGATGTTAGTCCATAAGTTCCCTTTTTTACTTCAACTAGTTCTAATAGAGTTTTCTATCAATTACAATGGAAAGAATCCTGACAGATAGACCATTTATGGTGACCAAAACAACTCTTAGAAAAACACCCAAAATAAATATGCCTACTGAAAAGAAATAACAACTCAGGAGTTCCATTGTGATTCCAATGATGGAGATCCTAATGTAGTATAATGATGAAACTCCACGTTAGTACAGACAAGTGTGGTGTGAGATCAGGAATTCTATTAATAAGAAACACAACAGCAATAAGTGATACTAGACTGTATTCCTTAGCCAGCTGAGATTGTGAATTGTACATTTGGTTTCTCAATGCGAGATTTCTAGTTCATTGCCCTGTACATAGTAATTACTAAAGCAATAACAACAACCCTAAACCCTAACACGCTGAACAGAGAATCTTTCCTGAGGAGAAGGCAAATTGTTTTTTTTCTCACGTGCCAACTCTGATAATTGCTAGTGCCTGCCTGGGACACAGCCTGGAGAAGATTTCTGAAGCCTGTTGCCAGCTGTGGTAGATGGTGAAGGAGTAGTAGTGTCTGCTATGGGTGAGGGAGGAGCATGGAAGCAGCACCTAGTTTCTAACATATTGTGATGACAAAAGGAGAGAGAGGAGAACTGCCTCTTATTTTTCCTTTCTTATTAGTCTCATAACCTACCGATTTTGGAGGCTCCCTTGTTAGATAATTTTAATTGATTTCCTTGCTTGGTTACCTAAGCCTTGGGTTCCACGATATGTTTGCGGATCAATGTTCACTTGGGTCATTTGGTATCCCATATCAAGAGGTAAAAATCTACCCAACAGAAAAATATTTTCTGCCATTTTATTTGGTTGGTTTGGGTTAGGTAGAGACTGAGTCTCAAGTAACCCATGGAAGGCTAGTATATTCTTGCCAAATCCTTTGCCTTTCCCCTGTGATCTTTAGGGAAAGCAAAGAGTCACATGGCAGCTTGAACTGGTGGAATGTACTGGTGGCATTTGTCAGAACCTCACTAGGGTAGTCAGAATAGTGCCTCCCCCCAAAGACATCCACATCCTAATCCCTGGGGCCTGTGCATATGTCATGTTACATGGCAAAGGGGAATTAAGTTTCCAAATGGAATTAAGATTACTAATCAGTTGACCTTAACGTAGAGAGACCATCCTGGATTACCTAGGTGGGCCCAATATTATCACAAGGGTCCTTAAAAATGGGAGAGAAGCAAATGAGGAGTTTTGGAGTGATGTGAAATGAGAGGGACTCAGGCTGCCACTGTGGCTTTGAAGATGGAGGAAGGGTGCCATGAGCCAAAAAGCTGGAAAAGGCAAGGGAATGGATTCTCTTCTAAAGCCTACAGAAGGGAAGGCAGCCCTGCTGACGCCTTAATTTTAGCCCAGTGAGACCTGTGTCAGATTTCTAACCTACAGGATAGTAAGATGATAAATTTGTATTGTTTTAAGCCACTGAATTCATGGTGATTTTTATGGCGACAATAAGAAACTAATACAGATTTCCTTGCAATGAGGGAAAAGTCATTAAATGCAACTTGAGCTGTAGAATCACAGAGTTGTATGGGATCTTGGAGGGCTTTAGCCCACTCTTCATTCCTCATATACGAATCTCCTCTGCCATATACTTGCTAAATGGTCTTCCAGGCTGTGTGAACATGTCAACAATGGGAACTGCCAATGTCTAGCAGTGGTTTGTTCCATTTTTGTATGATCTGGACTGTCAAGAGTTCTTTCCCACAACAAGCAGAAATGAGCTCTCCTATAGCATTACTTCTTTGGTTCTGGTTTTGTTTGCACAGAAATTTTGCAAGTGTCTTGTACATAAGGGATAGACCTTTAGACATTTGAAGATTTAACCATGATTCCTTAAAGGGTTCTCTTTTCCTGACTGAACATCCTCAAGCTCTTGTGGATTCCAGAGCACATGTCCCCTCTGACTAAAACTGCAACAAACACTACAAATGTACTTTGATCAGGAAAGTCTGCAGAGGCTTAATTATCTCCTTTGTTCTGGGTATCATACCTTGATGCTGCATTTACTTTGTCAAGAGCGTCTCTACCACATGCCCAACGCTGTATAAATACCTCTTTCTCCCACCATAATGTAATCTCCCCCTTTCCCTTCTCCAAAGCTTTGAGTACTCTGCTTTATGCCTACTAGATGCCTAATCTGGTGTTTACTCTTGAAACATGCCATGGTTTTCATATCCTTCATTTTCCTGGTCTCATTTTTCGTAGATCTGTGCTGGAGGGTGAAGTAGAAGAGAAGATAAAACTGATTCCACTAAGTAGAGGGAAGAGTGTGAGTTGTGTAGTCAGAGACCTGCGTTTGCATCCTGACTTTATATTTCCCCCATTCTGAACTAGGGGCAAGTTTCTTAGTTTCTCATGTGGGTTTCTCATGGGACTCAGTTTCCTCATCTGGGAAGAGGTGAAACATAATTCTTACTTACAGAGTTGTGGTGAGGATTAAATGAGATTACCTATGTAATATGCAAAACTTAGTCCTTAGTATAATTTAGTGTCTCTTCTTTCCTGCTTCTTCCCGTGCCCCCCACTTTGTTCCTTCTTTACCTTATACAATTAGAAAACAGTAAAATATTGAGCTGCATGGACTCAACTAGGAGAGTTTTGGCTGGAGCAATAGCAGACTTTGAGGGTAGCAGGGTCTGGACTGAACCTTGCAGGCTGGGTGGGAGTGGGCTGAATACAGCATGATGAGGAAAGTTTGTTCTCTGACTTTGAAAGGGATGTTCATTTTCTAGCTCTCTGAAGATGAAGACAAAGCTCCTAGCATTCCATGTAGGAAGGAACATTTTGTTTACAACTTATTAGTTTTGAAAACTAGCTTAAAGGACATGGTTTGACTGCTCTGATGAGACAAACACGGAAAAAAAAACAAAACCAGGCTAAGGTTTAAATTGCCTGGGGTCTGAGCAGGAACTTCAAATATTTGCAAACCAGAAGAGTTTATTTTCTATTTCCTTAGGGCAACTTTTTTTTTAACTTAGCAGGCCTGGTTTGGTTAATGAAGATCAGACCACTAACAGTCATGTCAACAGGATGATGGAAAATCAGACTAGGGAACACTCAGAATGGCCAGGAAAAATGGGTTCTGGGAAAGTTCTAGGTTGTTGAGAGAAGCTAGCCTCAGTAGGCCCATCAATGTTTAGTTTCTAAGTTCTCCCAGAATTCATCCTTTTTATATGGCTTGGCAAGCAATTATTTTATTTTTTTCTTGTGAAATCATAATCTGGGACATCATTTTGGAAGGCACGCCAGTAGCTATTCTTTGGTCTGTTCTGCCTCCGCTAGTTTTATTTTTAACCCTCTCTTGATTATTTCTAAACCCCTTAATCATGAAATCTCATTTTCTTTTATTAGGAGGGATTTATTCACAAGACTAACAGACCTACATGGCATCCTTTAATATACATTACTGAGCGCTGACATGGTTCTGCAAGCATTAACAAATGCTTTCTGCTACAAGATACACAAAATATGTGAAAAAATGGAGAAGCTCATGTCTGAGCTCATAATTTGATACATCAGTTCAGTTTTACATATGCTAAAGAAATTCTTTTGAGAATAATAGTGGACTCAACAGCAATGGAACCAACAAAAATTACCTCTTACCAGGTACCAGATGACATGTTAGGGGCTAAAGATAAAACCATGAACACACTAGGCGAGGTCTGTGTCCTTATGAAATTATGTTCCAGTATGGGAGATCATCCTCCCAGCACCACTCGTAATTGCAAATTGTATAAATATGATGAAAGCAAAAAAGAAGAGGTTGAGATTAATGGACTATGAATGTGTGTGTCCCCCTCAAATTCATATGTTGAAACCTAATCCCCAATGTGATGGTATTTGGAGGTGGGGCCTTTGGGAGGTGATTAGGTCATAAGGGTGAAGTCCTCATGAATGGCATTAGTGCTCTTATAAAAGAGACTCCAGAGAGCTCCCTTGCCCTTCTACTTTGTGAGGACACGGCCAGAGGACAGCCTTCTGTAAGCCAGGAATCAGGCCTTCACCAGACATCAAATCTGCCGGGGCCTTGATCTTGGACTTTCCAACCTTCAGACCTGTGAGAAATAAATGTCTGTTGTTTATAAGCCACCCAGTCTATGGTACTTTGTTACAGAAGTTGGAACGGGCTAAAACAGGCTGTGATGGGGGACACCTATTTGTAATAAGGAGGCCAACAAAAACTTCACTGAGGTTTAACATTTAAGCTAAAACCTACAGAGGAGAAGGAGTTTATCTTTCAAAGGTGGGTAGAAGAATATGTAGGGCAGAGAAAATAGCATGTCCAAAGGCCCTGAGGCAGGAAAGAACTTGGCATATTCAACAAACTGAGAGAAGGCCGAAGGGGCTGAAACACATTGAGTGAGGAATGAAAAAAATTATGTTGGAGAGATTTCATCAGGTCAATGATATTTATACTGATTCTACCCCCAATAACAAATGCCACTTTACTTTCTTCCCATCCGTCTGTCGCTTCCAAATTTTCCCCAATCCTTGCCAAGCCAGGGGAATGAAAGAATCAGCCCACTGCAAATACAGTCAGTGTGCCTGGCTTCTGTCTCTGCCACACAGGATTGAGACTGTGGAACTTGCATCTATAAACTCAGGTTCCTTTCAAAACTTCAGACCAGTCTTGACTTCTGGTAGCAGGGTTTTAAGGAGCAAATTGCCCATGACTTTGGAACTCAGTCTCATATGACCATTGGTGGTCTAGCTCTGGTTTTGTGCCTGTTCTGATAAATAGATTCTGCCCTGTCTTGAAGATCTGGTCCTAAACAATTCTCATAAATGCATTCATTCTTCAATTAATTTATTTGGTTTTTATTGAGGGATCTCCTCTGGGTGAGGCACTGTCTTAGGCCCTGGGGATATAAAGACAAATAAGATGGCTCTCTCCTCTGGGTGTAGGGAGGTGGGAGGCAGGTAGTGTGGTGGGTGCAGTGACAGGGAGCACATCTGAGGGGCTCAGGGAAGGCTTCCTAGAAGGGAGACAAAGATAAGAGGACTTAGCCAAGCACCGGGGACAAGGGGGAGGAGCAGAGTAGAGAGTGAGGTAGAGCCTTCCACACGGGAACTGAGGAGACAAGACATAGCGTGAGAGTGAAGAACTCTCAGCAGCAGCCAGACCCTCGCCACGTGGCTGTCACGCCAGGCTTTGGACTTAAATTGCTCTTCCCAGGCATAGGTTGTGCAGCTGAACTCAGGTCTGCTGACCTGTGCAGACGTCCCTCCTGCAGACATGCTGCCCTTAAGAACCTGCTCTGGGATCGTCCCTTGTAGTATTCTCCCCATTTATTGGGGACATGGTGGCCTGTCATCTGCTGTGGTCTCCTGATACTGCAGTGCTCTTCCTCCCTGCACTTATGGGGAGACTTTCTGATTCCTGGAGTGCTCTATGCTCTGCTTGCTATTATTAGGTCATCTGGGGGTTGAGTCAGAGGGGCCCTGACCTTGACTGCACCCCAGAAGACATTCTCCTTGGCTTCCTGTGGTGGGAAGAGTGCAGCTTGTTGATGGAAGGTTTCCACTGGCCATCTTTTGTCTCTACCCTTGGACAGGGTTGTCATCCTTTTTTTTTTTTTTTGTGAGGAGATCAGCCCTGAGCTAACATCCGCCAATCCTCCTCCTTTTTTTGCTGAGGAAGACGGCCCTGGGCTAACATCGGTGCCTATCTTCCTCCACTTTATATGGGACGCCGCCACAGCATGGCTTACCAAGCAGTGCATCGGTGCGCGCCCGGGATCCGAACCAGCGAACCCCGGGCCGCCGCAGCGGAGCGCGCACACTTAACCGCTTGCGCCACCGGGCCGGCCCCATGGGTTGTCATCCTTTGAGCATGATGAGGTCAAGAGGAATGAGAGACGAGGAGGACTTGGGCAATTTGGCAGTGACAGAGATCATCTCTGCATTTAGGAACAAGAAAGGGTTATTGTCAGAAGCTAAGGAAGGGCACTGAAAGGCTGGGATTAAACTAACAGTGCCGCCTACCCCTGTGTATGCTCCCCACAGAACAAATGATTGACTCTTGGGGCACGGCCCACTGGGAATAGTGCAGAGATGCAGAGGACAGAAATCCCGAGGACAATTCTGTAGCAATTGACTTGCACTTTTTCTTCCCAGTAAGGCCCAGGAAAGAGATTCTGGAGAGAAAGATCTGGAGTAATCTTTCTGAGGGCAGCATAAAAGGGAGAAGGGACTAGGATCTCCTGAGAAGGTAGACTTCCAGGTGGATTTAAGTGAGGACAGAAGTTTTCACCTCCTTCATTGAATCACTTGTTTATTCATTCACTCATTAGTCCATTTAACAAAAATTTAGTCATTAACTTTTGTGCCAGGCATTATGCTAGGTTTTGGGAATATATCTGTTAACAAAAAAGAGCAGGTTTCTTGACCTCACAGTACTGATAGATTGAATGGTGTGTGCGTGCGTGTGTAGAGGAACAGATATTTTAAAAAAATAATGTAAACTGTGATAAATAACACAAACAAGACATAATGTTCCTTGGGTGCACATAGCTTGGGCAGCCGATCTTCCCTAGGGGTCAGGGAAAGCTTCATGGAGCATGTAGTTTTTAAGCTGAGTCCAGAAAGCAAAGTAGCAGTGGGCAGGCAGGGAGAGTACTCTAAACATCAGGCATAGCATGTGCAAAGGCCTGGAAGTGAAGAGACGTGATTCTTCAAGAAGTCATCCCAGGCCTTATAGTTTTATAATAAGGAAAGTGTTGTTCAGGTATTGTTTACTATCTCTGAGGATCGGGTAAGCCAGGAACTGTAAGAGAGCCTTAGGTTGGTGCAGGAAGCACTCTGGTGTCCACAGCGAAGCCCCTTAGACCCCCACCGAGTTGAGCCTCAGCTGTGGTAGCAGGCTCCATGGGAGAGCACATTCACTGTGGGCTGCTGGAATCCCACCACAAGTTCTCAGCTTGGGTTTCTCCTCATTCTGCCTCAGGTCCTTCTCCAGCTGCAGCAGGAACTTGCTGGAGTTAGTGCCCCTGCGGCCAAACTTCAGCCAGTGGGGACTGGAGGTGCTCTGCCATATTTCAGGTGGCCCTTTCTAGCAGGCGTTCTGTACCTTCTCAGGAATCCTGGGGGAACTGAGCTCTAGCTGCTCACAGCAGTGACCTTGATAGTGGACCTTTGTGTTGGCTTCCCCTCCTCTTCTGACTCTCCCCAATCCCTCTCTCCTGCTTCCTGGGGTCGCATGCGAAATAAGACAACTGCGCCCAAGTCCTTGTCTCAGCTGTGCCGATGAGGCAGCTTAAACTTAGACAGTTGGCCACGTAAAGTCAAGTGAAACTTTCCTTAACTTCTAGTTGGGTCTTCTCTTTATCAAGTGCCATATCTTAATTGTGTTCCTCAAGTACTTGTAACACCACCATCTCTAAAAAATGCTCTGCTGATCCCTCCCATTTTTGTAGCTGGGTGAAACTAAGGCTCAGCCCACCTCAAGGGAAGCCCAGGATCACAGCTCAGGATTTCTGATTTCAAATTAAACACCTTCTGGACTGTTCTATTTTGAGGCATCGTACTTTTTCTCAAGGGAATGACTAATTCTGTGTACCATTCCTTGAGTTTTATTCAACATCTTTTGTCAGAAGTCATCCCCTCAGAGGAGTAATCCAGTCAAACGTGAAGCATTTGAAAATGCTGTCTGGTGCTTATTCCTGATGTTTGGGAGTTATCTATGCAACAAACCACACCACTATGTTTTAGAGAACTCTAAACAAGAGAATCCAGAAATCCTCTTGTTTCAGAGATGCTGGCTTTCACCACAAAGCCCACATGCTGAGACACAAGGTCATTAATTGCTGTCGCAGAATACGACTCAGCAGTAGGGTGACACATTTAACGCACCCTGCTCCAGTTTAGAGGGTTGCTATAGGTTTCAGATGGGGTCTTTTCCTTTATATTTTGCAGGGGCAATGCAGTAGTTTCCACAATGTCGAAGACATGATAAATTCCTTCCTGGGCTGATTGCAATTTGACTGAGTCTGAGTGGTCCAGCTTCTTGTAAATTCTCATCAGCAGCATAGCAATGAGATACTTAGGGTCTGCGCTCCGCTTTCTCAAGTCTGCCTTAAAGGCCTGATTTATCCTGAAGGAAAAGAAAATCCACTGGCCTAACTAGTATATCAGAGAGAAGAATGAAATAGAATTTTTGGCTCTCAGGGCCATTCCAATTTGTCATTTTGTGAAATTAGAGACAGATGGGTGATGTCTGTATGTTGTGGAAAATTCTGTCCTACATTCCAGCCAATGCTGGGAGTTCTGGAAGAGGACAGAGAAGAGAAAGAGAAAGCTATTTGGACAAGGCAGAATACATGCTAATTCCGTGACAAAAATAGCATCAAATCTGCAAATATTAATTCGAGGCAAGTCTCATTCTTCGCCTGTTTTCTTTCCTTTTTCTAACTTTCACAGTAGTAAGTGAATTTAAACTGGCTGCTAAAGGAAGAGGATTCAGAGGTCATCTGGCTTGTATCTTACTGTAGAATATCAGTTTTATCCTAAGCGCTAAGGGTGGAAAGGACCACTGGTTGTCAGATTATCAGCCTATGTTTCAGGCAGATCATAACTAACTTTGAGCTGATCAGATTGCTGTTCCAAAGACTCAAGTGGTGGAGGGCATAGGTGGTGGTGTGTGGGAGAGGGGCTATTGTGTAGAAAGAGCTGGAGTTTGGAGAAGAACGGGGTCTGCACTCCAGGGGTTCCATAACCTAGTGGGTCTCTCTACAAATGTGAAGCGTTTCCCTTCTTCACGTGGTGAAAGAAGGGATGAAACCTATCCCTTCTTACAAGTACACTGAGACTTCTGTGATCACGTCCTGGGGCCGAGGTTAAAGGAATCAAGTGGATCACTATGTCTGAGTGGAAACAGCTACAGTGGGGTGTTGGACGGTGACTGACAAGGTATTGGGGAGGCTCAAAGAGCGTGGGTTCAGAGGGAAGCCCACAAAAAGGACCCAGGTACTACACGTTGAGGATTCAGGAGCCTTGAAGTCACTGAGGTGGGAACTGGGACAGCCTGGCCATGGTCCCTGCCAGGCACAAGGCAGTTAGATCTCAGATGAGAGAGCAAGAAAAAGGAGTGAAGACATATCAAAGTTTGAGGAGTCTCTGTGAGTGCCGACTGAAGGAAAGCAAGGAGAGCCTTGGTGGGAAAGACCGAGTCAGTGTAAAGTCAAATTACAGAGAGACTGAGTCCGTTTCCATGGAAGGGAAATGGAATGTAGCTGCGTGTTCTTGGTCCAACTTCTTTTCTTCTTCGAGCCTCAGTTCCTCATTTGTGAAATAGAGATAAAAATTCTTCCTGTGTCTCATTGGGAATGCAAATCAAATGGCATCATACAGGTGAAAGCATTTTATTAACAGTAAAAAAAGATGGTTATTATGAAGTTTGGTGATGTTCTCTCACAGGGCTAATAGGCGGGGGATGGGGGGCATTCCTATGATGAACCACACACTTTGTTGGCTAGGAGACAGACTCCGCACCCCACAGTAGATCCTAAAGGGTGCTTATTGGCTACTCCGTAGTTCCAAACATAGGATGCCTTCTTATATTTGCAGTTTTTGCTTATTCATATTAATTTTATTTATAAATATCCTATTATAAAGTTTAAAAAAATAACTTTTCAAGGATAGGGACTTTCAGAATGGGATAAAAACTGTTGGTCCTTTTCCCAGGAAAATACCTGGACACACAGTCCTACTACACCATCACTGATGCTTAGATTGGGCAAAACTAGGCAAGTAGCTTCCTTTGCAGAATCCTGTCTGGGTGCATTTCTGTCTGGCTGCCCTAAGTATGGTGTACGACGAGCAGGCCCAGGAGTGAACGATCTAGGGTAGGCAGGGTTTGGTTGGACCCAGCACACTACCAACACAGGAGGAAAATAAAATGGAAGACAAGTGAATTCCTAGTAATTGTTGTGAAATTCTCTCTTCCCTCCTAGGCTTCTTGTGAAAGTCTTGACGACTAGATGGGAATCACCATAATAAATCATACAGCCTTGAATGATTTGGTAGTTCTTTGAAAAAGACTACTTATATGTGGAAAGAGGTCTTCCTTAATGGGCTGAATGGAAATAATAGCAGCATGTCATTCTTTCATGATGTCTCCCTTGAAATGTTTCCCTACTCTTTAATTGAAGGACTCTCAGTAGAAAGCAGTAAGGATAAAGGGTTTTGTTTTGGCCTATAATTCAAGTGCAAAAGGAATCCTAATGATACCAGAGGAGCCATACAAATAACTGTGTCATACGTGCTCTTCCCGACGTCACCTGGTCCTCCCTATAGAATAATGGGCTTTCTGGAAATTGGTCATTAGGAATCAAAAAACTTCAAATACATCATAGCTCCTATTATGGATCTGTTTTTTATTCACAACATTTCTGAAACTGAATGTGTGGGTTTTCCAGACCAGGCAAGTCTCCAGTTCTCTGTGGACACCAACAGGGTGTCCTACAATTTAATTCAGTTCTGACACTAACTACCTGGAGTTAGCACAGACCTCATGGGTTAAGGGCTCAGTCACACAAGACTGCCCCTCACTTCAGACTCCAATCACAAGTAGTGGGTCCCCAGCTTACCCAGACTTCTGTCCAACTTGATTACAAATTGGGGGTTTCCATGACCCCGTCCTCAGATTTGATAATTTGCTATAATGGCTCATAGAACTCAGGGAAACACTTTACTTAATGTTACTGGTTTATTATAAAGGATATTATAAACGATACAGACAAACAGCCAAATGAAGAGGTACATAGAGTGAGGTCTGGAAGGGTCCCAAGTGCAGGGGCTTCTGCTCCCTGGAGTTTCGGGTGCACTACCCTCCTGACACATGGATGAGTTCACCAACTCAGAAGCTCCCTGAATCCTGTCCTTTAGGGTTTTTATGGAGGTTTCATTATGTAAGCGTGAATGATTAAATCATTGGCTATTGGCGATTAACTCAATCTCCAGCCCTTCTCCCCTCCCCAGAAATTGGGGGTTGGGCGGAAATTCCAAACCCCTAATCACATGGTTGGTTCCTCTGGCAACCAGCCCCCATCCTGAAGCTATATAGGAGCCCACCAAGAGTCACTTCATTAGCATAAACTCAAGTATGGTTGAAAAGAGTTTATTATGAATAACAACAGATGCTCCTCTCATCCCTACCACTCAGGAAATCACCAGCGTATTAGGAGCTCTGTGCCAGGAATCAGGGATGAAAATCAAATATATATTTCTTATTATATTACATATGACAGCTCCCTACTTTAAAAAATTAATTTGTTAGTACATAATTCTTAGTAATTCTTATACAGATTCAAGAGACATTGACCAATTTCTACCTGAAGTAACTCCTCTACAAATTTGTTAGTTTACCTCAAATATTTCTATTATTAGGATCCTACCTTTAAAATAAGACATTGAAAATCTACACTAAAATTTAATGTATTTTTTGAAATGGTAACCTACTACTGGCTGTTAATATCTTATTAAGTATTGTTTAGTTATATTGGCTTGGAAGGAAAAAAATCTGAGAATTTTGATGAGGCAGAATTGTGAGGAAAAGTTTTGAACTTAGCAGGAGACTACATTGAATTTGTTGCTAAGTGAATTGGAGGAGAAACTTCATTGATCATGGGTTGATCGATGTGCTGGTCATGGGGTGGATGAGAGGTTGAGGGCAGGAGAGTTAGATGCGTGGGTGTTAAGACAAATATGACATGGTTCCTGACTTTAACAAGCTCACCATCCAGTAGGAGAGCTAGACATACAAAACTATAATTTAAGCAATTTTATTTTATTTTAAGCAGATAATTTCAATATAATATGGTACAACAGGGAAACACATAGGCACCAGGTGCTTTGAGAAGTAAAAGGAGGTCACTCAACCCAGTCTGTGAGTTGGATGGAGTCGTGGAAGGCTTCCTGTAGAGATGTGCCAGACCTGAGTTTTTGTTTGCTTCTTTTTTGAAGCCAAGTTTATTGAGGTAGAATTTACAGACAGTAAAATTTGTCTTTTTTAGGTGTACAATTTTAAGAATTTTAACAAATGCGTACAGTTATATAACCACCACCACAATCAAGATATAGAATGTTTCCATCACCCCAAAATGTTCCCTTAACTCCTTTGTAGTCAATCCTTTTCCTCTATACTCAGCCTCTGGCAACCCCTGATCTCATTTCTATCCCTATAGTTTTGCCTTTTCCAGAATGTCCCATAAGGGGAATCATAGAGTACATAGCCTTTTGTGTCTGGCCTATTTTATATGTCATAATACCTTTGAGATTCATCCTTGTTGTTGCTTGTGTCAGTAGTTTGTTCATTTTATTGCTGAATAGTATTCCACTGTATGCATGTACCACAATTTGTTTATCCATTCATCAGTTGAAGGACATTTGGGTTGTTTCAAGTTTTGAGGACTTTTTTTTTTGCTGAGGAAGATTTACCCTGAGCTAACATCTGTTGCCAATCTTCCTCTTTTTTGCTGAGCAAGGTTTGCCCTGAGCTAACATCTGTTTCCAGTCTTCCTCTATTTTGTGTGTGGGCTGCTGCCACAGTGTGGCCACAAGTGGTGTAGGTCTGCACCGGGCAACTGAACTTGGGCCGCCAAAGCGGAGCGCACGGAATTTAACCACTATGCAACTGGGACTGGACCCTCCAGTTTTTGACTGTTATAAATAAAGGTGCTATAGACGTTTGTGTCCAAGTCTTGGTGAGGACATATGCTTTCATTTCTCTTAGATAAATACCTAGAAGTGAGATTTCTGGTGGTATGTTATATATACGTTTATAAGAAATCCTTATTTCCACCAGCAATGTATGAGAACCCCCGTGCATAACAATGGGATTTTACCTTTATTGTGGTACAAAGAGAAGAAGTAGTGAAGACATTTTTGACCTAGCACCATTTAAACTGAGGCATGAAAAAGAGGAGTTAGTCAGGCAAACAGGCTGGGGAACAGCATTGTAAGCAGAAGGATCAGCATGTGCAAAAGTTGGCAAAGTGGCTTTTAAAAATAAGGATGCAAAGTATCCATTGGCACGAGTCCGTCATTGACAAGAAGATTCTGGGCGATAATTGTAAGAGCAGTTTCAGTGGAGTGTTGTGGTGGAAGCAAATTTGCTAATG
Source organism: Diceros bicornis minor (assembly GCF_020826845.1). NCBI lineage: Eukaryota > Metazoa > Chordata > Mammalia > Perissodactyla > Rhinocerotidae > Diceros > Diceros bicornis. The sequence goes on along the minus strand of NC_080747.1, from coordinate 60,872,640 downwards.
TTGAAGAGTGAATGGGATGTGAGGAAGTAGAGGGAAGTGTCTAGACCTTTCTAAAAAATGTTAGCTGTGAGTGGAAGCAGAGAGTAAGGGTGAGAGCTACAGCTAGTCCACAGGGTCCAGGAGAGTTGTTAAGCATGAGAGAGACCTGAGCAGGAGGATGGGCTGGAAAGGAAGAGGTTATAGATGCAGACAAGGGAGATGACAAACAAAGGGCTTGGCCTGGAGGAGAGTGGAGGAAATAAGGACAACCTTTGACCTGGTTGTCTGGCATCTCTGTCTTGGCATTGTAGGAAAGGCAGCAGGTGTGGAGACAGCAGGGAGTTGAGGTAGTCATGTCTGACCTACCTCCTACCTTATTATGAAAACCGAGGAAGGCAAAATAGAAAGGAAAGTCAATTCCAAACACGGAACTTGGAAGTTCTGTCTAAGCTTCCCCATAAAAAAGGCAGATTCATAGCACTATACAATAGATTTACATTTAAAAATTTAGTACATGTTTTTGATAAATATATAAATATAATGAAGTACATAAAAATCACTCATGATCCCACAATACATTATTAATATTCAGTTGGATTCCTTCCAATCATTTATTTATTCTTACGCTTCTCATATAACTGAGATGCTACTGTGTGTGGGGCTATATGTAAATATTTTGTTCAGTATACTGCTTTCTTCAAGTAATGTGTCACTTGTTACTTTAGGCACAATAGAATAGAGCTCCATGAGGCCAGGGACCGTGCTGTCTTGTTGACTATTATATCCTCAGCGCTAACACTGTGACTTGCACATGTTAAATGCTTCATGTGTACTTATAAAAGTAGTATATTTTTGTTAACATTATAGTGTGAGAATTTCTCCCATGTCACTCAAATTACTTAAAGGAATTTTTAATGACTTCATAGTGTTTCTTGGCATATACATACTGTCATTTATTTAATAATTCCTTGTTTGTATTATTAAGCTTTTACAGTTGGCCTAATGTTGGTTGTTATAGTAGTGATGACTATTGTTTATTGAATGCTTGCTGTTACAAGCATTCTTTACTGTGCCTTATACACATCATTTCATTTTATCTTCCCAACATCCCAATTAGGTAAGTATTAGTATTGTCCTCATTTTACAAATGAGGAAAATGAAGCTAAGAGAAGTTTGGTAACTGGTCTAAAATCCTAAGGATAATGAGTGGCCTAACTGGACTCGATCCCAGGGCTGTTGACATCGAGTCTGTGCTTCACCATTCTTCTATGCTGCCTCTGGGCAGAGGCTAGCTCCTTCATTCAATCACTAAACATTTACTAAGCACCTACAATGTGTGATGCAGCATATGGACATGAGAGATGTGTAGACAGAAGGGATATGCGACAGCCCTAGATAACTTTCTGGATGTAGATGGACAAAGATGTAAAGTGTGCACCAGAAACAGAGAAAACAAAAACTTAACTCCCGCTCCCCAGGAGGTCAAAAAATCCAATTCAATTTAATTATGAAAAGTTTACTGGCCATCAGTGATGTGCCAGGCACTGTACTAGGCACTGGGGACATTGTTGTGAATGAGGTAGACTGGTGCCTTAAACTCATGAAGTCCATAGACTAGTGGAGAAGGGGGCATTAAATCAACAAATACAGGTAGAGGGAATATTAGAGAAGTGCACTCTCAACGGACCATGTGAGTGTGCAGCAAAAATAATGAACCTCGTCTCAGGGGTTGGGGAGGGGCTCCTGGAAGCAGCGCTATTTCAGTTGAGAGGTGAAGGTAAGTAGGAGTTAGCCAGATGGAAGAGGAGAGGAGGCACAGTTGTGGGAGCCCATTTCAGGGAAGCCTGGAACCCAGGAGGAGCATGGACAGACAGACTGAGGGACAGAAAGAAGTCCAACGTGACTGGAGCAGAGATAAGGGGGTGGGAAGGGTGGAGGGAGTGCAATGAAAGGAGAGAGTGTAGGAGTAGGCGGGGTCAGGTGGTACGGAGCCCAGAAAGCCACACTAGTGTTTCTTCCTTTATCTAAGAGGGGATGGGAATCCATAGGAGGGTATGAAGTGGGGTATGACGTGGTCTGATGTGTAGAGAGAGTTTGCTCTGCGGCAGTGTGGCGAGTTGACTGGAGGGCATAAGTGAGTGAGGGGCTGCTGTGGTAGCCCAGGGGAGGCATGCTGCAGGCCTGGGGCAGGGCTGGGAGCGGGGAAGATTGGATGGGTTGAGATAGAATATGGGCTAGACTGGACTGAGTGATTGCCTGGAGAAAGGAATATGGGGAGAGAGAGGTTCATCCCTGACTCGTGCAACTGTGTGGATCTGGGGTCATTTCCTGAGTTGGGAGAGAGGAGAGGGTTTGGAAGGATGATTAGGAATTCAGTTCTGGACAGTCTAAATTAGACTTGTCAAAAAGACATACAAATGAAATATCCAGGAGGCTGTTGGTTATTCAGATTCTAGACAAAGATATCTGAGTGAAGAAAAATACTTGGGAGTTATTGATAGATTGATAGGAATTGACTCTCTGAAGTAAGATGAGTCTACCTAGAGAGAGGGTGTTGAATAAGGAAAGTAAAGGGTTTAGGAGAAAGAAGGGCCAAGAGTTTAAGAGCAGAAACAGCACAAGACACTGAAATAAAAATCAGATACAGGGGGAGATGGTTTGGAACCCGACTGATGAGAGTATTTTTCTCATAGAAGGGAGTAATCAAGAGCATGGCATTCTCCTGAGAGGTCAGAAAAAATCATGGTTGCAAGTTGCCTGTCGGATTCTACAACCTCTAGGTCACTGGTGACCCTGGCAAGAGCAGTTTTGGGGGCGGTGAGGGCAGCAGTGGTCTGGGTGGGTTGGGTAATTGTGGCGGAGTGGGCACGCTGGCCTCCAGGGTCCCGGAACCCACTCCCCGGAGCCCACACCCCACTGAGCGTGGGGGAGATGGGTGGTTAATGGGTGCGGGTGAGCATGAGTTGTGGCAGCTGCAGTCCTGGAGGAGGGCTGTCATGAATTTTCCTGTTCATCATTATAATTTTATGGGGGTAATTTGTTTTACTTTGTGACTTTTTAAGAACTGGCACTAAAAGAAAAATGAAAGGCTTTCCAGGGACAGCTTCTTTGACAGCTCAGCAGCACCACTCACACCCTGAGAAAGTTAAGGCTTAAAGGGGATGAGAAAAACTTACAGGAAATTTATTAGTTGTGTTTCAAGCTGTGCACAGTACAACAGACTAACACTATATTAATGCCTTCCTGGGAGGCTGCCATTCACCTAGCTGCAGAAATATGGGGATAAAAATGGTCTGTGAAGTGAGAAACTCACTCAGGATATATAGTGGGGCTATTGGAAGAAATGACCCTAACACTCATGACAAGCTTCTGGCTTTTTACTGCGAATCATTCTTCAGAGGGGCCAGTTTATTCTTTAAAAAAATTGCTGGGAGCAATGCTGCAGGGCTCTGCATCAGAGTCATTGTGACTCTGTCTTGTCTGAACAAATGGGAATTGCTGACCTGGGAGGGTATATACATATATTCTAAGAGCAACTAAATATATATATAGCAGGACTGAATTAGGAGGACTGAAAATCTCAGATTAATTTTTTTCTTGACTGTGGTATGCACCATGACTTTTCCCCTTGCATATGTATATTTCTGTTTCTCTCAGCCTAATATTAAAATCAACTTGTTTTATCTAAGCACACTTATTTGGATCTAGAAAAAGGCAGCTAAGGAGTTCCCTGGGTGATGAAGAGAAGTTGATATGGGCTAAAGTTTTAATTTTGCTGTAGCGATTCTACAACATGGAAAATCCATAGGCAGATGATATAAACTTGACTGAGCAATGGGTGGGACGATAGAGAGGTGACTACGGAGTGTGTAGGGGAGGTGATATAGATCTCCAGAACCAGGAACTGAGCCGATAGCTAGGGTACAAGAGTGTGCCCAGACTAAGGTCCAGCCAAGTAAACCATTTTGAATGTCTTGCTATCAATGAAGATGACTGGTGATTAATTTAGTCTCAAAATTCCTAAACAAGTTCTGTAGCACTCATTCAGTGCCAGGGGCTACAAGTGGCTGTTTTAACTATGGATCTTCATGGGATCCTAGAAATTATTTTAGCATCTGGGAGTACAAATTAATTCCAAGACCCACCAGATAGGGAAAACTGAGGAGTCTGTTGGGATTGGTTAAGAAATTGGGTGGGGGACTGAGCCTTTAGGCTCCAATTATTAGCAGTCTTAGCTGTGAAGACAAGGACCAACTTCCTAAAAGTCTCTAAAATACTGGATAGCTCTGGAATTGAGAGATAGGAACAAACAACTGGGTACATTTTCTTAAAAGTGAGTGGTCACTGTTGAGTCTGTTAAGTGAAAAACTCCTGACTTTATTCTAAATGCCATCTTCTTAAGTAATTTTTTATGGTTATTTTTTTAGAACTCTCTTGAGCCCAGACATTCTGTTGTGCTCAAAGAACCTCCATGATGGAATTAATTTCAGAACACAAACTTGAAAATGAATCCTAGATTTAAAATGGAAATATGTTTAGCAGCCTAAGCTATATATGAAACCTCACCCCACTTTTAACACTTTTTCTTCATTATCACTCCTTTCAAGCCAAACTCTTAAGAAAAGGAATTTCTGTAAATTTGTCAAATGACTTCAAACTGAAAATCTCATGAAAATCCTAATGGATGTGAAAATAATACTTTCAGGTTAAGCAGCTACCCAAACTCTTAGCTATAGTTTTCATCGCTAGGAAATTATCTGATGCTCATAGCTCAACAGTTTTGGGAAACTAATAACAATCAAATGATATCACTGCCATGTAGTTTGGCTAACTTTGAAATCTGTCTTAAAACTGGACGACAAATAAGATCTATCTACTATATATCTAGTCGAATAAAAAAACTAGATCCCAAGGAAGGTTTATTCATTAGGAAGCTTATTCAGACACGCTTCAGAACTGAATGTCTTAGTGAGAAGTGGGAATTGGGTTAAGCAAGAATATGATAAAAATTCTAAAATGCTTTTTATTAAAAGATGTTTAAAGCTTTTTGTGTACACACACAAGCATACATGTGGGTATGTATAGAGAGAGGGAGAGTGAGAGGGAGAGGACTCAGATTAGGAAGAAGGTAAGACAGCTCCTCAGGTAGAGTGAACTTACAGGTGTACATTTAACTGCTGATTTTCTCGACTACCCTTTATCCTGTCACATTATTCAGGCAAACATTCCTTTAGTCCTCCTGGTTTCAGTGACATTAGGATGCATCTTGAGAACTTGTGGGAGATTTGCCATGTCCCCACTGGTCTTTGGGATAATTACTTTGGATGATTTTCCTTAATCCCTCTCTTTGGTGATTCTGCAAGGTGCCACATTATGCCTCTTTGCTGACATTCTGCCCTGCTCTTTGTAATTTCTTCCTGCTCTATGCTCCTCTGTCAGAGACCCTGAAGCCAGATGCAGAATAGTAATTGTCGCTAATTTCATAACTCATCCTGAGTGAGGCCATGCTATAAACAGGCTCCATATTCAAAATACTGCATTATGTAATGTCCTCAGGGTTTAAATGTAATGCATCCCTTTCCAAGTGGTGGGAATTAAGAAAGTTTGAGAAAATTTGATGTATTCAACAAACACATAGGCATTTGAAATGTTGGGTCATTTTTCAGGGGTATGGCAGATGTTGCTCAAATAGGAAGAAATGCAGGGGAAAAGAGAGCTGCCAAAATTTTTGCTCTATTAAAAAGATCATTTTCTAATCAAGAATCATAGAATCTGAGGGTTGAAAGGGCACTTTTTAGAACACCTTTAAACTCACATCCAGTGATTTAACCCTGTTTTTAAAAGAACAAGAATACTGCTTAGAACCAAAGGCTTAAAAACAAAGACAAAATGCCATACCTAAAAATCAGGTAAGTCACGATTTTTTAAAATGAAACTGAAAATCTGGTTTTTTGGAAAGATTGATCAGAAGAATTATTATATAGATTTTGCATGTAACTCTCGAAGAGAACGTCCTTTTCTTGTGGGCAATTCAACAGTTCTAAGTAATTGGATTTCTGAATTTTTCCCCCAGAATCTGAACAACTTGAGAAAAGTAAAGTTTGGCTATTTACGTGGTCCTGGTTAGCTACTAGAGCTACTGCTGTTATTATTACTTATGGTAATTTTTTTCCCTCCTAAAGTGTGTTGGGCATTATTAACGTCGGTGTCTTGCTTTTATTGGCTTTAAGTGCTCCTTAAATCTGCATGAACTCATTGTCTTTCATTTGTTCTTAAAGTTTAATGTGTGTAAGAGTTTAGTTGCTTCCTGAAAAATGTGAATGTAGCTAGGTTTCCACTATCCAGTACTAGTTAAATCTTTTGGTTAATGAGATCAGATTGTGGATTTGATTGTAGAGAGGGTTTGAGAGAGTCAGAGTAAGAAACACGCCTGGCTTGTCTGGCCTAGCTTTGTGTATGCCAGTCTGCTCTTCCTCTGGCCCCCAGCCTACACCTCTGCACACAGACGCCCACACACCATTGGGCACAGGCCTCTGCACACAAGCAATGCTTAGTTAATTTTTGCTGTACTCTCTATCATCTCCCACCACTGGGAGATTTGTCTATAACCTGTACTAAGTCAATTAGCATCACAAGGAGGAAAATGCTGTTCACGGCCGTGGATCTACCTGAATCTCACCTCATGATCTCACAATATATACACTGATCATAAAGAAAAAGGCTAAACAGAGTTTCTCAACCTCAGCACTATTGACATTTTGGGCTGTTAATTCTCTCTTTTTTTTTTTTTTCTGAAGAAGACTAGCCCTGAGCTAACATCGGGTGCCAATTCTCCTCTTTTTTTTTTCTGCTGAGGAAGATTGGCCCTGGGCTAACATCCATGCCCATCTTCCTCTGCTTTATATGGGAGGCCGCTACAGCATGGCCTGACAAGCGGTGTGTGGGTGCGCGCCCAGGATCTGAACCTGCAAACCCCGGGATCCGAACCTGGGAAACTCAGGCTGCTGAAGCAGAGAGTGTGCGCTTCACCACTGCGCCACCGGGCTGGCCCCTGGGCTGTTAATTCTTTGTTGTGTGTGTGGGTCCTGTGCACGATAGGATGTTTAGCAGCATCCCAGGCCTCTATCCACTCGATGCCAGTAACAACCCCCAATCATGCCTACCAAAATTATCTCCAGATATTGCCAAATGTGCCCTGGAGGGTGAAAATCAAACCCCAGTCAAGAAATATTGGGCTAAGAAAATATGATTGGTTTGATAGAACACATCCTCCTCCCGCAAAAACAACATAGAAGGGAACATTTTCTGTTCACCACTACATCTCTGCCATCTAGAATAGTTCCTGGTACATGAGAGGGTTCAGTGATACTTATGGGCTTTACCACAAAGAGGATGGAATATGGTGTATCAAGTGATAGTGACCTACTAGCTTCTATTTTCTGGCTTATAGTAGGTGCTCAATCAGTATATTTTTTTCAATGATTACATGATGCATGAATGAATGAGTGAATGACTTTCCCACCTGGGACTTTAGGTCTTGAGAAGAAGGTGGATGTAAGCTAGGTGTTACTATAATACGATGATTCGTCAAGTTGGGGTGTCACCCTCCTACTCTCTTTAGAGACGTGTGGGAGCTATGGCTCTGTTCCTCCTCATGCACAGACGAAGGCAGTTTTCTTCACACTGAGGTCTGTGACCCATTATTGGATTCTGAAATTTTGATTTGGTAGTCTTGGCCAGCATTTTTAAATAGGATAAAATAGAAGGGAAAATATTAGAGTACATCCCATGTTGTCAGGTAAGTATTGTTTCTTAACATTTTGTTTCAGTTATTTTGTGTTTGTTTCAGTCCTGGGTTGCAAGGTTAAAAATATTTTCTTTGGTGGGCCCCTCTCAGAAAATTTGAAAGTTGCTTGCCTGTGGAGTAGCCCAGGCGCAGGGGGACCAGAGTTGAAAACACTCTTTCCCAATAGCAGGGTTGAGAAAGGAAGGGGAAGAGAGTGAAAAGGGCCATGTAGAGCAGTAGCACAGAGCCCTGGCCTTTGGCGGCCATGTCGACGCCTGTGACAACACGAGGAGGTGTGGCTGTCTTTTGGAGTGAAGAGGTGGGAGGCGATGGGAAGTCGCGTCAGATAACCACGGGTTTAAGCCTGGAAAGCAATGACTGTTGTTTCCTTTGTGTGTTGTTTTTTTTTTTTTTAAAGGTGATTTTTTTTTTTTAAAGTTTTTTTAAAGATTTTATTTATTTATTTTTTCCCCCCAAAGCCCCAGTAGATAGTTGTATGTCACAGCTGCACAACCTTCCAGTTGCTGCATGTGGGACACAGCCTCAACGTGGCCAGAGAAGTAGTGCGTCTGTGCACGCCCGGGATCCGAACCCGGGCCGCCAGCAGTGGAGCGCAGGCACTTAACCACTAAGCCACGGAGCCGGCCCCCTTTGTGTGTTCTTTTTTAAAGCATAAAGAGAATACAGTTGTTCTGTGTGCAGAATTTCTTTCCTTGGCCCCATGAAAAATGATATCAGTGTATTTCACTGGTCTTCTATTTATCCAAGCTGAAGGAGTCCGGTGTTTCATCAGTCTGATCAAATGTCCCTTACAACAATATCGACTCAGATGATGGCAAATGAAGATATTTCCTCTAAGGTAAATCCTGTCACTCGTGACATTTAGAGCATGTATGGGCTAGCTGGAAATGCCTCTTTTAACATAGCTAACGTGAAGAACAAATGGATTTGAAAAACATATGTTCCTTTGGTGGATCTTTTTCCTACGTAAAAGACAATTTATTTTGAATTTGGAAGGTGGTTGATTTTATAGGCTATAAAATGCTATGATTAAATTACATAAAACTAAGTACTGGTATATTACTCCTAAAAAAGATGATAACCGCATTTCTCTTTTCACTTTATTTTAAAAGCCAGAGGGAGAAAGAACTACCAAAAAAAAACCCCCACAGAATTAACAGCCAGGGACGTTACAAAGAAGGTGTCTAGATTAAGCAAAAAGTACCAAAAAGGACATTTACTAATTTGAGTATGCTCTTCTGAAAGTGTCTACATAAAGCTACTATCCTTTTAAAAATGTGTACAATGCTTCAGAGATTGCGCCAATTCTTGCTTTTGCACAGATTTTCAACACGATAACAAGCATCAGATAAACTTAGGCCTTGAGCATCCTTGCCAGGATCACAGTTTAGATCTATTTCTTGTTCCCCATCCCAATCTGCTCCCAGACCCTCTGTCTTTTTACTTTGTTACTAATCTTTTTCAATTCCATATCATCCCTTAGTCCTGATGCACAGAACTTTCCCTTAACTGAATGTAATTGTATCTTTTCACTGCCTCATGCTCCTTTAGATTTTATTTTTTCCGGATCTAGTATATCTCCAGAGACTCTTACATTTAGACAGCCTCCTCATGGATGGTGTTTCTGTAAGGCGCTTCCTTTTCTCTTGAGCAGAACTTAGACAAAAATAAGCATGTTTACAGCAAGTTTTAGAGCAGTAAGAATAAAAACATGGAGTGTGTTGAAGGTTGTCAGGTAAAGTAAATGCTTATACATAGAAAAGAAATCCTGTGGGCTGTTGGTTTGTTTTTACTCTGAAAGCACTTCTGGGCCAGAGAAAGATCAAAACCAATGTGAAATCAAAAGAACTCTTAAAAATAATGAGAATTTAGTAACCCATTTGTATACAAGATAAAGATGTAAAAATCAATAGTCTTTCTCTGTTCTAGCAAAAATCACCTGAACATGGAAATGGGAAAAAATGTCCCATTTTTGATATAGCAACAATATCTAAAAAATACTTAGCAATAAAGATAACAAGATACAGGACCTATATAAAGAAAACCATAAAATTGTTATTGAAAGACATAAACCAAGAGCTGCAATGGAAAGATACACCATGTTTTAGGATAGAAGAGCTTAAAATAACAAAATATCAATTTTATCAAAATTAATAGATAAATCTACAACTCTCAGTAAAATTCCAAAAGGGTTTTTCTTTTTATAGTTGGAGAAAATGATCCTACAGTTTATACGGAAGGATAAATACTCATGAATAGAGGAGAAATTTTGAAACAGAAAACTAACCAAAAAAGGCTGTCTTCTCAAGTATCAGGGCACACCAAGACACCACAGTAAGCAAATCAATGGTACTAGCAAAAGAATAGGCTAATAGCTCAGAGGAGCTGAATAGAGAATCGAAAAGTAAAACCCAGTACACGTGAGAATAGGCAATATTCACCCAAAATATATTTATTGCATGCCTATCGTATACCAAGTTTTATTCTAGGCGTGGAAAAATTTAGTATTGCTATTTAGAGAGGGAAAGGATAGATTATTTAATAAATGGAGCTGGCACAGCTGACCATTCATGTGGAGGAAAATAAAATTAAACCTTTCTCACGTTATACACAAAAATACATTCCAGTGTCAAAGTACAATTTTTAAAAAGTTAAAAACATGACTCTTGGGGCCGGCCTCGTGGCTTAGTGGTTAAAAGCGCGCGCTCCGCTGCTGGCGACCCGGGTTCGGATCCCGGGTGTGCACCAAAGCACCGCTTCTCCAGCCATGCTGAGGCTGCGTCCCACATACAGCAACTAGAAGGATGTGCAACTATGACATACAACTATCTACTGGGGCTTTGGGGGAAAAATAAATAAATAAAATTATATTAAAAAAAATGACTCTTATATGAATATAAATTGAACACAAACCAAAGATTTATTTAACTCATTAATGAGGGAACCAGCAGGATGGTAAAATTGGTTTAAAGAGCATTTGTAGAATAGAGATTTATACATTTCAGGCAGTCAGGAAGGGCAGGCTGGAACAAGCTTACTAAGTTAGAGAAAAAACTGGTCAATGTCCTACCGGGAAATAAAACTGTAACTTATTTTCTCTTTTGGACAGAAATAATTTACATCTCTATTGGAGAAAAATCTACAACATGATTAACATGAACATCAGAGAGTCCGGATCCTAATCAATAGAAAATAGCAAATCAAAAATGGTACATCTCCTAGTCTGTAGGATGGAGAGAATTAAATAATCCTTTAATGGGCCTGTTAGACAATGCTCTAGTATGACAATGAAAGGACACACCATCATTCTTTTGCTGTATTTCCAAGTTTTGGATAATTTTTCTTAATACCATATAGATTAAAATGTTAAATGTAGATAAAAAAGCAATAAAAAAAATACTTGCAAGAAAATCTAAGAGTTGTACATTCTGGAGGTAAGAAGATTTTAAACAAGATTGAACATTCAGAAGTTGTAAAAAAAAAAAATAAGGCAGACTATATAAAATTGAAAAAGAAAAAGGCTTTTGTGTGGAAAAAGATACTATAAACAAAGTCAATGAATAAGAAATAGATTTGAAAAATATTAGTAATGTAGAGGATGCATAGAGGGTTAATGTAAAAAGAACTCTTTACAGGTTGACAAGAAGATAAACACTCAATGGAAAAATGGGCAAAGGATATTTAGAGGCAATTCATGAAAGAATAAAGATGCTCAAACTCAGTAGAGGTGGAGGAAGTACAAATTAAAGTCACAAGGAGATAGATGGCCTTACCCCTAACAGAATGCCAGAACTTTCAGAGTGAGATCCATTGTGGTGGGCTCGTGGGGAATAGAGTAGTCTCATACTCTGCTGATGCAAATGGGGATTGTTATAGTTTTTTGGAAAATAAACTAGAAATAGCCATTAAAATTAAAAATACATATATCCCTTGACCTAGCAAATCTGATTTCTGAGAAACTGTTCGAAGGAAAAGCACCAGGACTTAAGAGTCTATGTTCAAGGATGTTTATTACAGCATTACCTGGGCAGAAACTGGGAGAAAATGAATGCCTATCATTAGGGCAATGGTGAATAAATTAGGGCACATTCATCCCATGTAATATTATGCATCCATTAAGCAAAAAACAATAGGCCCATTCCAGCAAGTTGGAAGAGATTTCCATGAGTTATTGTTGCAAGAGAAAAGCAAGATACAGAAAAGTCTATAAAATATGATCTAATCCTTATAAACAAAAATGCATTCACTGCCACATGTTTATATGTATACAGATGTTTATATATAATTGTGTAAGCATTAACGAGAAATGTAGAAAGATAAATATCCTAGGTAGTTAACATGGATAACAATGAGGGGAGGAGGGAGAAGAGAAAACCGAGCAAAATAAGGAAGGAAAAATTTAAAACACTGCCCTAGAAACAACTCTAGTGTGCTCATGTCTATGCATTTCTGGAAAATCATATTGGTGTGTGTGTAAAAGGAAATTGAAAAGAAAAGTTTTCCGACTCTCATGAGAGAGAGATATTCGCACAATAGGTATAATTAAAGGAAGAGTAAGGGCTGGTTGAGCAAAGGAAGAAGAGATGAATAACTGTTACTGGGACTAGAAATAGACACTCTCTTGTATCCTCAGAGAGATACTGGGGAGAAGGACAGCTCCTGGCAACCACTGCAGTAAGCCCTCACAAGCTGCGATTTCAAAGCTTTGGCATACTCTTGGATGCGGAACCTCTCTGCTCTCCCCCAGTAAGAGTTTAGACCCCAGAGACTGAGGAGCGATGAATTCCTCTGCATAAAGAAAGAGATGGAAATTTTAGGGGTGGGAGGTGGGTAGGGATTCTGAAAGGGAAACATCATGGAGGAAAGCAGAGATGTGAGAGAGGATGGCTAAGCAACAAGCTAGCAGCCAAAAACTCAAATACAGGTTGCCTCGAACGGATTCTAAATCCATTTGCTGTAATACCCCCCTGCCTCCGACACACACATATCTGTAAAGACAGCTGTGCACCACCAGAAAAAAAAATGGTAGAAGCAATGGGATGGATAATCAGGTGGGGAGGTGGAATAGAGGCAGTAGGCTGGTATTAGTGGTCCTTTTATTATCTGGGAAGTTTTTTAGAAGGTCAGGAGCAGGGCATAAAGCAAGATGAGTTCGAATTTCTTTGGGTGGAATGGTCTCTTTGTGAAGTTGCTGTGCACCCACCTCCCTCCCTCCCTCCCTCCCTTCCTTCCTTCCTTCCTTCCACCAGATGCTATGATAGCATATAATCGTAAGACATAATCATGGGATACAGCAAATAACAAGACACTATGGTTCTTGTCTTCCTGGAGTTTACACTCTGTCAGGGGAGACAGTTATACAAACAGTGAGCTGTAATTGCGGTGAGTACTGTGAAGAAGTATATGGGTCTACGAGGGTTTCTGACGGGGAAGCTGGGTGGACGTCAGGGTTGAACACTGAGACTGTACTCCATGAACACCTCATTGGTCCTACTTGCCAGCCATTCCACAAGGATCTTAAGAAAATAGGACAAAAGATTGGGAAGATGGGGAGGGCTAGGGAGAGAATAAATGGATAGAGATGGAGTGTGAGGTGTTTGGATATAAGAACGCTCAAGTTAAGTTGCAGTTTTGCCTGAACCACTCCCTGAGGGAAATAGAAGAGCCTTCAGAGTTGCTAGCATTCAGTTCCTTTTTCTATGGCTAGACTTACTGGCCAAGCCTCCTGTGTCTAGGGAAGAGGGAAGCACGCTGCCACTTTTGAGCACTCACGATGTGCTAAGCTCTTCACTTAGGTTACTTTGTCTATTTCTCAAAGACGACTCTGTGCAATAGGCATCGTTACCACCTATTACATGTGTGAAGGATAAAAGAAAACCCCGTAAATTATACATGTTTAAAATCCTTTTTTGGGGTTTTGTTTTGTCTTGTTTGCTAGGTCAGCAACTGGCACTTTCTTGTGCTGATGGGGTGAGAGGTATAGGGGAATCTGAAGAGGCCCACTGAGTTGCACAATAAAGCATGCGGACACCTGGGGAAAACAGCTCAGAGAGGGGAGGAAAAGCTGGCCAGGGTGGAGGAAAGGCACATGGGGTGGGGATTTTGAGGTGGGCACAAGAGGAATTCCAGCAAATGCAGTCAGGCACAGAGCTTCAAGGAGAGAGACGCCAAAGAGACCTTTAGGAAATTTGTCTGTGTGCTCTGCCTGTGGAATGCTCCTTTCCCTTTGCCATCACACAAAACTACATTATTCTTCAAGTCCTTTCCATGTGTGTCTCCTTAGGATGCTGAGGTGAACCTTAAGGGCAGTCTTATTCAGGTTTTGGACAGATGAGGAAACGAAGGTTCAGATGGTTTAAGTAATGTTCCAAAAGTCACTTCACCACTCTGACCTTCAGTATCCTCTGTAAAATGAGAGTTGGGTAGGTGATATCCACAATTTCTTCGAGCTTTCAGTCTTTGGAGGAGAACAAGCTGACTTCTTTTCACATCAGTCAGGCCTCCGTGCTTCTCAGCCGCTTGCTTTCTTGGAAGCTGCCACTGGAGGAGCTGAAAACAACCCTGAGGTGCTAAATCAGGGAGGTGGTCCACCACAGGGGGCCTGGAACCAGAGCCCCGCCTCTGTTCTATTTAAGTCAGCGAGAGAGCAGCTGTGAACAAGCTCTTTCTTCCCGGGAGACCCTCACCCCCCAGGGGGCTGATTGGGGCTGGAGGAGGCAGCCCCTGCACTTTACCCTCTCCAGGGTCTCTCAGGGAAAAACCACTGATTGCTGTCAAGGGAACTTGACAACATCCCAATTTTTCTTTCTATCAAACACAGAATACTCATTTTCTCATAAAACTTTTTTAAAAGTAACATTGCTTTTCTGATTTTAAAAGTAACAACATGTTTACTGTAGAATGTTTTAAAATTCAGAAAAGTATATTAAGGACAAATTCAAAATTTTCTGTAATTTCACATTGGGAGATCATTACTTTTAGTATTTGGTGTGTATAGTTTCTGTCATTGTTCTCCGTGCACCTCATTGCATTCATTCATTCATTCATTTAACAAGTATTCCTTGAGCATCTGTGATGTGCCAGGCACTATGCTCAGGTAAAACTGTGGATAAGGTGGGGAAGTTTCTGCCCTAATCAAGTATATACCAAGCTCACATTTTTATAATGTGGTTATCATACCATAGATATATTTAATATCCTGCTATTTTTACTTAACATTGATCACTAGGGTTCTTCGAGATCTCTAATGAGTTTTTAGAAACGTCAGTTGTAATGACCTCTTATGGATGCTCCTTCTTCTGTCTAACTCCTCTGGTGGACTAGAGGGTGCCATCTTCTTGCATATCCACTTCTTGGCCACTGTTGGTTTTTCCAGGGATGAACATCAGAGCCAAGCTGGACCAAACCATGTCTTTCTCCAGAGTTTTTGAACATGAGACCAGCGAGAGTAACTAGCATTTCCAGTCTGGGAATGGAGACAGGAGACTTCGGAGGGTTCAACAGGTAGGTCTCTTGCCAAGCTGGGGTAGGAGAAAATAAGACTGAAAGATAGACATTGACAGAAGTGTGCGTGTGTGTGTGGGGGGTGTGTGTGGGGTGTGTGTGTGTGTGTGTTTGAGAGAGAGAGGGAGAGAGAGAGTTATGGACTGAATGTTTGTGTTCCCCAAAAGTCATTTATTGCAGCCCTAACCCCCAATGTGATAGTATTTAGAGGTAGGGCCTTTGGGAGATGATTAGGTTTAGATGAGAGCGTAACGTTGGCTCTCATTATGGGATTAATGCCCTTATAAGAAGCAAGCGCACACACCAGGAAAGACCACGTGAGCACACAGTGAGAACGTGGCCATGGCTGTCTGCAAGCCAGGAAGAGAGCTCTCACAAGAACCAGATCGTGCTGGCACCCTGATCTCAGACTTCCAGCCTCCAGAACTGTGAGAAAATAAATGTCTGTTGTTTAAGCCATCCAGTCTGTGGTATTTTGCTGCAGCAGGCCGAGCTGGCAGAGAGAGAGAGAGAGAGAGAGAGAGAGAGAAAGAGAGAGAGAGTCCTAGAGGCGTGCCAGTGCCAGGTTGTCAGTTGTCTGCTTAGTCCTCAGGCTGGCTGCCTTGTGGCGCAGCCTGTGAGTACCGGAGTTTGCTGGTATGTCCTGCTTTTGCCTAGATTAGTTTGACTCGGGTTTCTGTCACTGACAGTCATAAGACTTGGTTTAAAATAGAAGAGTACCTACGTCTTAATTTATATTCAGGACATATTTTGAGTTTCATTTAACACAGTTTTTGTGTTTTTAGCAGGAATGTGGGAAGTAAAGGGATAAAAGGAAAGCCAGCAATGAAGTGAATAAAGAGGCCACACCATTTAGACAGAATTCCTTCTAGTTCATAGGGATCGCCCCGAGGCCAGAAGTTATAGGACTGAGAAATACCCTGGTGTAGCCACCATCAAACTTTTTAAAACCACAGAACTCCTCAAGATAATATCTAATCCTACATAACTCAACTCATGTTAAAAAATAATAACTATTTGATGAAACCCTTATCCAATGTATTTCCCTAAAAATCTTGGACCATTAAAAATGAGAAAAGGGCAAGAAATGTTATACTCTCAAGCAAAACATTGCTGCTGGTAAGAAATAATCAGTTAACATTTATGGGGCCCCAGCAGACTCTTGCCACACCCATACTTGAGGGAAGAGAAGTTGAAGAACATGATTAGAAAACCACAGCACTCCTGGATCTGGTCCTCATCAGAAATTAGCAGCTCTTGATTTCGGGGACTTAATTCTGCCTCTGCTTTGCTCCCCGCTCTGCCTGTGTACAGAAAGCAATTGGAAAGGAATGAATTCTTATATTTGGCAAGACTGTGTTTTATGTGTGTAAGCCCTAATGTTCAGATCCTTGTTTCTGTCACAAATTCTGGCTGTAATCAATGTGCTTCAGGCACTTTGTCACAGGTGTTCCCCTGGAAAGCTGTCAGCAACCACATAGCCATAGGGGATTCAGAAGGTCCATTTTCTTTGTGCTCACCCCATTTCTTTGAATGTAAAATGAGGTTTAGACTATCAAAGTACTTAATAAGTCATGCAATATCTCTCTGCTGTTGGAAATCCCTTAATCATGTAGAGTTTTATGACGCTATGGAAATGTAAGGGAGAGAAAAGAAAATTCCCGCATGTGTGAGTGGAAAAAATGACAGGTCCGAAGGTTGTAGGCAGCCTGGGGAGAATTAAGCATTTCTAATGTGTAATGGCTTGTGGGAGAGGGTTAGGTGTCTGATCTTACTTTCAGAGCAAATGTGCAGGAGCAGCTGATCATGCCAGCATCAAAGGCACCCAGGTGCCTGTGACCAGGCCACACAGGGAATGTCACGGTACTAACGAGTTCCATTCACTCCTAAAAACACATATCAGCCTTCCCTCAAAGCTGAACTATTTGATTTTCTTCTCCCATCATGATCAGGGGACTGCATTTTGTCCTGTGGCGAAGGCATGGCGATTCCCACGCCAAATGATGAGACTGGGGAAGATTGTTTGCAGTGGCCTCTGCATTTCCCACTTCCGTTTTACCACTGCCCTTCAGGGCCCTGTACACTGGCCTATTATTCCTGGCTTCTCAGAGCAACAGGGCCAGTGTCCTGCTCATGTCCCTAGTCCTCAGATTAATGGACACAATCTCAGCTCCCATTTGGGTGCAGAAGAGAAAGAGTCCACTCTACGTTAACTCACCAAATTCGATATTTTAGTTCCATAACTGGCGATACCCAATTGCTAGGAATCAGTGTCTCTATATGTTCTAATTGTTTCAGTTGGAAATTCCAAACCCATCTCAAACTGTTATAAGCAAAAGAGGGAATTTGTTGTTTTATTTTAGTAAAAAGTCCAAGGTAGGATTTAGTCCAGGCTAAATCCAAGGATAAAAATAATGCCACCAAGAAGATGTCATGAGAATAAGGACTGTATGCTGGTCAGGCAAAAATCATCAAGGTCCTCAGTAACTTGTGTGTGCAAGAAAAACACAATGAGCAAGACAGACAGGCAGGAGTCTAGAGAGCAGTGGGATCCACGTAAATGTGCAATTGCAATATGATATGATAAATGTTAAGATGGAGAATTACAGCATGTTGTGAGCACATGGGAGGGGCATCAGCCCCGCAGAGAACAGATTAGGGTCAAGGAAACCTTTACAGAGTAAAGGATATTTAAGTAAAGTGTGTGTTAGAATTACAGGAGAGGGGATTAATGAAGGGAGTTGAGGGGAGACGTGGTGAATATCTTCTTTCTCGTATGAAACTGCCAGGTCATTCATCTAAGTATGATGGTGTCTTCCAAATAAGAAATAAGGACATGCTCTGTGACAGGTGTAAGTATACTCAGAATGATAAGGATTGTGCCAAGGAATTCAGGATACGTAGTCGCTATCTCACTTCCCTCTCCTTTGCTATTAAGAAAATAAACAGCTAATCTCAAGAGTGGACCCTAATTCCAGTGCTGAAAGGGAACTAACATAAATTGAGCACCAATCATGTGTCAAATGCTTTTCTTATATTTGCTTGTTTAATCCTCACCACGATTCCATGGGATCAGTGCTATTTCCAATTTATAGACATAAACGAAACAAAATGACAACCAAAAAATCTAGCAAACAAAAAACTCTGTGGATTCAGACATTTAAGCGACTTACTTAAAGTTACACAGCTAATAAGTATAGGATCCAGGATTCAAACCTAGGTGCACATAGTTCTGGACACTCATTCCATTATTCTATCTCCTAGAGAATATTCTAAGTTTTATTGGAGTCCTCCATAACTGATTCTCTGATCTTTGTTATTTAACTAACACAAGATCATAATAATAAAAATTTAAATTCCAACAGGCAGAGTCATTTTGATGTTTTGGGAAACGGGTCAGAAATGCATCCACCTACCCTGTCTAAGCATAGTAAGTAATGTTGCTTGTCATGTTCCCTGACCTCCTAGGGCAGAGATTCTCAACTTGTGTGCCACTGAATTTTGCTCAGTGTGGTGGATTGAATTCTTTACATCTTAATAACAGCATTATACCTCCATATACTTGCCATGACTTCATAATGGGCAAAGTATACTTCCTCTGTTCCCCTCACCTTGATTTTTGGGATTGACCACATGCCTTGTTTTGGCCAATAAAATGTAGTCAGAGTGACATGAGCAGATGCTTGAAATGTGCTTTTGTGGTTGGGCTTGCTGCTCTGCATTCTGGTGATTACCCCACAAGAAGAACATGTCCCTTTTACCTGGGCTCTAAAATATGACATGTAGAGCAGATCTGCAACTCATAGCCTGGAGCTATGCCTGGTCAACCTGGAATTTGAAGCAGAGCTGCTTCCCTGAACCTTGCTTAGATTAACCAAACTATAGCTGCTCTGCCATCCCGCAGGCAGGAGAATAAATGCTTGTTATTGTAAACTGCTGAGTTTTGGGGTGTATTGTTACATAGCATTATTATAGAAGCACCTGACTAGTGCAACCAGTGAATAATGTTTCCTTTTGCTGCAACTGAGTTTACTTACTGTCTTGAAGACATCCATCAGACGTTACCTTGAACTGAGAGGGTTGTGGGGTGCGTATAGAGGGGAGTACAATTTGCTGTTAGTAAGAGGTAAAACTGCATTGAAAAGCCATTGAATGCTTGCCGGAATGTGTGAGAACTTTGTCTCATGGGTTTGTAAGGGAGCAAATTAAAGGCAATAAACAATTCTTTTAGAACAGTTCTTATAGCAGAACTCGGCTATAAGACTAAGTGACTGGATAACCGACTGAGTTTTCATAAATCTTGTGAGACATTTTTCAGTCATATTTGTGATTATGTTGTAATTGTTTCGGACTTATTTGGTGTTCCTTTGAGGCTTTTAACCTTCTTGTAAGTGGACAAAAATTCTCATATTCATAAGTATGCTCCAAAGACATAAAGATTACCTCTCTAGTGACAGGTTTTTAGAAGTTGTTGCAAAAGCTGTTCTTAGTTGCTTTACTGATTAAAGAGAATTACTTACTTCTTATTTTACCCTGAGTAATACAATGGTGACTGCAAAGGCACATGCTTCTGTTGCTTGGAAGTTAATGTGGAAGCTTTGGGGTCCTCAACTTTCTGTTTGGATATAGAATTTTTTTTGATTTATAAACACTCCAAGTACTGGTATTTGTTGTTAATTTACCTTGGAAAATGTTGAACGGATAGACCTTGTTTTATTCATTCATTCAACACATACATTGTGTGCCTTCCCTGTACTGAGCCAGGTTCTAGGTATGAGGGGTGAACAAAATAGGCACAGTCCTTGCCCTCAAAATTCTTAAGTGGCTTTTAACCATGATTGCTCATTAAAATAACCAAGAGAGCATTAAAAAATGTAGGTGCCTAGGCCCCACCCCAAGAGATTCTGATTCCATTGGAATGGGGGGGGGCCTGGGTATCAGTATTTTAAAAAGCTACCCGGGTTCTAATATGCAGCTGGGGTTGAGAACTGGGGGTTAGCAGGCAGTTAATGTTTCTCAAATGTGACTCTGGACAAGGCACTGTACTGGGCACTCTATGTGCAGGAGCTTATGCCACCCTCACTTGATCCAGAAGGGGCGGGTATTAGGATGCCTCCTTTACTGGTGAGTGGTTGGATAACTTTTGTAACGCTCACAGAGTATGCAGCAGAGCCAGGATTCTAACACGGGTCTGTCTTAACCACTGTGCTGCACCATCTTTGAAATATGGTTTATGTGGAGCATTTACAAAAAATTAAAAGCTTATGCAATAAGAGCTTTGAGACATTGAAATCCAATAGAATACAGATAAAGCATTTCTGAAATGATGCTATAAGTCTATGGAGAAATATGTAGTCATTTCCTAAATTTTGATTTGTACTTAATTTTTCAGGAGTTGTTTTATCTACTTTGGAAGTTTATGGTTTCATTGCAACTTCTTCTTTCCATCCTTTCTTCCTGCCCCGCTTCTTTCCTCTCTCTTTGCCCCCTCTCACAATGCCCCCTCTCTTTCTTTCTTTCCGACAGGGGGCCTGTACTGGAGAGAACTGATCAGTCTATGGTTGATGTTGGGTAACTCTATGCATGTGCGTGAGTGTGACTGTGTGTGTGTGCGTGTGTGTGCTCACCCACTTAGATTTTGAAGAGCTCCCCCACTCAACCTTGATTTGAGAAACTTTTAAGTTGCCATATAAATTCTCAGGCTGACATTTGTAATATGCTCACTCAAACTTGATGTTAACTAACCTGATGGTTTCAGGCAAGAACACCAACGGTCAAAATTCGCTTTCCTATATATTCCTGTGTTCAAGGAATTGAGATTTTACGCCTATTTCAAAAACAAAGTAGTCTCAAACCAATGCAAAACATCAAAGTGCTCTGAAAAATGTGTTAAAACTCTTTCAAGGAGGTGATTGTGGGACAACGTGAGCCATGATCATTCTTTGGTTCTCAGCCCCACACCCTGCCCCGTCTGTTGAATAAGATATGTTACTAGCACAGAAGGAGACAAATGGACATATGCTTAAATGCTTCACTCAGCCAAAATCAAATTTTCACCCATACTCTTGTCACTAAGACTGCCAGACCTACTTTGTAGACGATTGTCAAATATACATCAAGCTTGTCATCCAAGATAGAATTGTGTATTTCAAAACACTGTCGACAAATGTTTTTCCATCAGCTGCTGGCTAAATTTTTGTACCCACGTGCATATGCATGATCATGGATACACCAGGACTCACATGCCGGATAAACCACACTGCAGACGACCTGTGGTCGTTATGACCCTCTTAAAGAGAGATTCCGTAGAAAAGTAACTTTAAATGCAATCAATAGATCTGAATTATCAGCTGCTTTCATGTTCTTTTTATGGAGTGGTAGGTAATTTGCAGTTGCACCTTCTTTCTTAAGATGTGCAATTTCATTTGAGATTAACTAATTCCTGCCTCTTAAGAGAATTATGTTCCTTTTACCCTCTTAGCAAAAAATAGACCTAATTTTTCTTGTGTTTAATTTCTAGAACAACAAGTCTGTTTTTCTTCTCTGTTCTTTTTAGTGGTGACAGTGTGGAGTGGGCATTGGGAGAGATAGCAGTGGAGAAGTTGCCCAGCAGTAGTCAACATCAAAAGCTTTCTACTCCAGTTTCTCCCTTACAGGGAAATGCTACAACAGCAAGTTTTATCCTGGGCAGTAGAAGTTGCCACCTGCTTCCGAAGAATCTTTTCGAGCAGCCACATAGGCTCCTAGCACAGCAGGTATCCTGGTCAAGGCTTCACAAGGGTTCTCTGTGAACAGTAGTTGTTCCTTATTTAATCTGTGTTCTAGTGCATCAGTTCTTAGAACTTACCAGACTACAGTCTGCCCCTCGCCGCTAATTTCTTTTCTTTCTATATGCCCACCTCTATGCCATAAACATTTGTTTTATGGCTGGGCATACTCTCTTTATTAGTAGTTTCCAGAATTTTTGGCATACCAAGGCAAAAACAGGAGCATGTAGCAAATAGCTGGCAAAAGTGAGTCACCAATACATTAAAAGTCAATCAATTCATTCATTAAGCTGAGGAAGAAGATGGATATGAAAAGTGTGCCTGGCCTGTGGTGTCATATTTGACAGTAAGTGCCACTACTGAATACCTGATTGTACTCTTGTTTCCAAGTTCTTTTGAGGCTGCAATTTATGTAAATTTAATTTTCTCAACTTAATTTTGGAAGTTCATAATGAAGCTTGTTGAACCTGCTTATATTTGGGAACCCCTGTGCCAGGCCTTCGGGTAGGGGAGAGCATCATGTTAGTCCTACTTTGCCTGTGCTCTTGCTGTGTTGTCGTCATCACCATCATCAATACCACCATCACTAGTTTTGTCATTGCTACTATACATTGAGCAACTAATATGTCCCGAGCATTACACAAGCCCTTAATAATATTTCATTTAATCCTCACCACAAACCTGTGAGGTAGGTATTTTATTATTTCCATTCTACAAGTGAGAAAATGGAGGCTTTAAAGGTCAAACCATACTTCACAAGAAAACACCTAATAAACGGCAGAGCTGGAATTCGAACAACATCAAAACAGCCTCATGGCCAAACAGCTGCATCAAAGGGCAAAGTCCTGATGGCTGGTCAAAATTACTCTATCCGGCTGCCAGGATAGCCGTGATATGTGAGAGGTGGGCAGGTGTTTCCCGTAAGTGCGAGGAAAATATTTCTGCGATGCTAATTAATTTGAAATTATATTTGCTACTCAAGAAATGATTTTTTAGAAGGAATTTGAAGACGTTACTTGAGATGCCAGCTCAAAGAAAGCTCTGAAAAATGAAGGTGCTATTTATGTGCATATTTTTGCAAACTGGAACATTTAATACACTAAATCCTTTTAATGCTACAGCATTATTTACAACAGAGTATAGAAGAAATGATTTATGCCTGTAATAGTCAAAGCTAATGTGGATATGCATGGAAACCTAATGGTGTTCTTGTTTCAAATGTTGGACTGGAAATTAATTTCACCAAACCTTACACTTAAGCCAAATACTATGTAGCTTCACATTTACTGATATATAAATTTGATGAATTAACTTTAAATTGACACTATTCCAGACTGTTTCTTTTTCCTATTATCTTTGTCTATCAGTTGTCATTGGCTACTTTCTAAATAGTTCAATTTGCTTTCCAGAATAGTTCAACTTTTAGAGTTAAGTGCAGTAATTTGTCTTGTATTCTCACATGTATTGCAGTGGAAGAAAACGCTATAAGAAAACTACCTTGTAATAAATGGATGTATATATGTTAATATAAGAGTGTTTAAAGAAATATATAACAAACTATTAACATTAATAGTACGTATCTCAGTGTGGTATACTTAATTTTTTAGTATTTGCTTATTTGTATTTTCTCTTTTTCTACAATGAATTTAAATTGCCTTGAAAATAAAGAAAACTTACTCTATAAGGATCTTTGGGAATAATTGAATAAAAAGGAAACAATGGATTGGGGAGAGAAATTGGAGCTATTGTAGGTAGAGTAGAAGTGACCTCAAAGTCTAGATGTGTGCTGTTTCAGCTTGAACTTAAAGCCCTCTCTAAAGGGGCCATCCCTGGTTCCTGGGTCTGGGAGGGAAGCACTCATCATCCTTTTTTCTACTTCTTTTCTCTTATTGGGGTAGGTACCTAATTCTTTGCTGGAAGTGCTTACTTCTCACTATAGAGGTTGAAAACGCCGGTGCTTGTTTTCCCTGTCTCCTCGCAGCTTAAGCTTGGCCATGTGAACTACTCTTGTCAGTGGTCCCTGAAGGGAACCTCTGGGAAAGTTCCCAGGGAAAGACTGCTGAGAAAGATCATCTTCCTAGTAAAAAGTGATGGGCAATGAGAAACTGCCTTTTTCTTTTGCGTTTGGATGTGACTGTGATGTTGCAGTCTTCTTGAACCACAAAGGGGCAAACTTGATATCAAGAACCAACCAGCTAAGACTGGTAGAAAAGAAAGATGGAAAAAACTATGTGTCCTTGATAATGTCATTGAGCTACTACACCAATACTTGAAACACTCTGCCTCTAGACTTCTTGTTAGTTGAATTAATAAGCCCTGTTATTTAAGCCATTTTTAATTGTCTACTCTCATTTAACCATCTCCTCCTCGTTCTCCTTCAGGTAATAAAACAAAAGTCTCCACGTTTATCAGTTTCTACAATCATGTGCCCAAGAAGCGGAGTGAACGTTGCTGGCTTTTCGTTCCCAGATTCCTGATCATTAGTCTTGCTTGTTTGGCTAAAGGTTCTCACCGACATGGCATTGGGCCAGGTTATATGCACCAAATGAGGTAGAAAATTGTCCACTTCGACCCAAGTAGGACACTGTGCTAAGACATACAGATGAGTCAATTGGGGCTGGGGCGAGAGGAGAGCTCAGAAGTAGGCACAGGGGAAATGAAGATTTTCTCTCAGCTATGCCAAATAGGGCACATTGAAAGGAAGTTACCTAAAGATTTTCCTACTGTAAGCATTCAAATTATTTGGCATTCTGAGGATCATGATGGGACACGATTGAAGGCCATAATGGAATCTAAGAAAGATCATAATTTAATTACATAAAACATATTGAAAAAGATTCCCAACCTTCTCCAGCATTACATCCAAAAATTTCAAGGATACACCATACCACAGATTATAGGTCTATTTTTATCTCTATTGATTGAGAAAATACATGTTAACAAAAAGTTACTATTAATGTGGTAATGTTTTTACTCTAATTTTTATATTAGCTATCATAGCAACATTTACATTCATTAGAAAATAGTTCAGAGAGGTAAGAGACAAATTGTGTTTTCAGTTTTTGGACAAACTTATTGCCCATACTCATCTGATGCTCTCTATAGACCAAAGACTGGAAACATCCATCCTACAGGCATTTCCATAGCAAGCTGTGGATGAGAAAGTAGCGCTATAATGGAGGGCCTTTAAAAATGTACATTATTAGGTGTGGGAGTATGACAATGGGGCTGAATTCGGGTTCCTTAAGAAACATATCCAAAAGAACCGCCCTATTCTTTAGTGAAATAGAAAGAAAAAGAAAGAAAGAAAGAAAAAGAAAAGCCCACAAAATCCACTTTCTATCTTTTATGTGCTTGTTTCACCCTCCTCTCATTGTATCATAGGGCTACAAGGTTGTATTCCAATATTTGGTTTATATATTACATATAGAAGCCTAATAAATAGCATATAAATAAAAAAGTTCTTTTTCTCATGCAACTCAATTCCAATGTTATCTAATATAGGGTTTCTAAATCTTGGCACTGCTAGATCTGGATAATTCTTTGTTGTGGGGGCTGCCTTGTGCATTGTAGGATGTTTGACAGCATCCCTGGCCCCTACCCACTAGATGCCAGTAGCACTCCCCATTGTGACAACCATAAATGTCTCCAGACATTGCCAAATTTCCCCTGGAGGGAAATCCCTGTTTGAGAACACTGATCTAATATAAACTATCAAACTCTCTGAAATAATTCTTTAGTTCCTTAAATAAAAAAATCTTTGTACAACATATGGAAATATGCAGAAATAGTACTTAGCAAAAATAACAGTCAGTATTTGTTGAATGCATACTATATGCCAGGCTAAAGTATATGTAAGTACTTTACATTCATTTATTTTGTCTAATTTTCACATCAAAACTATGAAATAAGTTATTAATGTGTCATAATCTCCTTCTTGTTTTCCCCACGTTTTATAACCAATTGAGGAAACTGAGGCATAGCAAGAGTCAGCAGTTTGCTAGAATACGATGAAGCTAGAATTGAGTTCAGGCAAATGGACTACAAAACAATGCTCTTAACACCTATAATATAATGCCTCCCTGAATAATGTACAGCCCAGGGAGTAAGATGTCCTGATTTAAAGGAGCAGTACCCAGGATATGCAGTAAATTAAACATTTATTTCGTTTCCCTCTTATTTACACATAGAAGAACATCTATTAGCTTTCGTCCTCCTCCTCACTTACTCCCTTTCTGGGGAGAAGGAGTGAATTACCCGACTGGGGCATTTGGGATGAGAACCTAGGACACCCAGCTCTGTCTCTTTCTTTCCTTTCTCTCCTTGAAGTCTAGTTGCATATATTCTTCTGCCCTTTGTATCTCCTGCCATAAATTTTACAGGACCGGGCCCCAGACGGCACTTGGCTGGTGGTGAAGTCTGTCTAATGTGGGGTTTGGTTTGGAAGGCTGCTTATCTCTGTACACCTGAGTCACATTCTCTCCTCTCAGCTTCATCAACAATAAAGGTGATGTCTTGCTCTGTATCTTATTCCTTGTTTTTCTTCTCATTTGTTCAGAATTCAACTGGGGAAGAAGGGTGTATGAGTTTCCTATTGACAATATAAATTTATTATCTTACAATTCTGGAGATCTGGGCTTACTGGGCTAAGATCAAGGAGTTGGCTGCTTAGATTCCTTCTGGAGGCTCTGGAGGACTTAAGAATCCTTTCCTTTGCCTTTCTCAACTTCTAGAGGCCAACCACGTTCCTTAGCTCATGACCCCTCTCTCCATTTTCAAATCTAGCAGTGTAGCATCTTCAAATCTCTTTCTGACTTTGACCTTCTGCCTCCCTCTTCCATCTTTTAAAGACTCTTGTGATTATATTGGGCCCCCATCTATATTCCAGAATAATCTGAAAGTCTTTTGCCATGTAAGGTAACATATTCACAGGTTCTGGGAATTAGAAATCTCTCAACAATAAATGGGCTAACAGACAATTAGTTAATTGTTGTTTTGTATTTCACTGCAACTCAGTGTAATCTAGGCCCAAGGCTGAGGCCTGACTTCTGTTTCCTGGTCACTAGTTTTACTTATAATTATTAGGCTAAAGGTTCTCACTGCCATGGCATCGGGCCAGGTTATATGCACCAAATGAGGTAGAAAATTCACAATGACTCAGGAAAGTCAGTGCTACTTAATGGAGCTGCCACTTGTGTGTGCTGCAAGTTAGACATTGACTTCCTTATCTCTTTAATGGCACTTTTTACTCACTTCTCTCCTCTAGATGCTGTAGGCAGGAGTAACATAAATAGAAAGTGCCTGTGTGTGTGCGCATGTGTATGACTTTTGAAGTAAGGAGTCAATCCCATATATTTATCATGTGTTTATTTCCTGAGAGGGTTAATTCCTCATATCCCTCCTCCTGGGAGCTGGAATGATCTGACTCATAGTTGCAGTTGTGACTCATCAGCACCTCCTATCCTGCAAGGAGTCAAATGAATTAGGTTGGTCACAATGGAAAGTTCAACAGTCAGTGTGTAGGAAGTGGGTTCAGTGCAGCAAACTGATTGGCAGCTTTTCCGTAGAGAGAGCTGTGAACAGTGATAGGAAGATAGGAGAGGTGGCCATAAGGATAAGATGGCTGGAAGAAGTGCTGCTAAGAGTCTTGCCTTGAGGTGTGGTGAGCCAGGAGGGCCAGCAACCTGGGATTAACCACTAGGGAGAGGATGCTAGGAGGGCCACTACTGAAGGTGATGCAAGGATGGATTGCCATGGTGAGGAGGCAGGAAGGTGTTGAAAGGATATACATAGGTAGGATGATTGAGGCAAAGAGGAAAATGATGTTATTGACTGGGGCACTTGAAAACCCTTGAGTGACTCTAGACTTAGCCCAGGAATGAAGTATTTGCTTGTGGTCACTCCATTTGCATGGTGCCTGGTGCTTGTCTTAGAGGTGGAGACGATGCTGAAAGGTGCTATGGTAGATTGAGTAGGGAGAATGAAAGCAATGAATAGCCCAGGAGGGAAGATCAGAGAAGAGTCCTGGAGCAATGATATCTGATGTGAAATATTAAGTTACTTTCTATTTGGTGTTGTGATAACTCTATATTTTCAGCACAGCCTTGGGAAATGAAGAAGATGCTGAATTCATGGTTGGGGGAAGTATGGCAGGGGATGGGAACATGTACAAGTGGCATTGGGTTGGCTTGAGGTGATGGGGAATTGGGCTGGCTGTGAGAGGAGCTAGGGAATCAGAGGACACTGTTTCTCCCTCTCACTGCCCCAAACCTTTGAAAACACTGGGGATCTCCTACAATTTTGTGGGATGGGAGCACAAATTATTTTGTTTGACTAATAAGAAGGACGACTCTAGAAGGTGGAGTTCTTGGGGGCATTTGGGTTATATTACTAATTTCCCAATGATGAGGGGCTGGAGCTTAAACCAGTATTTTAATACAGCATAACTGCTCACTTGGAATGAATTATAATATGTAATAATGTAGTAAAATCTTAAATTTTACTAGCTTTAAGGGAGTCCCTCTGACCACATTTGCAAAAATATGACCATTAAAAAAATGAAAATAATAGATTATAACATATTGAATTTTGAAAGAATCATTGAGTTCCACAGAGATTTTTAAAAATAGTTATGGTGTTGGGCAGTGCAGTAAAGCTCTTCTTTACAAAAGAATGACAATTAATACATGTGGAAGGAATGATTGCATTATAAAACCATTTTGCCACGAACATTATAATAACCAATGCAGGCAAAAGTCATTAACGGATGCTTAAACCAATAGGTGAAAAATTGTCAGGGAAAAGAATATTCACTATATGGTCCAGCAATCACACTCCTTGGTATTTACCCAAAGGAATTGAAAACTTACATCCACACAAAAATCTCCATATGGATATTTATAGTAGTTTTATTCATAATTGCCAAAACTTGGGAGCAACCAAGAAGTCCTTCAGTAGGTGAATGGATAAATAAACTGTGGCACATCTAGACAATGGAACATTATTCAGTGCTAAAAACAGATGAGCTATCAAGTCATGAAAAGACATGGAAGAAACTTAAATGCATATTACTAAGTGAAAGAAGCCAATCTGAAAAGGCTACATACTGTATGATTACAACTACATGACATTCTGGAAAAGGCAAAACTGGAAACAATAAAAACATGGAAACAGTAAAAAGATCTGTGGTTACCAGGGGTTGGGGGGGAGAGAGGGATGAATAGGTGGAACACAGAGGATATTTAGGGCAGTGAAACTACTCTGTATGATACTATAAGGGTGGACACATGTCATTATACATTTGTCAAAACCCATAGATTGTACACAAAGAATGAACCATAATGTAAACTATGGACTTTGAGTGATAATGATGTGTCAGTGTAGGTTCATCAATTGTAACAAATGTACCACTCTGGTGAGAGGGGATGTTGAAATGGGGGAGGCTGTGCATGTGTGGGGCAGGGAGTATAAGGAAAATCTCTGCATCTTCCCCTCAATTTTGCTGTGAATCTAAAACTGCTCTAAAAAATAAAGTAAAGATAAATATATATAAATATAAGTATATATAAAATAAAATCTAATATATAATATACATAAAGAATATTCACATCATCTCAATGTCATTTATTATATTATTTATTACAAAGGGCAAAAGTACCTTTACAATGAAAAAATATGGCAGACTCCTTAACCAAGCGATCAGACTTAGCCTCATCAATAATGAGACATTATATGTCTCCTAATGTGATGTAATGGGGATGACAAAACATCACTTTTATAATGTTGCCAAAATCTTTCCAAAAATGTTTAACCTAAATCAAATCATAGGGAAACAATCAGGCAAATCCAGATTGTGGAACATTTTACAAAACAACTGACCTGGACTCTTCAAAAATGCCTATGTGATAAAAGACCAAAAAAGGGATGGTGGAGAGGAAGGGAGATGATGGGGAGAACTGTTCCAGATGAAAGGAAACTAGAAAGACTTGGTAACAAAATGCAATGTGTCATCCTTGATTGGATTCTGGATTTAAAAAAAAGAAAAACAGCTTTAAGGACTTTATTAGGTCAATTGGAAAAGTTTGAACATGGACTGTATATTTGGTGATATTGCATCAAATACCTGAAGTACAATAATGGTATTGCTTTTGTAGGAGAATGTTCTTACTATTGAGAGATAAGTGCTAAAATATTTAGGGTTGAAGTATCATGATATTTGCAATCTATTTTTAAATGGTACTGCACACATGCACTGCCAATCCGTCCCCCCGCCCCACACACATACACCCCAGGAGAGAGTGAGATAAAGCAAATGTGACAAAATGTTTAAAATTGTTGAATCTAGAGGAAAGGTATATGGATGATTCTTATATTATTCCTTCAATTTTTATGAAGGTTTGAAAATTTTCAAAATAACGCATCTGGGTATTATCCAGAGTAGGATATCTGAAACCAGGTGGTTTCAATTAATTATCAAGATAATACAATACTAGTATCCTGTCAAAAATGTTCCTGTAATTCTGCAAGAGTGTTCTGACAGGTATTCTATTACATGCCGGTACCCCCAAAGGGGAGAGTGTAGCAAATGAATTAGTTAATGTCTGCTGAATGCTCAGTGGACACTTCTGTTATGGCTGGGTTGCAAATGCCTGGATTAGAGGGTTAAGACAAAAAAATAAATAAATAAATGAAACTTCATCCGTTTCACCCAGTAAGGTTATTGACAGTCCCAGCTGCCGAAGGCCTAACCCTCGTGAGACTTTGGGGAGGCCATACTGGCGGCAGTAGCTTGTGCACAAGCTCCTCTTTGCGTCAGAAGGACAGGTTTCATGCTTCGAGGAGGCCCCATCAAACATACTTATGAAAGAAAGGTAGTAAGAGAGAAATAAATAGAAAGTTAATCAAATTGAATAATCTCAATATAATAGATAAATTATTGTTTGTATACCTAGCTGAGATCTATATTCTTTCAGTGATTAGATTCTGAGTATAGGAAGAGTTAAAATTTAAAGAGTTTAAAGAGTTAGGTTGTTTTCACCTCTACATTGAGAAAGACTTTATTTTGAACTGCAATTTTATGTACACCATGAAAACCAGTTAAGAAAAGAGTGAAGAAACGTAAAATAAGTGAGTGCTCTCCATGTGGGCTATTATAATCTCATGTAATCAACCATCCTATACAAAAGTTCCGTGAGATCTGATGTGATACAGAGAAGTATCACTTTCTGCATTTCTCTGTGAATCATCATAGGAACTCTGGCTGGGCCGAAGTAAGCAAGACCAGCTGCACACGATGGCCAGACATGGCCTCTGGATTGGAGGGGAAAGAGATGGTCCATGTGCTTCTCCTCGTCTCTCAAACTTGTCCTTACCAAACTCATGGGCCTAAACTTTCTCATAAATTTCTCTCTGAAGTTCCGGGGCTGTACCTGTTCTGAGGGGATCCTGATGGTACATTGAGAGGGGCTTGGCATAACCCTGTTCAGCCAAGTTATAATTTGGGGATTTGGCCTAAACTCTTGGGCTCTGAAGAGCCATACCTGCTGTGGGAGGCCAGGTACACCTCTAGTGTACCTGGCGAGAGTCCTGGTGAAGCAGAATGTTTTGACATGGCTCTCTTCAAAGTGGTTCATTAACATGAAAAAATTATACTGTTTTCATTTTTTTGAATTACTGAGTAATGTGTGCCATGGCGTTCCCGATCCCCATCTCTCACCTTGGCCTTGAGCCTCACTCACTCCAGGCCCTGTGATGGAGTGAGGATATCTGTTGCCCAAATTGTTTTGTCATTTTTTTAAAAACGGAAAAAGAAATTTAAATTATGGAATATGTTTAACTTAGAACGGGCAATAAAGGTATATGTGCTTCACAGAAAAGTGACAGGAACTTCATGCAGTAATCCTACCTTTAATTGTTTTTTTTTTTTTTTTGAACAACAGCTTTTTTGAGGTATAATTGACATATAGGAAACCGCATATAATTAAAGCATATAATTTGGAGGAATCCACATGGTGCTGTGAGGGTAGGTATCAAGACTTTACTGAAGTCATTGAAATCCATTGGGAAAAACAATGTGCGCTAGAGGAGAATTAAGGAAAATTGTGACAGTTGATTAACTCCACTCACCCCCTCAACTTATAATGATTGACTTCCTTGGGAATAACAAAAGAAGGAAGAAAGAATAAAAGGAAGGCAGGAAGAGAAGAAAGCAAAGAAAAAGGAGATGTAGAAATGTAACATCTGTGGATGTTTTGAAGTTATTGAACCGTGAACTGGAGTTAGAACTTCAAAAAATGGTCTATCAATAGGCCACCATATTGCTTATTCCCAGCTCAAGCATTTAACACCAAAATCAGATAAAGCCTGGGAAGCTGGAACTGATGCTGGGGTAGAAACCACCTACCATCACCTTCAACTCCTTTTCCTTTTTCTCTAGAAGGATGGATACTTGGGGTAAAATCCAGCTCTTCCACTCTGGTCCTTCAAAGACCATTATCAATATAAAGGCATAGAGAGAAACACTCTGGCTGCCAGGAGAAGAGTTTTAAACAGTGTGACAGTATATAGCAATAGAAACCAGCTGTAGCTAATTGAAGCAGAAAGAGGATTTATTATTAGGAAACACTGCAGATGGCCTTAAACAAATGAAATCCCTCATAATAAGATAAATGAAATTTAAAACTACACTAAGATATAATTTTTCACCCATCAGATTGGCAAAAATCCAATGTTGGACAATACACTCTGTTGGCAAGTCTGTGGGGAAATAGGCACTCTCAGACACTGCTGGAGGAGTGCAAAATGATGGCAATTTGGCAATATTTATCAAAATTACAAATGCACTTATCCTTTGACCCAACAATCCTGTTTCTGGGAATTTCTTCTAACGGCCCATCTACATACATAAAAAATGACATATGCGGTGTTGTTTACAACAGCAAAAAATTGGAAACAAGCCAAATAAACATCAATAGATACTGGTTAAAATAAACTGTGGTACATCCACACAATGGAAGTCTATGCCACTGTAAAAGAGAATGAGGAAGCTCTCTATGTACTCATATGGATCTTTTGTTAAGTGAAAAAAACCAAGGTGTAAAGAATGTGTATGTACACACATAGTATGTGTATAGCATGCTACCGTTTGTGTAAGAAAAGAAAGTGATAAGAATAGTTGTTTGTATTAATTATGTCTGCAAAAAGAAGGCTGGAAGGATACAAACTTTTTTTGAACTGAGGTATAATTGACATACATTAGTCTCAGGTGTGCAACGTAATGATTCAATATTTGTATATATTGGGAAATAATCACAGTCTAGTTAAAATCCATTATCATACATAATTACTGAATATTTTTCTTGTGATGGGAACTTTTAAGATCTACACTCTTAGCAGCTTTCAAATATGCAATCCAGTATTATTAGCTATAGTCACCATGCTGGATATATAAACTTGAAGAGCAGTTACAGAAAGGTTGTGAGGGCCAATGGCATGCAAAAGGAAAGGGAGGGAAACTTCTTCTTCTTTCATACCTTACGGTAGTCCTTTGAATTTAAAACAATGTGAATGAATTTAGAACATGCAATAAAAAGATGGTGTAATTTCCTGGAGGGCCTGGATAACCGGGCTTGGAGGCTACTCACTGGGAAACAAAAGACAAAGTCACTCTGCCAGCTCTGTGAAATAAGCCATGCACAGTCCATTCTGAGAATGGCAGCAGTGGTGGCCACAATGACATCCAGAGGCATGGAGGCCGTGGTTCCAGTGGCAGCCTCTTGTGCCTGGTGGTCCATGTCAGGGATATGGGCAGTAACTGCCATGTGTCTATGTCCAGCACTGGTGTCTTCAGTGTGCCGCACAGATGGATGCCAAGATACTGATCCCCTCAGCCTTTAGTACTGCAGGTTGTACTGAGGCTGGAGCCCGCAAGCTGGTTGTCTGTAACAGCCAACAGGCTCAACTGTTTGCCGCACTGTGCGCTACACGTGGTGTACTTTTCTATGTATGCTTTCTTTGGAAAAAACTTGGGAAGCAACGGATTAGCAAACAAGCCTTAAAAAGAAAGGCCCTCCCAGCTTGCCTCCTGTGAGGATAATAAATCACGAGGATCAAAGCATTCAGATTTGTTAAATTTAAAGACATTCGTTTGTTCTGCTGCCTTAGAGAGGATTTGCTGCTGTTGATGTTCAAGTACTCAATGCTCTGCACCAGAGGCTGGTTTCCAAGGAAATGAGCCTCCATTAAAGCTGCTTTCCACAGAAGCCTGAGATCGCTTACCTGAGGGTTTACAATTAGTGCAAGTCTCCACCACATACACAAGGGAACTTTGGGAAGGGTGATATTTACTTCTATACTCTCTCACTTAAAGGAACATACAGAAAACATATGTTTTGAGGGAGGTGGGGGAGAAGCAACATAAGTTGCCCCAGAGTGGCCTGTCTCAATGTTTTTTAAGTCCTTCGATGTAGTCCATATAGGTCAGGCTCCTGGAGCACTGAGTGGGGTGAAGGTGAGTGGGTATTTGATTTGGAAGGGCAAGTGGAAGATACACAGCATAACCTCTGAAAATATAGGGCAGCGTTAGTCACATACAGTTGTGTTGGCCTGTTGAGTGAGAAATGCTGTCATTAACAAAATCTTCCCTTGACAGTGTTGACTTTTATTCTGTTCTCTCGCCAGTATGTCAAAGGAAAGAGAAAGACCAGGAAGAGGAGTCCTCTGCCCTGACTCCAAGTCTGTTCTTATGGTCTTGATAGATCTTTTCTGGATTTCACCCATCCATCCATCCATCCATCCACCTTTCCAAACATTCATACGACAAGCATATGTTTTTCAAGCATTGGCAAATACTACTTCATACCAGGTTCTATGCTAAGAACTGAGTATAAAGAGGGGAATAAGACTACTTTCAGGAATCTTGCAGTCTTATGGGAAGACAGACATACAAATAAACTAATACAATGTGATAAGTGTTAATTATAGATATGCGTATACAGATCCTGGAGAAAGGAAGGCCTGACTCTTCACAGTGTAGGAAAGGTAATGCTGGAGCTTAGACTCATACCGGAGTAGAAGCTTCCTATGTGGCCCCTTTTAATGAAATAGAAAAAGGCACACTCTCTGAGCAGACAAAATAAGGGTGCCCCCCCAGCTAGACACAGTCTTGAGCCAGGCACGTGATTGGTGAGTGGAACCTAGGCTGGATTTCCCCTCATTGGCTAGTAGCCTCTGTGCATCCCTCAGACTGCCTGGCCTTATGGCGCAGCCCTGTCCCTCAGATTGATTATCCAAAACCTGCTACGTCTGAGTCGGTGTTTCTGTTTCATTGACTTAGTCTAAGACCCACTTAGAGAAGTGGATGGGTGGGTGGATCTGGGTGGTCTAATTGTTATCAGCTCAATTCCCTCCCTTGCTTAGGAAGACAAAGTTTAACCAAAACCAGGAATCAAAAAATTTTTGGAGCCAGGTAGTACTGACCAGTGTTAGATGGTTATTCTTACTGTTTTATGATTATGCCAGCACATTATAAATAAGTTGAAATCACTCTTTTCCTTGTCTTCTCACCACAGATAATGCAATCTTATATGTTTGCAAATTGCATATACAGTAACTATGTAAGTGAATTCACAGCTCAATATTTTTGGTATTTCTTCTCTTTTGCCCTTTGAAAATTTGGAATAATAGCTTCTCTAGCATGAAACGAGTTTGCTGTCTTTATTTTATTTTATTGCTTTATTGTCAATAAACCATCAGGGAAAAGGGTGTAATCTAAGGGAACTTATTGACAGGGTCTTGTTGGAAATTTGTGCTAGAGATAAAAAAAGAAAAACGAAAAATCAGCCCCTGTAGGTGTCCATGAGTGACTGCAGTGAGATGCAGTCTTCCATTACTTTATTTTGCAGGATGTTAGTGTTTGAATATTGGAGAAGTGCTCAGCTTACATAAATTAATAGCACCTTTCGTGACGGCCTGGTCAGGAAACAAAAGCATCATTTAAAATTGTTAGAGTCATTCCTTACATAATTCACTACCCTTGTAGCAGCAAGAAACTGGGACCCACTTTTGAAACTTTTTTGGCATTATTAAATACATATCTGACACAGGTGTTAGTTCAGATGCATGACTTCTCTCTACACAATGCCAATAATCATTATTTTTTATCTGTACTTCTCTCTCATTTTTCTTCTAAAGAACTCAAAGGGATTCAAATCAGTTTTCCAGCCTAACGAGTAGGAGTGGGCTTGCAAAGTGAGGACTGTGGGAATGTGGGGGAGCAGGGAGGCCAAGGGGACAGAGATGCGAAGATTGTTACTACGGGCTGCAGTGGCAACAAACACCTTCCTATGGGCAAGTCACATGGACTTTTGAGACTTGGCTGTCTGTAAAATTATCCAAATTATGCTAGAATTCATTGCTTTCTCACTGTCACTGGCTTGACGCCAGTGTCATGCATGCTCAAGAAATCTGTTTGGGGAAAGCAATACAATAGTCGGTAAACAAATGGATTCAAATCTGGGACAACAGGATTCTTATTCTTATTTTAGAAGGTCTAATTTTATGTGGCATCCCTGGTATGGTTGGTGTTCATTCACAAATTTTGATGGTGATCTGTTAAGATCCATGTTTCTTTTTCATTAGGGAGTAGTTCCCTCCATACTTTCTGACTCTCCACTGTGCAAAGTACATGTTAGTCATTCACTGGTTTTTTGCTCATTAACAACAACCAACAGCTTACATTGACCAGCTGGGAAGTCCACATGGACTAAATTAACTGGATAATTGAAAAGACTCCATTCTCTTGGGGTTGTTAGAAAACATGTCTTTCATTTTTGGCGAGTGGTTGGCCATCTTCAGCACTATGACCTCCATACTGTCTTCATGGCTTACTTTTTGACACACCACAGTCCTGTACACACGCCTGTTAACCTATCATAGACAAGCACAATTTGAGGAGAGTAAACCTTTTCTTCCTAAATCTGTAATTTCTGATTTGGTTTAAAGTTGGCTTTATAAAAAGAATAATTAATTTATTCAACAAATATTTATTGAGCCCTACTATGTGCCAGGCACAAGAGGATATAGCAGTGAACTTTCAGACAAGGGCTCAATTCTCATAAAACTTGCAATCTAGAGGAAGAAGATAGACAATAAACAATTATAAAAATAAACAGTGCAATTCTAGATAGTGATAAATACCAAGAAAAAATAAAATAGAGTGATGTGCTGGTGGGAAGCTACTTTAGGTTGTGTGGTCAGGGAAAGCCTCTTTGAGGAGGTGAATTTGCTTTCTTGAGGTATGATTTACTGAATGCTTCCTATGCTAGGCCTGGCCTAACGGTTACATTAACTCCTTCAGTCCACACAATAACCCCATGAGAAAATGCAATTGTCTCCTTTCTACAAATGAGGAAACTGAAGGATGGAGCCATTTGGAGACTGGCCCAGGACAGTTTACCACAGACGGTAAACGGTAGAGCCAAGTTTGAACCCAGGGAGTTTAGCTCCAGAATCTGTGCCTTTAATTACTACAGATACTGTCTGCCTTAAGGTGAAATCCAAAGAAGCCAGCCATGTAAAGGGTTGGAAGCAGCTGTGCTAGGTAGAGGGAACAGCAAGTGCAAAGTTCTTGAGCAGGAAGGAGTTTGTGGAGTCCAAGGAGCAGACCAGAGACCACTGTAATTGGAGCAGAGTGAACGAGGGCAGGAGGGGAGGGTGATGGGGGCTCAGAGCTGGGTGGGAGCCACGCATTGTAAGGCCTTGTGATCCTTGGTGAGGAGTTAGATTTTATTCTGAGGGAAACCACTGAAGAGTTATAAGAAGGGAAGCATTCTGCCTTTAGACTGAGTAAGAGGGGACCCTGTCCTGAGCTCCATGCTTTCATGGGCCCCACGTATGTTGCACATACACACATGCACATACATGCATGTACACACAAGAAATAGATTCTTCAGGTTCTAGGTATTGCATTATGGTGAAAATCATGAAAAAATGGTAACAATTTATACAATAAAATTAAAATATTTTGTCATGTTTTCTGCAATAACAATAACTATTGTATGCAACCCCATTAAAATATTTGAACATGATATATAGAATATGACTTTTATGTTTGAACCCAAACGTTGGTTTAAGAATTTTATTGACAATTCTGTTGCTACTCTCTTAGCAGGGGAAAGTTTCTCCAAGTTGAAATTAATTAAAAAAAACTAAGAACTATAATAACTCAAAAAAGGGGATCTAATTGGACATTGCGGTCAGAATAAAAGTTATGTGAAAATCTTGATTCTAACAATAAAACTATTGATTTTACTGAAATGAGAGCAAGAAAAATTAATTTTATTCCATAAATAGATTATCATTTATGAGTTATGTATATCTTTATTTTTTTACTCGTGCAAGCATTGCTGGCCCATTAACAGAACACTCATGTGTATGTAATAATAATTAAATTCAGTCATCTTTGATATTTTGCCAGCTTATAATCATGTAAAAACTATACATATATCTTTTGATTTTTGTTTTTATACATATACATTTGTCAAAGAATGAGGATGGAATATATTTTATTTGACAGTTTATTACCTTTATCTATCAATTTAAAATTAAAAAAAACGGTATGTGGCTTCCATTTGTCCCTCTGCCCAGGCCCTGCAAATGTAAGGAATGGGCCTTCAGGGAAGTGACATGATCTGACTCATGTTATTAAAGGATGAAAAAAAGCAGCAAAGCTGTACTCATTTCTAAAAATGACATTATCTGATTTATGTTTTTAAAAAGTAAAA
This sequence comes from Diceros bicornis minor, assembly GCF_020826845.1. Lineage (NCBI taxonomy): Eukaryota > Metazoa > Chordata > Mammalia > Perissodactyla > Rhinocerotidae > Diceros > Diceros bicornis. The sequence continues at coordinate 60,833,803 of NC_080747.1, read as the reverse complement.
GCAATAAAGCTATACTCATTTCTGAAACACAAAAATTTTTAAAAAGAATCTTTCATTCATCAAGTTTTTCCTTCAAGGTTCTGCTTAGAGAGAAGTTGGACGTTTTAGCTTGGGGAAGAAGACACAGGGTGCTTGGATTATTCCTTGTCCCACAACAGGTCAAATATGGATTCTTGGGTGCTGAAAAGCCCCCATCAATCCTCTTATGTTTCCTAGAGCAGTGGTTCCCAGTGCAGCATCTTAAAAATGCTTGTAAAGTTTTTAAAGCAGATATTTGCCTGGGGCCCCACCCCAGAGATATGAGTTGATTGGTCTGGGTGGGGCTCTGTAGTCTATAGGAGCTCCTGGTGATTCTAATGTGAGGTCAGGGTTGAGAACTGTCGCTTCAGTGGCTCCTTGCTCTACAACACTGGCCTCTTCTCCCTTGTTTGGAAATTTCAGTGATTTCCCCCACCTTTTCGTTTTTAGGCTTTTCTGGCAGGTATCATCTCTTTATTTCCCTGGTAATTTTCTTTCTTTAACTGGATACAAAGGAAATTATTATCACTTTATTGGGCTGTGATTGATGTTGCTTAGAAACATAATAAAGTCATATGGAACACATGTGGGTGTGGGGGGTCAGAATTGGCCACCTCAAAATATGTCTCTTTGCCTTGATTATTTTCAAGAACAAAAGACTCTGAAAGAAACTTTAGCTGCCCCCCACTAACTGCCTAGAAGAAATTTAAGATAAAAGGCCTGTCCCCAGGACAGGCCATCACCATAGATAACTCTGGGTATCAATAGACTGGGAGAGTCCTTGCTAAGCCCATTCTTATCAAAGTTCTGTTTACCAAACATTTGCTTTTCCATTTCCATATGAATTGCCTTCCTCCCCTTTGAAGTCCCAAACCACTACCCCTCACACCCTCCTTTGTCTTTAGTTGAAGATGGTATTTAAGATGAGAGCCTCTGCCATTTTGGCAAATTGTTCAGTTTTCCTGAGTCTCCCCATGTATACATGTTATAAAGCTTTGTTTGATTTTCTCCTGATATTATGTCTCATGTGAATTTAATTCGTAGCCCAGCCAGAAGGACCTAGAGGGTAGAGGGATCCTCTTCCTTTCCTACATGGGTTAAAAATATAATTGACTCAATCAGGAAGCAACCTCAGTGGGATCTGAGCCCATAACCTTTTGTACCAGCCTCAGGGAGATGGCATATGATATAATTAAAAATATTACTGGACAGAATAAATATATAGTGTGTATATAAAGGCCCACAAATATGGATTCACATTACTCATGAGAGTCTGCTCACAGAATCCTGGGACTAAAATGTGGCCATCCATGCCAAGGTTTCTCTGAAAACATTTCATGTTGGACTCAGGACCAAGTTCATTTCCAAGCTTTATAGCCAACTGAGTTAATGGTGCTATAATGAAGGGCAGAGTACCTGAGCCCATAAACAAGGGTGCAACTTAGGGGATACGGGGCTGGTTGGGAAGGACTTTCATGAGAGAGAATCATAAAACTGTTTGCTAGAGGCCTCTGCTAAAAAATATGGCTGTTGTTAGCGTGGTTGTTGCCCAGATTCTGGGCTAAGCAGCAGCCTTTTATGATCTGAGGCAGTAAATTTCCTTTATTAACATAAACAATAAGTCTCCTGAAAGGTCAGAGACAAGGAAGCTTCAGAATGCAAGAGGTCCTCTGGACTAGGAGTTCTCCCTTGGACCCCAGATCATTATTTCTGGGGTTATGCTGATTTTTTGCTTATAGACTCTTACTACCAGTTTACATTCTGCTTTTTGATACTTTTGCATTTCACTGAACGCTTTCACTGTGTTGTGTCTTCATGTATGCTAATTTTTTTTCTTAAAGTCTTTCCATCCCTACCACCACTACCCCAGTCCAAGCTCCCAGCCTCTCCTGCTGGGATTGCTGTAACAGCCTCCAACTGCTCTCCCTGCCTCCTGTTTTTGATCCTTCTAGTCCATTCTTTACATTCCATCATCATGATCTTTCTTAAGACATATCTATTATGTAACTCCTCTGCTTAAAAACCTCAATTTTTCCTCACTACACTTAGGGTAAAATTTAAATTGTCAAGAGGGCTTACAAGGCACGTCATACCCATCCCCTGTCTGCCTCTGCCACCTCCTCTTCTTTCACCTGATCCCTAACCTCTCCCTTCTCCCTACTAGTTTAAGGTGATCCACTAACATCCTGCATCAGAATTACTCTAAGATGCTTGTTAAGAAATCCAGATCCCTGTATTCCATTCAGTACTGATTGGACCAGAATCCCTGGGAGCTCCCAAAGGGAGGCTTCTAAGAGCCAATCTGAGAACCATTTGCTAAGCCATTGAAATTGATGAATGGAGAGGAAATGCAAGTCACCTGGATTGCAGTGGGTGAACTCAGCTTCATTAGCCAGGTCAGCCATCAGAAGTTGATTTCAAAGGTCGGAGAGGTCTGGTTAGGCAGAGATATTTCCTGTTCAATGTGGCTGTTGTGTCTGATCTTACCACAATTAGAAATCTGAGAATCCTTTGAATGTCTTTGAAAGTCTGCTTTTAAAATACAAACTATCTTAGAAACTTAACTTGCAAAAAGGTTTTAACTTAGACTTTCAGAGATCTGGGTAAAGTACAGTGAAAAGAGAATGGGATTTATAGTCAGATGACCTGAGTAAGGCATGAATCTGTTTTTACTGATATTTCAACCTTGGGCAAGTTATTTTAATCTTCTGATTAAATTATAGTTTCCTCATCTGTGAAATGAAACTAATAGTATTGTTAGGTTTAAATGAAGTGAGGAAATGTTTTGTAAACTTACTTGCCATCTCCCAAGTTGGTAGTAATTCTGTCTCTTTCTTTGGCTTTGACGGAAGAAAAAGGAAAGTAATGGACCTAGATGGGATACTTAGGATTCAGAAAGTATTTTGAAGTGGATTTCAATGACATCATGATATACCAAAATTTTGGGATACAACTTAGAGGGAAACTTACAGGCCTAAGATTGAAAACGTTTCCTCTTCAAAAGGAGACTGTTTCCTCTTCAAAAGGAGACACAAGGCACAGAATGGGAGAAAATACCTGTAAAACATATATCTGATAAAGAGCTTCTATCTAGAATATATAAATAACTCCTATACCTGAATAATAAGACAACAAATGACCCAATAAAAATGGGGAAAATATTTGAACAAACACCTAACCAAAGAAAATACGTGGACGGCTGCTAAGCACGTGACAAGATGCTCAATGTCCTTAGTTATTATGAAAATGCAGACTGAAACCACAATGTGATACTACCGCAAATTTAGCCATTGGAATGGCTAACATTACAAAGATTGACCATACCAAGTGTTGACAGGATGTGGAGCAATCAGAACTCTTATCCACTGCGAATGGAAATGTAAAATAGTACAACCACTTTGGAAAATAGCTTGGCAGTGTAGCAACCCACTTGGAACCTCAGAGTTGGTAGTTGGTCTTAAGCTAAAGACATTTGGAATTCAACAGATGCAGAAAGAAGCCTTCTCGGAGCTTCCTTTATCTGAGGGAAAGAAGACACTTCTGAGAGATGGAGATTGCCATAAATTTCCTCTTTGGTACAGCTTCTATTCCCAGGAGAGAAACCAAGAATAAACCTACCATAAATCCCCCATCTGGGAGACAATTATAGCAAATGGAAACAAGTAATGACAGCAAAATTTATAATCCACTGGATAAATAAAAATCCATGAGTCCACACTGATATAAATAAGCCAATAAATAGATATAAATGGAAAGTTTGATTAAAAAGGGATAGTTACATAGTTTCAAAGTAACTCCCCACAAAATATCTATTAATTTTAGGGGAAAAGAGAATAACTTCAGGGTGGAAAAGCCTGGCAGACTTACCTTCCTCAAATGGCCTAAGTGAACGTCACCAGCATGAGGACAAATCAACAGTGTGTGTCACTTGATAGGATGCAATGGAAAGTATTTCCTCAATACTCCTGCCCAATATGTGTAACCTGAATCTAATCATGTGGAAACATCAGAGAAAGCAAATTAAAGGACATTCTTAAAAAAAAGAAAACTGGCCTACAATCTTCAAAAGTGTCAAAGGCCGGCCCTGTGGCTTAGCAGTTAAGTGCGCGCGCTCTGCTGCTGGCGGCCCGGGTTCGGATCCCAGGCGCGCACCGATGCACTGCTTCTCCGGCCACGTTGAGGCTGTGTCCCACATAGAGCAACTAGAAGGATGTGCAACTATGACATACAACAATCTACTCGGGTTTTGGGGGGAAAAAAGAGGAGAATTGTCAATAGATGTTAGCTCAGAGCCGGTCTTCCTCAGCAAAAAGAGGAGGATTAGCATGGATGTTAGCTCAGGGCTGATCTTCCTCACACACAAAAAATAAATAAATAAAAGTGTCAAGGTCATGAAAGTCAAAGAAAGACTGAGGAACCATTCCAGACTGATAGAAACTAAAGAGACATAACAAATAAATGCTACATGTGATTCTGGATTAGGTCTTTTTACTATAAATGACTTACTGGGAAAAATGGTGAAACTTGAAAGGGGTCTGCGGATTAGATGGTAGTGATGTATCAAAGTTAATTTCCTGGTTTCATTAGGAGTATTGTGGTTATATAGGCTAATTCCCTTGTTTGTAGAAAATGTACACTAAGGTGCTCAGGGGTGACAGGCATCATATTGGCAACTTACTCTAAAATGGTCCAGAAAAAAAAATTCTTTGTACTACACTTGAAACTTCTCTATAAAATTGAGATTGTTCAAAATAAAAATTTGAAAAACTTGATACAAAAGAAATCATCTTGTAGAATGGATTGCTGTGGGGCAAGAGAATTCAGGACAGCAGATATGATGGTTTTGCAGTAGACTATGTAAAAAAGATAGTTGTTTCAACCAAAGTAGTAACAATGGAAATGGAAAGAAGTAGATAAATTTTTAATATGTTTAGGAGAGGCAACTGATGGTAAGTGGAGGTTGAAAGAAAGAAAGAATTCAAGGATGATTTCTAGGTTTGGGGGCTAAGCACCTGGGTGCTTAGTGTTGTCATTTTCTGAGATGGGGAAGACTGGGAAAGAATGGATTTGGGAATGACAGTAAGAGTTCTGATCTAGACTTGTTAAGTTGGAAATGTCCATGTGAAGATGTTGATTAAGCATTTGGAAATATGAGTCTGGCACTTAGGGGAGAGATATAAATTTTGGAATCACCAATACATACATGGTTTCAACCAAAGGACTGAATAAAACCACTGTTTCAAACAGGGTTCTTGGTTGACAACCACTGGATCTCATCTAGCATAAAGGTCAAGTAGAGTAGTGTCAGTCCTCCAGCTTTGTTCTTTTCCTTCAATATTGTGCTGGCTATTCTGGGTAATATAACTTTTTCTTTTGTCTTTACAGCAGTAGGTTTTCTCTCAAAGATACTCTCAACCTCAGCATTTGGGACTTACTCTTTTTCAAATAGGAACCTTTGCATTTCGATGGAAGAGAGTGGAGGTGGCTGCTCGTTTCTTACTTTTATATTATTATTAAATCCACAGATATGAATTTCCTGTGACCTGTGATCCTGAGAACATAGGGCTTTTAGAAGGGCACCATGAAAAATCAGTCCTGTTGGTGATATTTCCACTCTTCTCTTATTAGTTAGAGACTTCAGTATGAGAAGTATCTTTTAGAAATTCTTCTGGGAAATCATTTCTTTCTATTCTGTTATTTTGCCTCCAAGTCAAGCTAAAGTTCTCCTGGGCTTGATACCAAACCTCTTAATCTCAAGTTCGTGTGCCTGATGTGCAGTAAACCAATCACTGAGCCATTGGTGCTTGGAGATGCAGAAAGGTTTTATTCGAATTGGCCAAAATGAGAAGGCGGGAGGATGGGTTCTCTCAAATCACCCTTAACAAGAGAAGAAAGGAGGGGTGTTTTATAGAGCTAAGGGACTTGGCAGGAGGAGTTTCGGGGAAACAAAGGGGTCATCTTTTGCTCCAGAGAAGCCCTTGGGCAATCTGACTTCCAGGCGTCAATGGCAGCTGGGGGCTGGTCATCAGTGATCACAACCTCCCTGAAGGCATTCTCTTTCTTCTGCAAAACAAGCTCACAAATCCTCTCAACCCCTGAGTCACCCCTCACATTAATCAAGAAGCAGCAAATTGACAAGATTCATCTATGTCTGTGTTGGAAACAAGGTCAAAAGGCAATCATATTCTTATTGAATATCTACAGCAACCCTCAGGTATCTGGCTTCAGGCTGACATCACAGTGATTTCTCCCCTTCTCAGTTTAAAGGCCTCCAGGAGAAAATGAGATTTTACTGTAAATCAGGCAACGGGAACAGATCAACTGTTTGGATTCAAAAAGGCTGTTTCCATGAAACTGATAAAAGACAGACAAGGGGAACATTTCTATGATCCAAAAGTACGTTTTAGAGGACAGCTTTAACATTTTCAGCAAGGTTCTTCAGAGTTGTAATGAGGGTCCCTTGTGTCCACTACTCACCTTTTGAGGTACCTTGAACAATATTTGCCTGTTGGCTGTTTCTACCTGTCCTTCATTCTAAAGAGTTCTTAAGAAAAGTGACTGTTAGCTTTGTCCTATGTGGTATTTACCTTTACTTATGTTGACCTGGGTTTGACTTTTGGAATAAGGACTTCACCAATCTATCTCTACCTCAAATATTCCCAGTTACCCTTGCAGTAAGAAAATGATAAGAAACCCACCTTTTATGCCAAAGAGCTCTTTCAGTTTCTCTGTATCCTTCAATCTGACAGCCTCCTTTTTCCAGAAGAATCAACACCCCAAATTTCAGGTATAAGTGCAGGCTCTGGAGTCAGATTGTTAGGATTTAAACCCTGTTTAAAACCTGTGTGATCTTGCGTAATTCACTTCATCTCTCTAAGTCCCAATTTCCTCAGTTGTTAAAAAGGTGATATTGTGAGGATCAAATAAGATGACTCTTGGAAACTTCTTCACACAGAGCTGGCACATGGTATATGCTAACTACGGTAATTTTGTCATTATCTTTGTTATTATTTACCTTATTGGTCTAAAACCATCCTCCTCAAAGGGCCAGGATTCTGACCGTAAGTAGCTCGAGCTGAGTGTTAATTGAGCTTTTTCTGAGCTCCCATAGCATCTTTTAGACCTCTGCCACTGTTCTTATCATGCGGTATCATAGGCAGGGCTGGCCTGTAGCCGGCAGGCCCTTGTGCACTGGCCAACATCCCTTCTGACTGGTTGGTGTCCACAGTATGAGGGTAGCTATATATTTTGGATATCTCCCTGATTGTAAATTTTACATTTCTGTCTCCCCTGTTGGATTGAGAGCTCCTGTGGGCAGAGATTGTGCCTTACTGATACCCAGTGCCTAAAATTGTGCTCGGCACACAGAAGCCTCTCTATAATTCTTTGTTGAATCAAAATAAATTGTGGGACCTTGAGGTGCCATTGTGGCCTCGAGATGTTATAGAAAAGCTAGCTACCTTTCGGCTGGAACTGTCAAAACAAATGATACGGAGAAGATGCATCTAGGGAAGAAGGTGGCCATGAGCCCCCGTCTCAAGTCAGATCCATATGAGGCCCTCCAACCATGTTGTGCTGAAGCCTGTAGCAGTTTCCCCATTAGCTTCACCCACAAGCAGGGCTTTCACTCTCAGACGAGTGGAGGTTCACTTTGAGAGGTATTTGCTACTTAACTCCTAGCAGTGTTTAGCAATGCAAAATGGTCATCAGCTGCTGCTTAATGACATAAGAACTGTTGTCACATGTTCCCTTCTTGCCTCTATTCCTCCCCACTCTCCTCCCAACCATCTCCAACACGTGATTAATTAAAGGATTGCAGACAGCATGTGGGCTCTTTATCTTCCACAACCCTAGTATAGCTGGAGGATAATAGAGATTCCAAGATAGTTTTCAAAACATAAATAAGGAAGGAATAAAAAAATCCCAACTTGCTTATCTGGTTGAAAAATCCTACATATAGTCTTTTAAGACTGAGAGGGCTTTGGCTTACATGTGTAATAAAATATCCTTTTCAATTCCATGGTCCTGTGGTTGGCGTGGAGGTGGGTAGTTTCTAGGCCAGAAACTTTTCAGAGCAGTGGTGTTCATTTTGGGGGTGTGGAGGTAGGGCCTAAACCCAAATCCAGTCAAATGTATGAGAAGGATGACTGTGAAAAGTACCAACTAGGTATAGTAAAAGTTAATTCATGTCTGAAATGAAAGCATAGACTCCACTGGATCATAAAAATTAATAATAGGAGCCTGGAGGCAGGCAGAATGCCAGGATGACCTTTTTGAGACACTTCTGAACCTCAAGACTCACTTTAAAAACCATTGTCACAATGATAATGAGACCACCTAAGGCCACATGAATAGGGTTAAAACCCCTTAGGGGCAAGTTGTATTGCAGAACAAAATCAGATTCCAGCAAAGGGAGACAAAAATGTGTGTGTGTGTGTGTGTGTGTGTGTGTGCGTATGTAAAAGAAACAGAGAAAGAGACAAAGAGAAAAACTGAAATATAATTCCTTAAGGCAATTTTTTTTCTTCCTGGGGAAGGAGACTGAACGGATGGAAAGAACATTGGACCAGGAATCAGGAGACTTGGGTTTGGGCCTGGAGCTTGGTCTCTCTGAGCCTATTGCTTACCTCTCAGAACCTTGGCTCCATAAGCCATGAAAGACCTCACGGGGTTATTGTGAGATGATAACAGAGGTACAACTGCCTTGAAAGTAAACTTGATAAATAATGCAAGCTATCATTGCTATTATTACAGAAGTGTAATACTATAATTAACAGTTAACGAAGGTTGATGTCGCGAACCTACATGCACCACCTTAGCCAGGACTGTATACACAAAGCTGTTTCTATCATGACTTAGCACGTGCCAAGTCGCAAGGCTGCTGGATCATAAAAAAAATGTATAATCGTGTTGCTAAGATTGTACACCACCAATTATCTCTCAAAAGGAGTTTGATAGGAGAATCAACTCAGTACTCTAAGAACGACCTGAGAACATTTTAGAAAACAAACACTATAAGATGTCTTGTGACAAAAATTTAATAATAGAAATTGCATTTTTGCCTTCCTGCCTACCTTCCTTCCTTCCTCCCGCCCTTCCTTCCTTTCTCCCTCCCTCTCACTTCACACTCTCTAACTCACTTCTTCAAACAGTAATTGGGCACCACCTCTGTAAGTCATTGTACTGAGCTCTGAGAGGACTACCAAATAAGTAGGGCATGATCCCTTCTCTCAAGGAGTGTCCTGTTTACTCTGGGAGGCTTGGAGGTAGAGAAACTGGTCTTAATAAATTGCTTGTTCCACTGCAGTGGGCTAGTAAGATCGAATCAAGGTCAGGGCATGACATATAATCATGCCTTTGACTATATGATTCTTTCCACTGTAAATGCCATCCCTTTTCATTATTAGATGGTGAACTCCTTAAAGATCAGGTTAAGCATTTGCTCCCCTGAAATGCCTTCACTGATCTCTCAGGCAGAGTTAGCAATGACCTCCTCTTTATTTCCGCAATACTTGGAGTCACACAGATCTGGGTTTGGATCTGAGCTCACCCTTCACCTGCTATTTACCAGCAACTGTGGGAAGGTTACTTGACCTCTCTGATCACCAATTATATTGTCTGTAAAATTAGACTAATAGTGCTCCCCTCCAAGAAGCGGTGTTGTGAAGAGTAAATGAGATAATATAATGTAGATGCCTAGAACAGCTAGTGACCCTCAAAACATGGGTTCAGTGGATCAATAATAACGTTTATAATTCCCTATTAAAATATTTGTAAGGCTTGATTCCTGCACCAGACTCAGCGCCATGCTTCCTACTTGCATCTCTGAGGTTTTGCCTATAGAAAGCTCTCCATAAATATTTGATGAATGAACACATGAAAGAATGGATGTAAAATGGTAGTAGTGGGCAAGTAAAAGAGGTGACAGAGTTAATTTATCAATATGTTCATGATTAAATTATAATCTTGTGAACTCATTAACAAAGTGGGAGTGTAGTGGGAACAAGTAATTGATTTTGTTAGAAAACATAAAGCAAACGTCCCCAACCCGGCAATGCTGCTGCTAAAGCCAACTATGTTGACAACTGGAGTGAATTAGCTTCTAGCTGGATATCTCATGGGCCTGAGAAGCTGCCAGAATATTTGGGTGAGGAAGGTAGTTTTTCAAAAACATGGCCCATTGTCATGTCACCTGGTTGTTTTCTCCCCTAATAACAGAATATTTTACTGTTTGGGGGCGAGAGTACTTCTCCTGCTATAATGAGTTTATAAGAGATTAAGATGAGCTATGCAAATGTGATCATCATAATTACAGTGACTTTGAGATTATGATTTCCTCTACTAATTATTCTTCAGTGGTTTAGCAGTACAAGAGTTCAAGATATCAAAAATCACTCAGATTTTATGTATTACCACCCCTTCTTTTTACTTCCTCGGAATAAACATTTATTAGATGGATATACATATATCAGGGTGAAAATATCCTCATTTTAAGGGCTGGCATTGTCATTTCTCATAGGCAGAGAACTATCTTTGATTAGGAAAATATCTTCATAAATCACTTGGGGGCAAAGTGAGATCTTATGAGTACGGGATGGCAGGAACTAAAGAAACAAAAGGGACAGCAGAATTGGATGGGAAATTGAGGATAAGAGAGACTGAGACAAGAGAGGGGGTGGGAAAAGACAGAGAGAGGAGGGCTGAGCAACAGGGCAGGAGGCTAGAGCCCAAGATGTAGAAACTGCCTAGGGACTTGTGGAAACAGAATTGTTTAAAACTAAATTTCGAGTTGTTTCACTACTGGGCTGTAAACCCTATCTCTGTAAAGCTTCAAAAATTCTATGGGTGGAAATGAGGGGCAGCCTGAGTCCATCTCTGGGTTGATATGGTCCCAGACAGGGAAAGCATGAGCAGAAGATGAGAGTCAGAATGAACCTTGAGTAGAGAAATGCCCTTTGCTGCGCAGGACCCATCTCACTCCCAGGATTTCACAGGAACCCTGGGGAGAGGTTTGGACATTCCACAGTTCTCTGGAAAGATTCATTTTATCTAGATCTTAAAAGAAGGGAGAGTAAAGAAGTGGCTACGAGTGTGAGTTCAAATCTCTGTTATATCCTTTATAACCTGGGGCAAGTTACCTGGCTATTATAAATCTCATCTGTAAAATGAGGTAAATCATAGTAATGGCACCTACTTTGCAGGGAGGATTAAGTTAGATAAAGCTGGTAAAGTGTTTAGAACAGTGCCTGGCACATAGCAAGCATTTCATAAATGTTAGGTAGTAGTATAATTATTGTATATGTGAAAGAAATCGATTTCCATGGTGTTTCTGGTCAAAATTACTCTTTTGCTTAGGAGATTCAGGCAGTGAACCCTGCCAGAACTTACACCTTCCAAAGCAATAATGAGAATGAGTCTCAGTTCTCAGTAGAGTCTTCTTACTATCTTTTCTGAGTGGCAACACACATGCCTTATATGCAGAAAATATCTTCCTTCCTGAGGCCAGGAGTTTTGACTGTGGCTCATCAACCTGTAGTTCCCAACTTTTTGATGGTGACGATAGTGTTTTGGAAACATGCCTGGATCATCATACTAATGGTCCCTTCTATTTATGTAACCTTTTAGAGTTTACAAAGGCTATGCACACCAGCCTTGTGAACAAAGGTGCCCTTATTCTCATTTTGCAAATGAAAAACTGTGGCTCAGACAGGCTGGTTATCCACATCACCAGATCCAAGATGGCTATAAATCAGAACCCAGATTTTTGACTCCTGTTTCACTGATTTTTGGGAGTATGAAGGGATGTTCTTTATCATCTAAAGTAGCTCTAATGTCTGCAAACTCCTGCCCAGAGAAGGAAAAACAGGGGAAGATAGTTTTGAACTATTTTGCATACCAAAGGAGTTAGTTCTCCCTATTTAAGATCAGAAGTTTATCTGACCAAATTAAATGCAGACTTCTAGTGCTAATCTTATATGTTTTCTTTATTTGAATCCCTTTGGAATTTGTGATTTGCTTTAGTCAATCAACTAATTTAATGAAAAGAAAACTATAGACCCCAAACTTGAAGAAATTCTAGCAAGGTCTCCTTTGTGAACCAAAAGATGTTATTCCCTTGAGTTTTCTGTCTCCCCTCTTCTCATAGCTCAAAATATCACCCTGACCCTGGTGCCAGAGCGCACGCCCTTTCTGAATTAAAAGGGAATGCCATTGGCTGCTGCAGGCACTCTGAATCTTCTGCCCCCTATTTTTATCTTGTTTATGTGATCACGAGATAACAAAGCTATAATCCATAATGCCTTAGAAGACAGAATATTTGGGAAGGAGGGGTTGGTTCAAGGAGGGCAGACAAGGGAGAAAAGAAGGTGCATGGGGAAGATAACTGGCAAAGAAGCCTGGTTGGAGGAGAAATGAGGAACTTGCTTTGTAAAATCTCACTCTATATATCTGTTAAGGAAACTGGACCTGAAGCTTTAAAAACTCGAGTGGAGCTAGAAACTCAGGGCTGGGATAAGTATCTGTTGGAATTATTATCTAACGTTTGGAAAGCGTAGCGTGAGAACACTGTACTAGGGACGATGGCTAGTGGGTAATTGTAACACCTTTGCCCTGGTGATCTGAATAGGTTAGGACAACTTTAGACAGACGGTTCCTAAGGTGTCATTTCCACACACTGGAGAATCTGGCTACTTAAAGGCCTAAAGATCGTGATGTGTGTGTGTGAGAGAGAGAGAAAGAGAGAGAGAGAGAGAGAGTTGCTGTCTGGCTCACACTGAAAGAGGGAGTGGAGGTGGGAAGGGTTCAGAGAGGCCTGGTCAACGGGAAGTTCAGGAAAGTTAACAAATCCCAGAGAGCATTTAACTTCTAAGAAGGACAGGTTACTTAAAAAATATATGTATAAATTCACTTGTGTTCTCATTTAACAACTTCCCAGGGTTTCTCTCTTTAGGGATGTGTTGATTCGTAGAGAGTGAGAAACCAGACACTGATGGATAGAGTTTCATGTTGTTATTGTTGCTCCGTAATTATAAAAGGAACATCTTCTAACTTTAGCATTGCAAACTGATTTGCATAACCCTGCTTTACTATCCCAACTGAAGGAGGAAGAGGAAAGGAGAATGACTCCAGAACAGAATGCTGTTCTGGCATCTCCTGATTTCAGTAGTACAAAAGTGGTTTAATGCATCAGGATTCTCAGAGTGAATTGAATCTATTCCTATCATTTGAATATGTAATCAATGACTGCAAAGCCTACTGAGCAAAGAAAGATGGCGATACCTGGCACTGTTAATTAACAATGTATAGATTTGAAATGTGCTCTTCCAAAACTTTCAAATCAAATGCTAAATGATGCCAAGGGTCTTCAAAAGCAATTAGAGGAAAGAAACATATCAAGTTAACCTTCATCATCTTCACTAATTAATATTTATTGGGTGTCTAGACATCTTGCTTGGTGTTGAAAAAGGAAAAGAATCTGGAATTTTATGATAGTTGATGAAATACTTATGAGTTCAGTGACAAGGTAGAAAAGGGAATAAATGAACTAGTTGAGCATGATATGAACTATTTGAAGAATTTTGGAAATTGTTGAGGAGATCTCATTAGCAGGATCCTGAATATATTTTCTCAGAACTAATGGGTTATGCCTCTGAAGTATCAATTTATTTCTTTAAGAAGAAATATAGTTAAACTATGGCAGGATCTTTGGCTAGTATTTGAATTTCAGCAACTACCCGTCTCTCTACTCTCTGTAATTCAATTCAATTCACCTTTAGTATGTGTAACATGTACCAAAGTCCAGTGCTAGACTTTCGTGGGAGAGAAAGAAATTAATAAAATCAGGTCATCTTCTCCAAGAGAAGATCAAGTGGTTAAGAGACTTGGGTCTTGAGGAGTCTGGCTTCTGGCCAAAAATCCAATGTATGATTTTTCAGCCCCAACCATAGGTAATTACAAAGGCTCCTGCTGACAAGCTCATGAGGGAGGGCTGCCCTCCCCACACCAGACTTGGTGCACAGCCAGTGCATCACAGTCTCTGAAGGGAGTTGCAGTCAAGGACTCAAGTCCCCCTGGTTAATCATGTTCTTTGCATATTTGCATTCCTGGCCCAGGCATCTTCATCCCTAGGTCTCTTTAATTAAGGACTTTGTCTGAGGTTTTCTTCAGATGCGTCTGCTGAGGCCTTCTTATGGGAGTGGGAGAGGAGACGGAAACCTTGAAGACACTTTTCCCCACTCTGACTCAGTACTCAGTATTTTCATACTCCTAGCTCTTCCTACCTCCCTGCAGGCCCTGGGGTCCGTAAAACTGCAGGAGTCTTTTGTTTGGGGTCCCTCAACAGTGACACATCTACACTGATTACCTGACTCTTAACTGGTGTGCCATTCCATGGGGGAAATTGGAACGGGGGCAGCTGGTGCTTTCACTAGTTTACTCTCTTGCTTATACTATCAATCATAGTAAGTGATTAAAGCCTTCACTGTTACTTCCATTTTGGCTTATTGGTTTAATTGGCTCCTTTGACACCTGACAGGTCAGCTGAGCTCCTGACAGATATTAGTCCCGGTTCCCCCACTTCCTAGCTGAATAAGACTCTTACTGAACTTTCCCAACCTTTAGTTTTCCTACTATAAAATGAATGTAATGCTATAATAGTATCTATTCCACAGGGTTGTTGGGAAGATTACATGAGATGATGCATGTGACTGGCATATGGTTTTTAATACATATTCACTATTTTAGTAATGTTAATAGAAATCTCACAATCTTCTGGAGAGATTGAGACATGAACAGCCATTCATTCAATGCACCTTCCACGCCTACTCTGTATTAGGCCCTCGTTCTAGAGCGACAAGATGCACTATGTCCTCTTGGCTCTCAAAGAAGCTTGGAGTCTAGAGAGAAGACATATGTGCAGCCAACCACAGCTGAAAAGGAGGCATGTACAAGATGATATGGGAGCTCAGGAGCAAAGGCAGTTCATCGGTGAGGACATTTTGGCTGAAAGAAATAGAAACTCAACTCAAATTGTCTTAAATAATTTGAAAATTTATTATTGCACATAACCGAGTGTTGAGAGATTTTGCTGCCCACTGATGCCATCAAGGACCTATATTTTTTCCATCTTTCTGCTCTAACAGTGTTGGCTTCATTCTCAGACTGTTAGTAAGAAGGCACAATATCCAAGCAAATCCAAATATGAAAATATGTAGAAGAAGAGAAAAAATTTCTTTCTGTATCTCTTCTTAGGAGTGAATAAACTTTTTTTGGAAGTCCACTAGCCAACTTCTTTCTCATTGGCCAGACATGAGCTATGTACCTATCCTGTACAAATCACTGCCAAGAATGAGATTACCCTTAGAATCTGGAGCAGGCATGAGGCTAGCCTCTCTCAAAGCATGTGGATGCATAGGGAAGGGTGGAAACCTGAATCAGATCAAGGTTATGTTGGAAGTGGGGACGGGATGCATGTTTGGCAGGAACCAACCATGTCTGCTGTAGGCACTCAAATATGCATGGGAGAGTCAAGAATCATACATACATACATACATACTTACATGTGAGTTGGTACCCTGAACTGAGACTGGAAAGAGGTAAACTTCGACAGGTAGATAGTAAGGAGGGGATTATTTTGGTGGTAAAAGGTGTACTAAACATGGAAGAACAGGTGCAAAGGCAAGGAAACACACAGCAGCATGGGAACTTTGCTTCCTCCCAAGATGGAGTAACAGGAAGTCGATTTACTCTCCCACCTGCAACAAGAAAAACCAGAGAAAACATGTAAAACAACAGTTTCAAGACACTGGACATCAGGCAATGAAGGATAGTGATCCTTGAGAGGTGGGAAACTAACAAGGTCAGTCATACGATTGTACCAGCTTACCGTTATGAGAGTTTCCAGGTCACGGCACAGGGAAGATGTGGGATTTTTTTTTTTATTATTATTATTTCTGCACAGTTAGGGCTTTCTGAACAAATTTTACTGAAACTTGAAATCTGACCTGAGAGCAAGTCTTAGAGTCTTAACTTACAACCCTATGGATAGTGAGAACTCCAGAGAGATTTACCTAACTCCAGAGATACGTGTTTACATTTCAAGAGGGGATGAAACCTGGAACTTGGAAACATCTCTGAGTTGTAAATTTGGAGACACTGGGATTATTTTTTCCCTGGAGAGATTTATTTACATTCCAAAAGGTTAGAGCAAGACATTTCCAAGGAGACTCTTTCAGATGTGGAAAAGGAGGCAGCTGCCTTTTTCTCTGATATACAAGCATAGAATGTTTATTTTTCTGTGTCCCTCACCTATAGGTGGGTGAGCTTGTCACTCACACAGGACAAATTTTCATATCAGGTTCTCATTATGTTGCTCTGGAGACATAGGGGAGTGACACTGCAATGTTACTCTATTGATCTTGTTCTGAGTATAATAAGAAATCTGTCTCTGATCCAAAAACCTCAGTGTGCATTAAGGACAAAATTCATAAAGATGAATATTCAAAACATAACAGAGGGGGAACCCGGGCAGAGTTTGGCAGTCTCCCTAGGAGATGGAACTGAGAGTCTGGGGAGACCAAAGTGGTAGAGTTTTCCAGACAAAGTAACAAGAGATGGCTGCACAGAGGGGGAACCCTGGAGATTTGCAGAAGCTTCTCTTTGAATAGTCAGTAGGTTACTGATCAGTACATGTATGTGAGAAAACTACTGAAGGGGGATTGAAACAATCCAAAAGGATTACAAAACAGTGCCTGGTAGGAATCTTGGCAGAAATGTTATTTATTCCCACAAGGCAGACTGGAAAAATCCATAGTTTATGAGAGATGGTGTTGAATACTCAGTAGTGAGGAATAATTAGCCCTAGATGGAAGTATCACTTGGGATCTGCCTAGCAAATCATAAAAGCAAGACCCAATAAGATCTAACTGTTTCTAGGTAACTAAACTGCATCCCAGAACACAGTTGATACATATTTATAGGAGTACAACAATACCCAGCACTCAGCAAGCTAAAATTCACAATGTCTGTCATGAAAACAAAGATTACCAGGCACACAAAGAAGCTCAAAAACATGATCTATAATGAGGAGAACAATTAATCAATCAAAATGAACCTGGAACTGACACAGATGTTAGAATTAGCAGACAAGTACATAATTTGAACAATTATAATGTATTCTGTATGTTCAAAAATTTAAGCAGAGAAATGGGAGATATAAAAGAGACCCCAAATTGAACTTCTAGAGATGAAAACTATAGTGAGATAAAAAAAAAAAAGTGTGGTATCAATAGCAGGTTATACATGAGAAAAAAAGATAAGTAAACTTGAAGACAGAGCAATAGAAGCTATGCAAAAATGAAACTATTTTTGTTTTAAATGAAAAGAGCATCAGTGAGCTGTGGGAGAACTTCAAGTGGCTAATATACATGTAATTGGAGTCCCATACGACAGAAGGGATTAGGGGATGGAGGCCAAAAAATATTTTTGAAGAAATAATTGATGAAATTTTCCAAATTTAATAAAAACTATATAAACAAAATCTAAGCACAAGAAATATGAGGAAAGCTATGCCAAGGCGTATAATACTCGAATTGCTCAAAACCAATGATAAAGAAAAAAATCTTAAAAGCCAACAGAGAAAAATGATATGTTAAATATAGAGGAACAAAGATAAGTGTGGCAGCAGATTACTTGTCAGAAACAACAAAGGAACACGGTATTAGTATGTTTAGGGAATTATAAGCAATTGGTGTTGGTAACACTTATGGCATGGGTAGGGCGTGTGGGGACAAGCAGGGGGCTGTAGCGGGAGATATCTCTGCATAAGTTTGCTGAGATCAGATGATAAAAAGTGTTGGGTGCGCTATTACAGATACTAAAATTTATCCTGGAGTTTAGGGAGAACCATTAAAATATTGGGGACAGAAAAATGTCATCAGATTTACATGTTAGAAAGAACATTCTAATGACATTGATTACACAAATGTATTAATAAATGGATGAATTAATGAAGGGAAGAGAATGGTTTGGAAGATCGTGAGACTAGGGGAAGGGAGTGCAACCATGTGGAAGCTACTGTATTCATTTTATTTCATTCATTCATTTGTTCAGCATGTATTTGTTAAGTCCTCCCATACACCAGAATTTAAGCCAGCTCCTTAAGATACTATGGTGAGCAAAGTAACTATCTATATAAAAGGCATGCTACTCTGTAAGTATGTTGTAGATGTCTGTCCATGTCAATATGAGTAGATAGATTTTATTCTTTATAACAGCTGCATAGTATTCATTCATTCATTCAGCAAATATTTATTGAATCCCTTTTATGTGCTTGGCTTTGGACTAGGAACCAAAGATACAGTAATGAATAAAAAATCTCCCTACATTCACGAAGCTTATATCCTAGTTGGGGGTGAGAATAGACATATAATAAATACATAAATGCAAATATATGTATGGGTGTGCGCCAGAGATCATCCCTTGGTGTGCAGCCAAGATCTACCCTTCATCTTGGACTTCATCTCCAAGACCAGATAGCTGGAGGCCTGCTTCAATGTCATTCCTGCCACCTTTGAACTTTGTATGATCAATAACCTCATGATCATATATGTTACCATCATGCATAGTTATAAAAACTAAGTCAGTCAAGGAGGTATGAATTTCAGATTTATTGTTAATGTATAAAATCACTATCAAATATTGGCAAGCATTTTTTTTGAAGGAAAATTTCACTGTGTGTTTCATATGTTAAATTTTATCAGTAGATTGAAGTATAAATGTACATTTATTATTATAAGAGAAAAATAATTAGTGATGGTGTTCAAAGGTGATAAATTTATGTAAAAAAACAAACATTGAGTATTTTCATATGGTTTAATAGGAAAAAAGATAGTTAATACAAATGATGAGACAGTGTGTTATCTACATAATTTTAGGAAGAATATTATATATATTTGTGCTAACAAATATTTATAAAATTGTAAATAGCAATAACAACATTATTATTATGTTACTAATAATAATAGGAATAGTAGTAATAGTAATAATGATGAAGATGATTAGGTTGTATCATTATTCTAATTGTTGTAGATTATATGCTAGTGTTTACAATATTAAGCAAAATATTTTTAAGAACTGTATTTAAGTTTTAGTTATTTGATTCTACGTAGGCCATGAGTGTTATAAAAATGGCTTATTTGAGATTTCTTCACGTCTTGTGAGGACGGATTAAAAATAGAATATTAACTTCAACACCTCAAAATTTCACAGGGATGAAAGGCTCCATAATCATGTTCAACAGTATCCGTGAAAAAAATCTTCAATTAAGACATAATAAAGAATATGAAGAAAGCAAAATGTTAGAGAAAAATGAGGTACCTAAAACACATTTGTTTACATAACAAGTCTAGAAACAGACTCTATTAGAATCCTTTCAGAAGATGATTCTTTATAGTTATGAGTCTATGAAGATTAAACATTCAAATAAGAGAATTGTTAAAATGATTGTTACAGCGTGTCTACAATTTTCAGTAAAGATGAAGGAATTTTGAGGTATGCACATGAATCTTAGATAAAAGTTCCTTGTAGACAACACACTACTGAAAATCTCTTTTCCTGAATTGTTATCTGCTTTGAGCACAAAGGCAGTAACATCGTTAAATGTACTACTTTTGTAAATCATACATTAGACATTTGGGCATGCAGAGACAGCCAGATGTATTTTTTAAAGTTTGACAGCTTGGTGGATTAATGATAAATTCAGCTCCGTTTCTGTTTACTAGCTTGCCGAAAGACGTCGGGTCTCTCACAGCCAGCAACATAGTGAATCTGACTGAAGAAATATTTATTGAATAGAAAATGAGAAAAGAAATTGTCACATGATTGACACTGACAATGGAACAGACACGGGGAAGGCTGTATGTGATTCAGGAATCACAATCAATATTTTGTTCACACCCTTTAGTTGTGTGTTCAGAAAGCAATGATGGCACCGAAGAATATAACAGTACTGCTGAACTGTAAGCGGGAGATGGTGGGCCACTGTCAACCTTCTTCAGCCAAAGACAAGTTTCATGACCTACAAAAAATGTTTGAATTACCTTGTCAAGGACTTATACAAGGTTTTCAAACAGGATGGAATAGAAATTATTACATGTTAAAAAAGCCTACTTAAAAGAAAAGCTTAATATTATATTTGACAGACCAAAATATCAACATGACAGTATTTGCTACCAGTCAAGAGGTTGCCTGAAGAGAAAGTATTTTGTTTTTAGAACCCACTGAAGAAATGATCAATATGAAGCATATTGAATGTGCAAAGATTTCTTATGTGATTCTCCCAGCGTTTAACTACAGAGAAGGTGCTGATATTGGTGCTCATGCAACAAAAACTGAGATACAGATGGAAAGTCAGAGCTAATTTGGTTATCTTAAAAGAAAGTTACATTATTCTGTTGCCATATTTCTAGAGCCAAGGTTTAAGGAAGGATTTTTTTTTTAGGAGAGGAAGACTAGCCCAAAGCTAACATCCATTGCCAATCTTCCTCTACTTTATATGTGGGATGCTCGCCACAGCATGGCTTGATAAGTGGTGTGTATGTCCGCACTGGGGATCTGAACCTGCAAACCCAGGGCCGCTGAAGCAGAGCGCGCGAACTCAACCACCATGCCACTGAAAGTGATTGTGTGACATAGTAAACCCATGCAAAAATATTAGAAATATCAGATATCAGCCCAGGCAACAATCTTACAAGAGCTTCTGAAATTGGTCAGAAAGCATCTTTCTCAGGCAATGCCCAGTCTGTAGGATTGGTTCAATGACATATACCACCACCCCCAACCAAACCTTCAAATCCAGGAGTTGAGGAGGTAAGTCTTTATGTGAGCTACTACCAGAAAAGAAGGAAAGCCTTGGTGGTGACATCACTATCAGCAGTGCCATAAAATGGAAGAGCTTGCCCTCAAATACCACCCTCAGTTAAAACTGAGATCCCTTTAGTATTGTGAATGTGCGCCATAGTGACTGTAAGAGCCAAAAAGTTATAATCCTTGTACTAAAGATTGAACTTTAAAAATTTGACTATGAATTTTTTAATAACAGAAAAAACAGTGTTTGAGATCAAGTTTGATATTTACTGTTTAGTCCAGCAGTTCATTTTATGTTTGTTTTAGTCAAATATTAATTTTTTTTTTTTTGCTAAGGAAGAATGGCCCTGAGCTAACATCTGTGCCAATCTTCCTCTATTTTGTATGTGGGTTGCTGCCACAGCATGGCTGATGAGTGGTGTAGGTCTGTGCCTGAGATCTGAACGCATGAACCCAGGCTGCCAAAGCGGACTGTGCCTAACTTAACCGCTATGCCATGGGGCCAGCCCCCCAAATATTAATTTTAATAGATAAAAATGATGGTGGTTTGGACTGAGATAGCAGCATTGAAGGGAATGAGAAATGATTAGATTCTGAATACATTTCAGGGCAGAACCGATGTTTGCTGATGATTAGATGTGGGATGTGAGAGAAAGAGGGAGTCCAGGATGACTTGTTTTTGGCTTGAGCGACTGAGTTGAATAGAATTGCCGTATTCTGAGAAATAGAAGAAAAAGAGATACTTTGGATTGTGGGTGAGAGATGATGAATGCAAGAGTTTGGTTCTGAACATGTTAAGTTTGAGACTTCTAACTGCCTTCTCAGCATCTCTCCCTGACTGTCTTGACACCTCCAGTCAACATGTCCCAAATGGCACTACTTATCTTCTCCTTAAATTTGCCTTACCTGATGTCTTCTCCATATCGATTGACGGGAACTCCATCCTTCTTCCAGTGGCTCAGACCACAAACCTTAGACAGCCTTGATTTCCTTCCTCCCTCCCTTCCTTCCTCTCTCCCTCCCTCCTTGCCTCCCTCCCTCCTTTCCTTCCTTCCTTCCTTCTTTCATGCCTCCTTCCCTTCCTCCCTCCTTTCCTTCTCCCTCTCCTTCCTCCCTCCCTCCCTCCCTTCCTTTCTTCCTTCCTTCCTTCCTTCCTTCCTTCCTTCCTTCCTTCCTTCCTTCCTTCCTCCCTCCCTTCCTCCCTTCCTTCCTCCTTCCCTCCCTTCCTTCCTCCTTTCCTTCTCCCTCTCCTTCCTTCCTTCCTTCCTTCATTCCTTCCTTCCTTCCTCTCTCTCTCTCTTTCTCTCTCTCTCTTTCTTTTACATGTCCAATTTGTCAAGAAATCTTGCCACTGCTACAAAAATTATGGATTATGGATAAATTATGGATTTATTAGAATTAAATCCATAATTTGATCAATTCTAACCACCTCAATTGCCAAAAACTTTGCTTTCCAGTCACCAATGTCCCTCTTCAGAGTGTTGCAAAGGATTCCTAACTGGTTTCCTTGCTTCCCTTTTCCTCCTATACAGCCTATTTTCAATGTGGCTGGTAGAATTATATTTTTAAAACATAAATCAACCAGAACATATCATTCATGTGCTTAAAATCCTCTAAACCCTCTCTATTTTACTCAGAGTACAATCGAAATCCTATGTTGGTCTACAAGGCCCTACAGAATCTGGCTCCCACCTCTCTGACCTTGTCTCCTACTTCTTCCCCACTCTCTCCTTACTATTCCTCTAGTGTGCTGGGCACATTCCCACCCTGGGACCCCACTGCTACCTGTTTCCTCTGCCGGGAAAATTCTTCCCCCATATAGGCCAGGCTCACTCTTTCACCTTTCTTGACTCTTGGTTCAGATGTCACCTTCTCAAGGAGGTCTACCCTGGCTGTCCTGCATAACATGCAAACTTGCACACATACCCTCCCTGCCACACACCCCTCCCTCCTTACTCTGTTCTAT